>NC_063218.1:44515303-44818333 GCF_020740725.1 Corvus hawaiiensis | reverse complement strand
GCCTTGCAAACTACCTCAGTGACCTGGTGGTACCAGACTGTGAAATCTGTGCAGAAGAACATTTATGGTAATTAATCCACTCTGTCCCCAAGCCACTGGTGGCAGACTGTAATATGTTTTTTGTCCAGTTTTAATCACAAGTGGATTGCATGGGAAATGAAAAAGAAGAACTGAAATCTTATATTGGATCATAGACCTGCTCTAGCTACTTCGCAGGGTTTAGTTTCAATTCCTGCCCTGGCTGTGTTCAGATGAGCCCAGTCAAAGTAAGGAGACTGCATTACAAGAGGCCTGGAGACTTTACATTTCACCACTGGAACTGGAGATGGTTTGAGGATGGAGTGTGGGAATCCTGAGCTGGCCAGTCTATCCGGAAGAACAAATGATGATGGTGAAATTAACCTGAAATACCCTGCAGAGTTTCAAGGGAAGTGTTTTTCTAAACACTTTCTAAATGATTCTCAGCTTTTAAGAAATGTGTATTTTGCAAGAAATATGTAGTAGTCACTCTTCGAACAATAAATGTAAATTACCCTCTTTAGTGAAATGCATTTTTGTATAAGAGAGAACGTTTTCCATTTTAAAGCTGCAATTACCCCTTGTTTTATCTGGTATAAAACCTTTGCATTAGCTGGCAGAGTGGCTCATTAAACCTTCTCCAGCTTGAGTGTGTGTGTGTTGGGCAGGCAAGGGCACATTTCACTGTCAGAGGTGAAGAAAACTGTAGTGCTCCAGCTTCTTGGGAATGGCAGTTCCCACTCCAGTCCTCTCTGCCTGGAGCAGGCCTGGAGAAAATTTTGCTTCAGAGGGAGGCTACCACCCTGGTCTCCATGCCAGGATTGTGCCACTGAGTTACAGCATATTATCAAGAAAGGGGGTTTATCTGCTTTAAGACATCTGGATGCTGAGTTCCAATTAAAAATAGAAGGGTAAAGACATCCATATTACCCAGGCAGCTTCTGAAACATCAGTCTTAGTATAAATTCTAATTCATTAGTATTAATTGTAGAAGTGCTTCTAGAAATGACTCAGAGGTCTAAGAGGAAAATAGTCACTCTTTGAAAGACCTTGGTTAGCCATGTTTATACAAGAGTCCACTTGACCGCAGTGGGAATTCTGGTTTGCTTTGTTTGGGTTTTTGGACAAATGTTTGGATTTGGCCAGTACAACAGTAAACTCTTGCCAGAGTTTTTCTGTCAGCTGCTTTTTCCAGCTATGTTGGAGTGCACATGTCTTCTGAGAAGCATAGCTGGTTCCTGCAAGCAGGTATGCTGACCAGCTGTCTCCTGGGACACCTGAGCAGGGCTCCAGTAGACACATGGGCAGCAGGATGAGGCCTGGGTTAACGTGCTGCATCTCAGCTTTGTGCCTGCACACGTGCCAGTACTTCATGTTGGACGTGCCATTTGTGTTGCTCTATTTGGCTGATCTGCAGGCACGCTACCAATTCTGTCCTAGCTACTGTCGCATGTACATGCAGCTCAATTTCAATCAATGATTATTAAAAGTCAATCTGTACCTTTTTCTGGCATCTAATGGCTCTGGGGGTAGGTAATTTTATTGTCTGGTCTAGAAATGGAAAACTATTGCAGTGCTACTTTTTTATTTATGGTCCCAGATGGAAAGCACTCAAGTCCTGAAAAACATCCAGATGTCTCTGTGGCACAGTTTCCCTACTCTTCTGAGGGCGTATGAGAGGGGCAATTCTATCTTTCATTTAGATATAAATGCTACCCATTTTTCTCATTTCTTAAATACTCTTTTTGAGTGCTTAATAATGGAAAAAAGTACTGCTCAGTTTTTCTGCCCTTCTTACTCTATAAAGTGAGTTGTTGGAAGAGACATTTTCTGTTGCAAAATCATCTTCACTAAATTCACTGTTCCAGAGGAGCCTGAAGACGGGCAGGCTGAGAGCCTGGGACACCACGAGGTACAAGACAGTTTAACTGCCCTTGGAGCTGCTGCCCACTGGAAGTGATGGAGAGCTGCCAGAGCTCAGGTTTGCATGGGAGCCCCTCATAGCAGTCATAGAGCCTGTCCCGAGCTCCCTGGCAAAATGGAGGCCTCATCACTCCAGTGCAATGCAGCCTCAGAAACCCTCTGAGAACACGGATTCACTTTGACATAAACACCTCTTTGTCCATTTTGTCCAGTGTATCTGGAAGGGAAATTGCTAATGAGTCATGGTAATGAGTGTGAGTTCCCAAACATTTAAGCAGAGCTAGTGAGCAAGCAATAACAGCAACCTTTTGTCTTCTAGTCTTCCTATCTTTTCCAATGTGTATTTAGTGGGGAAAAATGTTCCTGGTCCTTGTCATCTTTTATTATTGTTGTTCAATAGGTGGGATCCCTGGGAGATATTCCTGTTTTTAATGTGAGTGAATGTACTACTTAACTTATCAGATAATCATGGAGCTCCCCCTTCGTCACTGAGAGGAAGTGGAAGAATTAATTATGGAGACAATCAACTGTTCAACCTCAAAGACTGAAACAGTATCAGACTGTGGTGTCTAATGAGGAGTGAAGTAACATGAATGAGATTTGTTCTGGGAGTTTTGCCTGTTCCTCTCTGTCTTCAGGTCATCTAAGTCAGAAAATTTTTATTCAGGCTGGATGTTTAAACTACAGTGAACATGATTGTTGGACAATCTCAGCCTTAACATTACTCTTCTCCCAAGGGTGATTCCCACTTTTTACATTAAAAATTCTAAAAATTAGAAATAGAATTTTTAGGCCCTAGGTCTAAATTAATGAAGTAGCTTAAATAAGCACAAAAGTTTAAAACTAAGAGGAAAATTACACGTGACTCCCTAGAGAGAAAGAACTGTCAAAAACTAGCTTGAGCTGCACTCAAAGTAAAGGCAAATAAAGCAAATAGAAAAAAGATCTTGCAATCAAATAATTACAAAGCGAGGGAAGAGTGGGGGGATGGAGGGAGATGCACTGTGCAATAAGGGTGGGTTACAATTAAATGTAACATCAGTGAAGCTCCAAAACTAAGAAACTGCATTGCCTTTCTGTTCAGGAAAGATGATTTTGTTGGACCTGATCAAGCCAATACTTTCCCACCCTTGTTCAATACTGGAGTGGACAAAAGGAAAGTGACAGTAGCTCTGAGGTAGAAAGGGGAGACAACTACCTTATTCTAGGTGGTGCAAAACTTTGGGACTTCAGTGGACATGCCTGAGGGGTTGGCTATGTCTTTCCCAGAATCCTGCTACAATTTGTGCATGAAGTCCTGGTGTCAAAGTAAGAATCCTGTGGATTTTTAAAATAAACATGTGAAATCTGAATTTACACCATTTGACTAAACAACAGGAAATCTCAGGGATAGGCTGACATACTAATCTAACCTCAGTTCCTATTCAGGAATATAGAGCAATTTGGGAAGCAGAGAATGACTAAGAATGGATGCAAAGTAGGAAAAAACCGGAAGATTATCCTGATTTGGAAGGGACCCACAAGGACTGACCAGTTGTTGAGTGGTGTGCACTTTGATTCTCCCGCTGCACCAGTGGAATAGCCTCCTGTGGAGAGGCATCCATCCTGTGCACTGCCGTGCCACACCCTGTTCACCAGCAGTCCCCAGGATTACTTAATGTGGCACTGGAGGCATCCACTGTCCGTCCCAATCCCACCTACACCTCTGCAGCCACTCCCCAGGGAGCTGCCAGCTCCCAGCCGGTGTTGGTGCTCTCTGTGGCTCCCCTGGCTCTAGGAACTTGCCTGGTTTGCTGCAATTCCCTGCTCCACGGCAGGACGTGCCTGTGCCAGAGCTGTTATCCTCGGCAAATGACCAAATAAATATAACATAGGGTTTTCAGAGATTGTGCCAAATTTATATGATACCTTTAAGTAATGAAACAACTGATCATCTTGGCAAAGAAATGCAATAAACAGAAATTTTTTGAAGCCACAATTCACAGGGAGTTGAATAAACTGGAGAAGATGGGGATTAGAAAGTAGCAGAAGCAGATGGGTAACAAGGAGATTCCAGGAAGTGATAGGAAGGTTGGAGGGAGGTTATTGAGACTCTTTCAGGGAATGGTTTGGGGACCAATCTTGCTTAATGTTTTTATTAGTGACTTTGGCTCAGAAAGTAGAGATAGTTAATGAAATAGCTTTCTGTTACTGACATGAAGTTGTGAGACACATCGATAAAAGGAAGATCAAGATACTGTGCAAGAAGTATTGGATGACCTTGAAGATTATGCAGTAGAAATGTTGTAAAATGGCATGGTACCAAGTACAAGGTTATTCACCTAAGGATTAAACATAATCCGCTTTGCTGGAAAATGGGCTCATAACTTAGAGAGGAGTGAGGCACTAGTGCTTGTGGCTTGGTCCAGATAAGACTAGCAGCATTTGTTTTGTCAGGAAATTCAATTATTTTATTGCAAAAAGGGGTTAGGTTAATTTGTGCAATATGTTTTTTGAAAACCTGTACTGTATTTTGCAGCATAAGATACCAATTTGATGCAGCTGGGGAAAGGGCAAATGCAATTCTCTCTGTACAGTTGATAGAGAGGGGAATTGCAGCTGTTGTGTTTTTGGAATCAAGAGTGCAGTTCTGGTCACTCATATTCAAAAAGGATGAACTTAAAAATGTGTTCACTGATGGTTTGCTTTAAGGAAAGGTAATAAAAAGGGAGAAGAAGATTTGTGTCACACAGTAAAATGATGGTGAAGAGGCAACAGGGCTTTGCCCTGTGTGTTGGAAAGAATAATTTAAGCTAGCAGTCAGTCTTGGCACAAGAACAGCAGGGCATAGATTATTGAGGAATACATTCAGGCTAGCAATTAGAAGAAAGTTTTTAACTATAGGAAAGTGAGGCTCCAAAGTAGACTTCCACTTAGAGAATTTGGAACAGCACAATTTTGTTCCTGACAAAAAACAAAGGTGAAAATAGATTAGTTCAAGATGGAGCCTAGTCTGGACAGAATGTATTTACCTGTCATAGATGGAAACAGGATGGTTCAGAGAGAATCTTTGTATCCTGGGTTCTTCATTTTATCCCAGGATGAGCGAAGAGTGAATGGAGTTGCCCTGTGTCCCTGCAGATCTCAGTTTTACATATACGTAGTAGGAAACACTCCACAGTTGTGCTAAAGAGTATGGTTTGACCACACTTGGTGGGGCACTTTGAGAGCTTGAGGGGAGAGGAAGCAATTTGGCTGAGATGTTTGGTGAAGCAGGTGAGAGGAGCATGCTAGCAGGTAGGAAACTATGTGGCAGCAACTAAAAGACAGGTTTACAGTGGTCTTTCTAATGAGAGCATTGTTTGAGACCTTGTGAAAGTAGAAGAATACATCATCAATCACTACTCAGCTCTCTCTAGGGAAATGGACATGTGATGAGCCATTGCATCAGTGCATGATGTGGTTTTGATGAGGGCTAGGTGTACTCTAGGGGTTCATCTCACTGTCTTAATTACGTGGATTTTTTTTAATCTTCCTTTTCCCTCTTTCTGTAATTACCCATCTGTCTAGTTATCAGATTGCATCATGAAATTTCTCAGCTCTTCATTTGCTAAGGAATATATTTATAATTCCTATAATTTGTAGGTGTTCAGTTTTGTAAAAAGAGGCACCTGAGCATGAGCCAAGTGCAGCCTAAATAATTTTCTGATCTGAGGAAGTCAGGGGATTGTTGCTGGAAGAAACCCAAATATTTATGATTTAGCAAACAATCGCATTTCTAGGCAAAGGACTTTCAAATTAAAATAATTTTGAGACAAAAATCAACAGCTCAAAGAAATAATGTTCTCAAGTCATGCTTCTTTTGCCATTTTTAAGTACAGCCTTGCTTTAATGTGTCTTTGTTTACCATAAATGACTTCAAACCTAGTGCAGGCACAGCGTCATCTCATACACTGTCATTGCACCATTTTGATGAATCAAGTAGGCTGAAATTTGGTTCAGAAGAACAGTTTGGTCATGTCTCTTCTAGAAATCTAGCAGGGTCCTGGATATTACAGAAACAACAGTATCAAGCAGTCAGTCAGTTAAGTGCCTGCATCTTTCTCTTGAACTTTAGAAATGGACAAAGACAGTGTCTTGTGTAATAATTCATTTTTCTGCTGGCCCCAGTGCCCCTGATCAAAGGCATCATTCCAAGATGCTGAGTACAACATTTGGAACAGCACATTCTTGTTCTTATGAAAAATTGAGCTTGAATGGCAGCGAATGTGTGCATCTTTCATGAGGCAATGAACTGACTGCTTGTCAGCTGCTCCTCACAGGTCACGTCTGTCAGGCAGCAAGAATGAATTGGAACCAGCCTGACATGGAGAGCCTGGTGGAATGCCCCATGGTGCTGTGAGCAGAAACAGCCACTGTGGGAATGGGTGGGGCAGTGGTACAGCTGGGGGCCTTGTGGACTGTCCCGGTCACTCCTCTTTACTTTTGGATGTTTACGTGCATCTGTGATACGAACTAGAGGATTTCATGCTCGTGCTGGAAGTTGGCCTGTTTTAAAGGAAGCTGGTCCTTCAAGATCATTCTGCTGTTGTGAGTGGCACAAAAGATGTTTCACACTGTTAAATGAGGCAGTGGTTCTTGTCCTGTTGCAGCTCCAACACAAATGACTAAAAACACCCCTGCACCAGTTGCATGGGAGGAATGATGGCTTTCACTGGCTCTGAAATCACATTTCTTGTGAGATGCAGTGACAATACAGAAAGGATCAAGTATAGATGTATGGTATGGTTTACATTACAATTCATGTAGTAGTTCACAGAACACAAATAGGAAAGAGGTGAGAGGTCTGCTGTTCAGCCGTATTTTGTAAATACTTTGAAAAGATGGTAGCCAATCTTAATCCAAAAGGCTCTAGTATCCATATTGTTTGCAAAGCTTTACCCAGATCATCTATTTAACTTACAGAAACAATA
This sequence comes from Corvus hawaiiensis, assembly GCF_020740725.1. Taxonomy (NCBI): domain Eukaryota; kingdom Metazoa; phylum Chordata; class Aves; order Passeriformes; family Corvidae; genus Corvus; species Corvus hawaiiensis. The sequence continues at coordinate 44,811,440 of NC_063218.1, read as the reverse complement.
AAAAATAATGAAAAAAATCAGTATTAGAAACAGAAATGTGGGATTTTGGTTACTTTAGTTCCCTCTGGTCCCCTTGAACAGTGAACACCAGCAGTACAAATCCAGTCTGCTTTCCCTGTAAGGTGTCTTCCAAAAGCTTTTATCAGCTCCCTAGCAAGCCCACCTGAGGCTTCTTTCTGTGTGCAGAGCAGACATTTCATCCCTACTGTCACTATTTGGACACTTCATCATAAAATGATGCTCTGTAGTGCTGTTGGGAAGTCAGCATTCCCAGTCCTGTGATGTCAAGAGGTTTTTCATAAGCCTGTGTTCGCTGGGAATATGAATCACTTCCTCTCAATTTCTCCTGGTCCAGCCTCAGTTTAGTGGTTTGTAATGCTTAGGAGACACTGTCTGCTTCATATTATGAACTATTATTAATGATCCATGCTTTGTTCACTGAGGTTGGAGCTGGTTTCCATAGTTTGGATCACAGCGCACAGTAGAGTGCAAAGCTGTGCTGGCCACTTTACATGCTGGGGTAGGGTCCACTTCTTTCAGTGTCCCTGTTGACAGCTCTTAGGCAGTGCCACATTCATGGCCTTTTGCTGTGGACTAGGGTCTGGATTCTTAAGTCCTGGACCATAAAAATCACTCCCCATGACTCTGAATGGTCCAGCAGTGCTAGGAGTGTACTGCTACTACGGAAGTTTGAGCTGACTTAAAGGGTTAATAAAATCAAACATCCAGCTTGCTGCTTTCTGGCTGTATATTAATCAAATTATAGGGCACAGCTTTCCTGTCCCAGTCCCATTTTGGAAAGTGTAGATTCAGTACACTGGCTGTTATGTTCAAGTTGCATCAAAAGCAGCCAAAACGGATACTAATTGCTTCCTGTGGATATCTATGGTTTTGTTTCTTTTTTACTGTAAGTAGTTGGAATAAAATTTCTTAGTAGAATTTTTGTCCTTTTTCTGAGAAAAATTATATTGTCTCTCAGTCTGTTGCCATGTGCCTCCTATTTCAGCTGATTGCTGTGATGAAGCACCACTTGGGTATGTTCTCAATGCTGATTCCACTGGGAGCAGACCAGAAATCTTATTACAAAATTGCAAAGACTTTGTGAAGCTGAAATGTCTCCTCTAAAACCATTAGTGTCCCTATATAACTTACTTTCCCTGTTCCTTTTTTTGGAGCTGTCAAATATCTTTTTTGGTGTCCTCCTCTCTTTAAAAACTTAAACATGACACTATATAACTACTTATTCTTAGAACAGTGAAACCATTTGCTCTTTCATGAATTTATAAAATGTTTTTAATTATAAATCAAACAATGAGTAATTTCTTTTCCTTGGCAATCCAAAAGAAGAGTCAGTCAATTGACCTCATGTGCTTGGTGAAGCAGCATCCAAAGGAGAAGCAGTACCTTTGGTTTAGACAAGCACCACTGAGCATACTTGAGCAAGTATCTACTGAACCACCAGCCCTTCAGTCAAGAGTGTAACTGAATTTCAGAAGTCATGGTGTCACAAAGATATTGATCTCTATACTCTGCTTTTTTGCCTAAAACTTCCCTCAAAGGAAATGTTTTGTGTGTTAGCAGCAGTGACAATTTTGGTAGAGAATAGTTACAGCTCTTGAATGGCATGTACACTAACCTGTTCAACAGAGGTCTCAACAACTTTGGCTTCCTCTTTGTCCTTCTTCAGTGGGCAGCTCCTCCTCCTCAGCAGCACACTAAAAACAGAATAGACCCACAAAGGCTGATGCAAATAAGCAACCAATTTAATGCAAACAATGTAAGGGGTTAACCAGACTCCAGGGGAATGGGGCTCTACAAATCTTTGTAAACTTTAGGACAAGGAACAAGAGGTTGGTTGCATAAGACGATGTCAGATTAAAATAAGAGGCCATGGTTCCCTCTGGAAGACAGCCTGTTAGCTCTGACTTCTTCCTATGATTCATACGAAAGGAGTCTGTGACATCCTTCTGGTTATCAGTGAGGTGCAAGTGTAAATAATAATAAGAAAGATGTTCTAGCAGACACAGCACAAGGCAAAGTGTAGATGCCTTGTGACACACGAAAAATTCCTCCTGGCCAAGCTGGAGGTGCATTATTGCAAGAGCAATGCAGCTCATGGTTGCTGAGCCTGTGAAATTAATCATTTGGGGACTTTGCCTTTTGTCCTCCCCTCTTTTCTCATTTTCCAATTTTAATTCATTTCATGATATCTACATGCATATCATAGTCTCATCCCATAAACTTGCTGTCCAGCTGTGGGGAGCCTTTAAGATTGTCTGTCTTTATGAGGAAATGGTAGGATTGTGTGTGTGCTCAAATGAGTGCTGCCACATGCCTGTTTCTGCTGCAGCAGCTTACAATGAGGTAGACTTTTGTCATCCATCTGTCTTTCATCAAGGACCTTGCATATCTATTCTTCTCTTTTCCAAAAGGAACTGCAGGCAATTAAAATCATCCCAAGGTCTCCTTGGCATCCTGCTTCTAATCTATATTCTCAAGAATGAAATAAAGCCATGGAGAGGCAATTGTCTTTGGTCCTATAGTTTTTAGAGGCCTGGAGTGGAAGAGCAAGGAAGAAAAGAAATTAGATACATTTATAAACCAAAGACATTCATCAGACAATTCAAGGTCTTATATGAGCACACACACTGATGTAAAGAATAGGTATGTGTGCAGCGTGTCACTTACCCTTCTTTCCTTAATAAGAGGCTACCGTGCTGTAACTGCTACTCCAAGTGACTTTAACATGTTTTTCCTATTTTGCCTTATTCTTTTGCTGCAGTGTTTTGTATGAAGTTGGGGTTTTTTTTGTTAAAGCAAATATTTTTGTCGTTTCTGTCTGAATTAAAATAGGGAAAATGCAATGAAATAAGTTGCTAGTTTAGGCTAATGCAGGTGTGTTTGGTAGGCACTTACCATTTCTGCTGGGCAGGCCCTTACCTCTGAAGGTGAGTGAATGTTAACAAAACCTGGTTTAGGACAATCCACCACTTGAGGTTTTCTTTCTAAATGAAAAGTGGTTCTGGAAATCAGGTTGTCTATGATCATTTGCACTGCTGAATAGCCAACAACAACAGAAAAAGCTAAGGAGGGATGTTCAGGACTGGGGCTTTGGACACAGAGTCTCATCTCTAGACCCCAGTTAACAATTGCAGTCTGTTTTAGCTGTGGAGACTGAAATGTTGCTGCCTTAGCCCTTCTCCTGCCAAAGCTTCTTTGCTAAAACAACTGCTAAATGGAGTACATTTCTAGTTCACAGCCCTTTGTTTCAACACAGATAGAAAGGAAACTGCACAAACCAAAAATAAGCTGCAGCAGCCAAGGACCATACATTGCTCTCAGCCATCCCTGTTCCACTGGCATCAAAGTCTTAGAGAGTGAGATACAGACAGCTGAAATTAGAAATTTTATCCAAAGGCAACTCTGCCTTTGTCTACAGATGCTGTGAAATTGAAATGGCCCTTTTATTGCCCTTTCAGGCTTCTTCTCTGGGCTGTTTGCTAGGAGTCAGGTCTCTGAGTGAAGAACTGTTGTGTATGATGCTTTAATACAGCAGGTCCCAGATCTGGATCCATAAGGGCCCTTCAGCACAACTGTTGAACAAGTTATCCTATTTACAAATACTTGCAGCTGTCTCCTGGGTGAACAAATAGCACTTCTGGACTTTTATGTAAAGTGATGATTAATTTCCAGGGAGCATGCTCATGTGTGCATTATATGTATTTACACAGAGGTGTGTGAGTTATGCATGAAACCAAGATTGCATTTAATCTACAGAATGGGAAGAAGCATTGCTATTTGTGTGCTTTGGTTTGGTTTTTTTTCCCTGAAACTCACTGGAAACTAAAGTAAGGAGGAATTCAGAGGAAATTCAGCAGGCTTCCTTGGTAAATCATGCCTGATACTGTGATCAGGGAAGATGACAGAATCTGAATTTTCCCAAGCAAGTATGAAACCCCTGACAAATGAGAAGGCAGATAATAGTGATGATACAGGGGGCATTAAGAGAGTGATTCATTATTGGCTTGTCCTTGAAGACACCTCTCCCAGCAACAACCCAACAAGTAGCAGACATATCATTCCAGCCATTTTCCCATTTGCGTGCAAGGTGTAGGACAGCTTTGAGAGCTTTGAAGTGTGAACGCACCTACTTGAACCACTCCTCATCTGCTTTCAGACATCTGTGTTTTTGCTGCCTCCAACAGGGTCATACTGAAAATGTCAGATTATTGAGTAGAGAAAGGGAATTACTGAACCTCAGACTTCTCTCTTTCCTACAGGGCCATAAGTACTGCTTGCTTTCTCTGGAAGATAAGCAATATATTATATTCTCTTTTTTGAATATTTCACCTCTTCTTTTTGCTGGTTTGTTTGGGGTTTTTTTGTCTGTAGTCATACTGTACCAAAATCAGGGTGTTTGAACAAAGCCAGAGCTCAGAGATCAAGTGTGTTCAGCACTGCTGCATAAGTATATAGCTGAACCAGTGAGAAAGGTCAGCTTGTCTGACAGAAGTGATTAGTCCTGGATGAGATTTAGCACAAAGCAGTTGGGTAGATTTATTAGGCATAGTCTCCAACGTGAAACTATCATATGAGCTTTGGAAGTGTGCGGCTGGCATGAGAGATTTTGGTTCTGCTTTGGAGTTGCATGTCAACTGAGACTGCACACAAGCTGATGGAAATAAGGCCTGCCACTGAAGGAATGGGGGAATTTCCACTCCAGCTGCCTTAGAGGTGATGGCCCGAGATGCTCTTCCAAAGCTCATAAGACAAAGGCTTCATTCACAAATGACCAGGCTGGCCTTCTGTCTCCCCAGCTGCATTCCCTCCCTCAGCACTGCCCTATCCCCTTTCTCCCTTTCCTTTCTATCCCTGTCCACTGAGGAAGTTGCCCACAGCACTGTCACTGCATCCTCTGCCCTTACCCCCTTGTATGACTCATAAAAGTTGGGTTGAGTGTTTGTGTTTGTTTTCCTGCTCCAGACTTCCCCTTGCCTCTCAGATGATGGATGGGTTGCAAAACAGACACTGAAGAAGATAAATTTGCCAGGGAAATTTTGTGATGTTGTGGAAAGTGGAGATGACTTGCTGAGATTCCCTGGTGGAGCAATGAGTTGCTCTGCTGCTGTTTACCACAACTGCTCGGGACAGGCCTGAAATTTTCCCTCATGACTGCCCTTACTCCCCCTTTAGCCTCAGGTGCTGCCTCAGCACTTGTTATTGCTGCAGTCATGCCAGCAGTGATTGTATGTGCAAAGCACCTGGGCAGCATTGCTGCCACCTTTAAAAGATATGGCTGGCAATAAAAATCTCCATATTAAAGGAGAGAGAAAGGCAACTGAAACAGTAGCCTTGTTATAAAACATATATCCAGACAGTAATTTAAATGCAAGAGGCTTCTGGAAGAAGCTCTGTGTTCTAAACATTAATTTGTTTCAAGTTGAATCTACTTTCTACAGCAGTAGTGACTATAACAAAAGTGGAAAAGCAATGAAAACCTTTCTGTGCACAGAGTTAATAGATATAACTGGTTTTGAATATAGTGGGGAGAATGTACACACAGGTGTGCAATCAGTATTTTCTGCGCACTGTGTGACTGTCCCTTACCCAGAATGTAGTGGGGTGTAGCCCCACATCATCACCCACAGTGGAAAGACACCCCTGGGGTCTTGATCTTCACTGAGCTCTGAAGCTTGCTGACAAGGAGTGAACTGCTTGCTGGGACAGCAGAGCCTGAGCTGTGCCCCTGATACGGTTCTTGGCCTTAGGAGGTCAGTTGATCTCCTGCCACTTTGGTTCCTTTTGCTGCAAAGTAGAAATGAGGGTGCTTGCCCTCTCTCTAGTGCTGTGGTGGGACTTTGCTAATGAGCTCAAGAATCTGCCAAAAGCCCAGCTAGACTGTAAAGATGGAGCTGTCTGGCTTCCATGCCTTGTGTCCCCAGACACCTTGAGGACAGAGTGGATAGGACAGGTTATGGAAACTTGAAGGGCAGGATAGCTGGATGCCTCAGTATCTCACCTTATGTTTTTTAGATACGGGTTTGAAAATACTTTCCTGACAAGACCAGTGTGCTAAGGGAAACTGCTTTGAAGGATTTCATCGTCCCACAAGACCTGGCTTGTTTTACCCACAGCTTGCATGACTGGAAGGGGCTAAAAAACAGACAACTTTTGATTTTTACTATCAAAGTCCCTGGTGGTTTATTAGCACACAGCCATCGTACCAGCACTCTGGGTGATGTTCATTAGCTCTTGGTAGCTGCTCCAGGAAAGACTAAGAACTGAAGGGTCCTGGACATCTGACCCAGCTCTCACCAGCAGGGCTTTCTTGCAGGGTAGGAGATGGTGCCTGTTTTAAGGCTTAATGAGGCATCGCCTTCCAGGGCTGCAACAGCAGCATGTTTCAATGACTCCGAAGTCAGGCATCTAAAGAAGCAAATGAATTAGTCATTACAAATTAGAAATTGATTTCAAGGGTACAAATTGCAACTAAACTTGTAGCACAAAAGTTATGGGCCAGCCCCATCCTCAGTTGTTCATGGGGACTCTGTCCATACAGGCACCTTTCTTCAGTTAGTTTCCATTTTCTCTCCCCTGCATGTTGTAGTTAGTCATTAGATGCATGTAGTTGTGCATGTGTGTTTGCAGCAAAACAGGAACCAGGCTGGTCCGTGGGTTCGCATGGCTGCTGAAGCCAGGATGTGCACTCTGGGAGACTTCTATTGATGCACAGCATCTGTGTGTGCCTACTTTTCTCCTAGTATTTTTTTGCTGCTGAATTATTCCTAGCAGTAATGCAGTATTCTTTATTATCAGCCCACCATCCACTTGTGCTGCTAGTCCTGCTTGTTTATGAAAACAGATTTCTCTGTCTGATCTCCCCCTCAGAGTGAAGGTCCAGTTGCTCTTTATTTCAGTGTACAAGGTGTTACTGTATACGGTGGTTTGGTAGTCCCTGTGCAATGCCCCAGCTTTACTGATGTTTTCAAGAAAGAGGGGAGTGAAAGAGGAAACCAAACTCATTTTAACTGTCTCTTGGAGAAATCACTGGACATCCAGGCTATGTCTTTGAAAGCAAAGGGGCTGCTGAGATTATGAAATTCTCAAGCATTAGCTCAGCACGGCTGAGCCAGGGCATAAGGAGATGTGTGAGCCCATTAATCATTGCAGGGCAGCTGCCAGCTCCCTGACCTTAATTGTGACTTTCTAATATTTACCCTCTTTGGAGGTTTTTAGGTCCTCGTGATAAAGGATTTCATTCCTCTCCCGTGAAACTGTGCAGACAGCAGAGGTGTGAGCTTAATTCAAGGTTGCTGAATGACTTGCAGCTACTGGGGAAAATTATGTTACTCAGCATTGTTTTCCTCCTGAAATTGTTGCCTTGGCAGCATCTCGAGGAATTTTGCATACCTGTCTCTTTAAATTTCCTGTTCTTCAGACTGCTCTATCTTCACAGTTTCCAGTCACTGCATTTTTATTAAAGATCTCCATGGAAGTAAACAGTCTCAGAGGGTGCATCCTTCCAATACCCCTGGCTTGAGAGGAGGAAGCAGGAGTGGAAGTGTTTCTTAACAAGGGGAAGATCGGAAAGTATGCTACTGACAGTGTAATAGGTTGAAACATCATTAATGTGAACTCAGACTACATCTCAAATAATAGACTATAGAAGATTATTATGCTTAAAAGATCTCCTTTCAATCACCATGATGTGTCTGTCTAGGGACACGCCTCAGTGCTCACTTGCAAACCAGCCAAACACAGATTTGTGAGTTTTCAAGCCTGCATGTGCCTCTTTTACCCCCTCCCAGCTGTCACTCACTGCCTTCTTCCCAGCAGGAAAAGTCAGGAATGTTTGTGGGAGGAGAAAGAGCAAAACAGACTCATTCCCCAGTATTTGCAAGGTGGCAATGGCCTACATAAATTCTGCCTTCCATGGGGTGGTGGATGAACTGGGATTTTCATGAGAAGTTTCCTTCCAGCTTCACCCAGCTGCATAACTGCAAATGCAATAAAATAAATTTTCTGGAAACTGCTTTCTCATTTTGCATTTAAAGTGTTGCAAACTTTATTACTGAGCACACACAAAACAATGGAGCTGAATCTGAGTGTATATGCCAATATATCTGCTTTGATTTATGTGGCATTGATTATCTCTTTATAATAGAGTTAATGTGAGGGTGATCTACCCCCCTGAACACAGGTCGATGCTGCATTGCTTTTGCATCCGGTTATTCTATCAGTTCAATGTGCAGCCCTTTGTCGACTCTGAATATCCTTTGTAGGTCAGCTGCCATGCAGGGAGCCTACATGTGTGCAGGGCTTAATTGGTCTCTCAGCTCTTTCCCATTCTCTACTTTGTTTTGCTTACAGAGCTCATCCTTTCCCTTCCATTTCTCTTTCCCAGGAGGAAGGCAAGACAATGATGATGATGCATCCTCCACTAATGGACCCTGCTGAGACAGTGATTTTGGCTGCAAGGGAGACTTTATGGGCATCTTGCACTTCACATACCAACCTTCCTGAGAGAAAAAAGGAAAAGGATCACACAACTTCCACTGATCTGCCTTTTTTCCAGGGACCATTGCTGAAATTCCTCCTGTCCTGGCAATATCTGCAAATCAGCCTGGACTTGGCTTTTACCCTCCAATCCCACAGCATCTCCCACAAAGCCTAAGGCAGTGTAATCAGTCTAGATTGACTCCTCAGAGTTTCACAGCAAAGAAAATAAACATGAAGGTTATTAGCTGCAAGTTATGAAAGATGTTACATTAGCTAGGTTTCTAAACCATTCAGAGCCAAAAGGGATTTTTGGAAGGCACTTACTTCCTCCTAAAAATCTCATCCTTACCTAATACATTCTAGTTCATAGACAATGCTACAGACTTGATATAACTTCATACGATGAACGAGCAAGGGCTCATTGTTAGAGTCTAGGGATAATCTCCTCACTGTGTTTAAGCACCTTACCCTCTCTCACCTTCTGTCATACTCTTTTTGCCATAATAATGATAATAGATCTTCTTAAATTATAATTATGTTGATTCATATCCCCAGAAAAATGCAGCTCAGTCCTAGTTAATTAGTCAGACATTTTAAAATCTGTTTGTATTTTCAATAATAAAAGGAAAGACAAACAATAAGATCTTACTTTATGTCTAATACTAGTGTGGGCTGTGGATGCAGTTCAAACTCTGCAAGGCTTCTGGTGGGAATGTTTCACAAAAGACACTTTGTCTCCTTTGGAACAAATGCCACCAAATAGTGGAATTTATTTCTCAACTATTTTTTCAGGGCCCCTCTATTTCCAGCATGCTCTCAAACACTTCGCATATTTTTTTCTTTGCAATGGCATGAGGGAGAACCAGCAGTGGGGATTTGCTTTCTATGCATGGCATGGTTTGCCTCATCTGCATGAGCTCTTTCTTGTTCCTAGGATACACTAGCTTGACTTAATTTATGGGCTTGCTTTATTATTTTTTCCCTTTGGCTGAGATCTGTTTTGACTTTCCCACTAAGCTCCTTTTGAGCAGGGGCAAAACCAACAACACTGAATTTATTTAAGTGGAATTAAAGGGCAGTCCTTGTGTATGAGGCTGGAGCTGGGCTGCTAAAGCATGCTCAGCCTCCTGAGGTGCTAAAAAACCTCATGTTTCATTCAAAAGCCAACTGCACTGAATAGCAGAGGACCACTTCTGAGAACTGCAGTGGGGCTCTAACACCAGCAGCACAGAATGAAAGATAGGGCTTTAGGAGATGATGGGATATAAATTGAAAAGAGAAAAGAGTTGACCAACCACATTCCATTAAGGTTCCTAGTTTTGTTGCCCCAGAAGCAATTTCTGGAAGATGAAGTACTCCCTCTGCTCTTATGGTGCAATGGTGACTTTTGAAAATGGGTGAGTTAGTTAATGCACATATAAACATTGAGCCACTTTCATTAACAAAGATGAAATTCACCTTCTTCAATAGCATTATGAATTGCAAAGAGGGACATTTCTGTATTGAATCATCAACTGATTGTCCTTGAAAATTCACCCCTACTTTGCATCTGCAGATATTTTTCTTGTTCAAATGTGTGCTGTGTTTTGATTTTCCTTGTCCCCTTTTAAAATGAGAAGCAAACTGAAGCTTTCATCAGAACCACGTAGAAATGCAGTGACTGGACACGAGAGCAGAGTACAAAAACACAGGGTTTTTGTGAGCATACCAAGGGTACTGGGCATGTCAGCAGTACATCTACCCAGCAAAATAAGGGGTTTCTAGTGTTCAGAGAAGCTCTGGTAGCTGGTTCCTCACTGTGAGCCTGATGCAGTAAATGGAAAGCAGTTTTCTGGAAGATTCTCTTTCCATGTAGTGCCCTTTGTATTGGTGGGTGGAGAGAACTGTCCGTGTATATGGGACAAGGTTTATTTCTTTTCTCCTTGTTTTTTCTGCTAAGAAGAGACGGAGCTGGAGTTCAAGAATTCAAGGAAACATGTTTGTGTCTGTTTATCAAATTCAGTCTCTCTGCCAGATGCTAAATGAAAAGGGCAACAGGTAAGGTGAATTACTGAATCGTTCAGCCCTACCCTTGAAGGGCGCAGATAATGGAGGAAATCCAGTAACTCCAGAGAGGCAAAAGATTAAGATTCCTTCTCATACCTGCAGGATGTAGCTGCTAGAACAAAACTGAAGCTGTTGGGAGTGGCAAAAGAGAAAGTTGTTTTTCTTGTCCTGCACTTCTCCTGCTCTGCAGATTGAAATAGCGGTTCAGCCTCAGGGGTGATTACTCCTACATTTCCAGCTGGCACTAGATTAGTTTGAAAAACCAACAGGACCTTTATATAAATCACCTCCAAAATATCCTTCTGGTGGTAGAGGTCCCAGAAAAGTACTTTTCATTGCCACTTTAGTACAACCACATATGCTGAGGGTTAAAAGTTTTTGACCCAATCAGATGTTGGCTGTGTGCAGCTGGGCTTGTGTTTGTCTTTTCTTATTAAAAAGGTTAGAGAGGAATGAGAGACATCATGTAATACATCATTTGTCTTGTAAAGAAAAAAATACAGTGCGGTCTCCAAAGATTTCCCTGCATTTTCTACTTTATCTCTGTTTTCTGAAGTTATTGGTGGTCTTGGGATTTTTACAAGTAATGAAATTGGAAGCACACGTGTAAGAAAGAAACTAGACAGAAAAGGAATTACTCTTGTTGTACTAGGTGGAGGTGAATTTAAAAAGATGATGACTGGATACATTGCTATTCCCTGAGGAAGAAAGCCCATTACTGTGTTTGACTTTGGGATACTGAGGATGTAGTGCTGGGAATTTTACTGTCTCCTCACATGTGCTCCAACCTGAACGCTGGGGATAATTATTCTTGATCATCAGCTGACAGGAATCACATTAGAGAACCTGAGGCCAGTTTCCCTGCAAGGCAGTGCCTGTACCATGAATCTATGAGGTGTCACAGCTAGTGTGCAGGTGTGTCCACACATCAGGGCAGCGGAATGGCTTTGGCACAGGCAGCTGGCCTGGGGAGCAAAAATGAAAATGTAGCATGAGAGGCTTCAGCACCGACTAACAACCAAGGTAAGGACATTGTCTTCCACACACCAGTGCTTCACTGGGCAGTGTGTGCCGTGTTCTTTTACAAAGTCTTTTCTGGTTAGGGAAAAGCAACCAGAGCTGGCAACCCTGTCACAACCAACCCTTTACGTTCCTAAGGAGACTTTTCTAGCTGCCCTGACCAGCTGGCAGGTCAGTAGGGGGCTCTGAAGTGGATTGGGCCACACAGATGACACTCAAAATTTTAACATTCCTGAGTTTAGTTATTGCTCCGGTGTACTGGTGCAGAGGAGTTTGTATGGTAGGTGTCCACCATCTAGACCACTGACAGACCTGGAAAATGGGATTTTCATGACTAAACATCTGTTCTTTGAATCAGAAAAGGTAATGGCAATAGGAGGACTGCAGCACTTAATTGTTAGGAGCCATTGGACAGATGAGGATTATTTTGGGCTGGGGTTATTGGGTGTGTTCTGTGGCTTTGATTAGATGTGATCTTGATTTCTTTATTTAGGAATTTTAGTTGGGAATTCTTGTTATCCTTTTAGTCCATAAACCTTTTTTGCAGAAGATCTCTTTTCCCTTTACAGAAAAAAATCTACTCAGTCTCCTTCTCGTAATGAACACCAGAATAATGTCTTGCACAATGCACACCCTGGCAGGAGAAGTAGATGATATTTCCTCCTGTTGCTTCACTTTGACATGTCTTTGGTTCATCTAGATAACATGATCTTTTTTCCACATATTTCTCCTTCAAGAATTCACTGCTTGTCACACCTTATGATTTATACACTTGTCAAACTTTTTTTTGGTTGATAAATACCCTGCAAAGATAAGGCACTGGCCTTTGAAAATATGGTGCCAGTAATTAAAATGAAGAATGCATTACAGTAAAGGGTAGAAATATGGATCTAAAAGCCAGACTGGTATTTTTAGTGATGGGAGTAATTGAGAGTTGCCTTTTAATAATTCAGTGCAGCTGAAATTAATAAATGGTATGAGGTATAACTGGTCTTTGAAGACCAGGGGTATAGTTAACAATTTATTTTAGTATATCCTGAAAGATGCTGCTGGAATTAGTGCATAATAACTCAACACAGTCCTACAACTTCCAAGTCAGTTTTGTAAAAGGAGGAACACACTTACTGAGTGAGGATTATGCTAAGTGAAGTGGCCCATCTGAGGAGAAGCCACAAAGGCCCCGTGCCCCAGCCATAGCTGCAGCGGGTCACTGCGCATCGCTGTCGGCTCCTGCACAGGCGGCAGCGCAGGGGGGCTGTGTGCAGGACCAAACATCCGCCCGACCGCACGCTGGGGTGAAGTGCCTCCTAATGACATAAGCCCTCCAGGGCAGGCCAGAAGGAAACCCTCTCCTTCTTTTTCAGGGGTAGGTTGGTGCAGAGAGTGGGGGAGAAAATAATCAATGTAGAGGTGAAATGTGACTGGCCAGGGAGCAGTCCCACCTACTATCTCCCACATGACGAGTTGCTAGAGAGAGCACTCCACAGGTGCAAAGTTCTCGGTAGGTGCATTAGCCATGATCACTCTTATCCTCCTTGCTCCATCTCCCAGGAGTCTCAGGAGGTCCCAGGCTGCCTTCCTCCATTAGTGAATAGCTTTTAGGGTAACAGATCAGCTTTCAGTTTGAAGGGATGCTTGTCTCACTGGAGTCCAGCCATGCAAATCTTACTTGCAAACACTGTAAAATGTCTTTCTACACGTGGTCCCATGGGGTTCATTACCTTGTTGTCTTTTCAAGAGCTGTGCCAGAGCGCATTTTCCAGTTGGACCCCTTAGTTCTTATCATGTCCCACTTGCACAGGAACTCTGCCAGTGTAGAAGCTGTGAGCTTCATCTGCTTATGTTCCTTGGCTCAGCAAACCTATTTGAAAGGGTTAGCTCTGTGTAGCCAGCAGAACCACTTGTCAGAATAATTTGTTGTGTGTTCCTTTACGGATCCTTTAAGCATCATGGTTGTGTTTGATGAGTATTTTTCTCTAGTTTATGAAAAGACTAAACCAAATAAATGATTGTGCTCTCTGATTCAGGTGTGAGGCCAAGCAGCGCTGAGCTGTAGCTGGTTGATTCATAATCTTCTGTTTGACTACAGAGTATCTCGTGATCAGGAGCTGGCCCTGGACCTGCCAAAAGGTAGAAACCTCCAACAGCTAAGTCCAGTTTAGATCCAAATGGAACAAGATGCCGTAAGCATCTGAACAGTTGTCGGGGCTTATTTCTGCTCTGGTCTTGACAGGGTTAAACTCAACAGCTTTATCTTGTTACACTCAGACACTGGAAAAACCTTATTTCCTGTCTGTATGTTAGGTGGGTGAGTTACATTGCAGATGTATGTTACAGCTGGGATGCATATGTTGCATTCTGCCCTGACTTTGAAGGGATGATTACACACATGGAAATTATTCAGGCTTTCTCCCATTTGCTTTGCAAGGTATATTTTCTATACCTTGTATATACCCCTAACTTACTGTTTACAGTAATTGATGGGGAGAGACAAACACTGTCCACCTTTTGAAGTCATGAAGTGATCCTACACGAATGGTCAATTGGTTTGCACATAAGGGAGAGTTTAACAACTTTCTATACTTCTATTTCTCATTTCAGTTTCTGGAATAACCTGAAATTACATGGGAATCTTTTAAGGGAGAATCTTCCCCTCTCTTCTTGAAATGCCAGTTTGCACCACAGGCTGTTTGATTTGGTGGGTTTGGTGGTTTTTTCATCATCTGCCTGACTGTAATTTTTTTTTCCTCATTAGGTTTAGCTTTCTGATACCATGATAAATTTCAAAGCAAATAAGGTTTTTCAATCCAGGTTCAAACATCTCAGCTTCCTCTAAATCAAAATTTGTGGAACACTAAAGATTATGATCTGAAAACTCTGTAAAACTCAGTTACCAGTTAAGAGGCATGGCAGTATTCTTAAGAGAGTTTCTAATATTTTTTACAGTTTAATACTGTCTAGGTCATCTGATAAACTGAAAGCAGCAAGTACATTAAATACAGTGCAATGAGTTATACAGACCAAGGCCAGGGTTTCTGGTTTACTCATTTTATTGGTTTAAATCTATGGTAGTTCTCCTGATTGCCACAGCAGGTACCCATAGGCTACACAGTGCCGTCTTAGCTCTTGAGCATGAAAATCACACTGTTTCCATTTTGTTCCTGGACTGTGCTGCTGGTGCATTATTCAGATTTGGACTGAATTATGGTTTGATTTGACCTGGCCTACATTGCACTGCTTGCCAAAACACTGAGTAAGCCAAGGAGGCAGGTAATAGCCTCAAGTGGCCCGCTCTCCTGATCTCAGGATCAATGATCAGCTTTTATTGTTCAGGTTACTGCTGTTATCATAGGCTCAGTAACCCCAGCTGCAGTGTGCTGGAGCTGTGCAAGCACAGGACAGAGCTGTCTGCTGCCCCCAGGAGTCCTCAGCCTGGGCTTAGTGCAAAACAGTGCTCTCTCAGCAGAACAGCCACTGAGCTCCTCTCCACGTTTCTTTGCTTCTCTGCTAGCTCACAGTATAGACAATACCAAGGAGGAGAATCTGAAAGAAAAACAGCGATGCCACTTTTGAAATGGATCTATCTATACCCTCTGTTTGGCACGCAGCAAATAGTGACTCAGCCACTGTTTGTGTGCAGTGCTTCTGGCCCACAGATGGTACCATACACTTTGTTTAGGCATACAGATCTTAGCCATTCCATTATACCATTGCAGTCTCTCATGTAGGTACATACATTTTTGTGTCTCTGCCAAAAAGAGCATTTCTTCTAAATATTGCCATGAAAAACCCACCTTAAACTTGCAAGCATGCTGTGCTCAGTTTGGCTGGGATAGAGTTAATTTTCTTCAGAGTAGCTGGCATGGGGCTATGTTTGGATTTGTGCTGGAAATACTGTTGATAACACAGGGATGTTTTCTTTATTGCTGAGCAGCACTTACACAGGGCCATGGCCTTTTCAGTTTCCCACTCTCTGCCAGTGAGTAGGTACACAAGAACTGCGAGGGAGCATAGCAAGGACAGTGGATATCCATAGGATATTCCATACCATAGAGTGCCATGCTCAGTATATAAAGCTGGGGGAAGAAGAAGGAAGGAGGTGACGTTTGGAGTGACAGTGTTCGTTGTCCCAAGTAACCATTATACATGACAGAGCCCTGCTTTCCTGGAGATGGCTGAACGCTTGCCCATGGGAAGTAGTGAAGCAATTCCTTGTTTCGCTTGTGAGCTTGGCTTTTGCTTTCCCCTTTAAACTGTCTCAACCCACAAGTCTTCTGACTTTTACCCTTCTGATTCTCTACCCCATCCCACCAGGGGAGTGAGCGAGTGGCTGTGTGGGGCTGAATTGCCATTTGGGATTAAACCATAACACATGCATGGAATGGGAACACTACAATGAAGATTTTGACCACCTCTCTGCACACCTTATGAGCCTCTTTGATCATTAAGCTTCTCAGACTGTTGATTTGAACTCAAATTCATTCCTGTAAAGACCACAAATCAAGCCCTGTCATAACCAGAGAGCATGGTGTGTTATCATTATTGCTTACCTCTGAATGAACCTGAAAAGCAAGGTGATCAATACAGACATAATTGCCAGTGTCACCAATTAATTGTTCCTGAGTAACTGAGGGCCTCTTCAACTGGCAGCCTGTCAGTCTCAGAAAAAGCAGCAGTCTCAGGAACAGCAGAGTAATGTGACAGACTTCATGTGGGATGAAAACACCCTTTTGAGCAAATGTCAGTTATTAGCAGTAGGCTCTTCTTTCACTGCTTTGCTGCACATGTCTAACTTCACCATCACCAGATGGGGATGCCCTGTGCAGCCTGTACCTTTCTGTGTGTGGCAAGGATCAACCAATCTTGGTTAAGCCCTGCTTCAGCCATATGCTTAAACAGGTACTTAGGGTAAAGCATGAGATTAAGTCACACTGAATTCAAAATTAGTCAGATACTTAAAGACTTAATTCAAAAACTACCCAAATAAAACTCATCCTTGCTCAGTTCTTAATCACACAGGTTGTATGGAAATCTCATCCAAGCAGCATCTGGGCTGCTAGAAATTAACACATGAAGAACACAGTATATTATTTGTAGAAGGTTCTAAAATATTTTTGACACTTTTTAGAATGAGGGCTGGCCTTAGTAACCATGAAGGTCATTCCAGCTAACTGGAGTTAATTCCAGCACCGATCTCTGTGTCTCTATCAGTGGAAAATGGAACCAAGAACATAAGGGGCTTTTCAGGAAAGCGGTTTCATGGTAAGCCACGTTACCCTCTAAGTTTTTGAGTTGATTCTGCATTTAGCTTTTATCCCTCAATCCATCTGTTGAACACAAATCATTTGTGGCCAAGGCTTATAGAGAGAAGGTCACTTTTTCATAACATGAGTGTTTAAAAAAACCCTCAAGATTTTGTCATGTGGCTTCAGTTTAAATGTAGTTCCCAGCTAATTAGTCTGGTAAAGCATGTATATTTGCAAACAAAGAATAACTATACTATCCCAGTGGAGATCAGCAGAGGAATGTGGGGAATGGAAATGTTGATAATTGCAGTTCCTGTGCTATAGTTAGCTGGAGCAGACAGACGGCTGCCCTTAAGGAGACCTCTCTTGGTGCCAAGAGTGTTACACACAGGACAAAAGGCAGTAGATCAAATTGCAGGATGAAAGGCCAGATTCTGATGTCCTACCTCATTTTATTCAGTCCTTTCTCAAATAAAGTTATCATGGGGCATTTCCTAAAGAGAAACTAGAAAGATTCTCAGGAATCTTAAGCGGATGGAGACCCAGATACCTAATTTCTTTTCTGAGAGGGCGTAATTCTTCTTTCCTTTTTTTCTTTATTTCTTTTTTTTTCAGTCTGTGTCTGGCTTACTAACTACCAATATCAGTTAGGTAATTCTGCCTGATTGCATAGACATTCCTGTGGGTGCACGTAGGTGCTTTTGGCATCCTGAAGAACTATGCATTTTTAACACTTGCCATTCCTCTGGCTTGGAAAATAAAGATAACCTTGTTTCTCTTTAAAAGCAAATAAACATCACTACCATCACCAACTCAACCCCACTGATAGCTACCATTTTGGCTTAGTTTGCATTGAGCTTTCACTTCATAACATAGATTTTGCCAAGCATAGGATGGTTAACATGTCCCAGATGATGAATGGATGAATCAGATGGACTGATTTCAGATGGGGGTGGGGGTGTATGTGTGTGTGTGTGTGTATTTTCTGGCTCTGCATTGAGAACTGTGTGCTGCAGGCTGCTTGTCCAGAGGTGCCAGCTTACAGCTTACTTTGCTTTCTGAACTCAACAGACACTTTGCCGCTGGTGCAAAGTTGAAGATGTATCTGTTCAGGGAGGCAACAAATGAAGTATTCCAGCAGTTAGTCTTGATGACAGAGGTAGAAACAGGGAGAAATACTTCTTGAATAGACCTGGCAATAAGCCTTCAATGTGGCTTAAACACTGCTGCCCCCTTCACAGTCAATTTAATTTGGTTTTTGCTCTTGCAGTCCAAGTGTGCCTGAGCAAGTGGTTTGTCTCAACCTTGTGCTTCTTAATCATCTATTTCATTGGAATGCAAAAAAAGAGCATGCTGTACATTTACTTCATATTGTCATTTCTATAGCAATGGAAGACGGCTTCTCTCTCGCACCCTAGTGCAGCTGAAGCATCCCCACTGGTGCTGATGCCATATGAGGAGTTCACCATGAGCTCAGTGCCCTTGGGTGAGGCTCTGGATCCTGAATTTGCAGTGCTGCAGCACTCACTCGAGCCTGTATGCACTCTTCCAGCTCCCAGGCACTGTCTGCCTCCCCTCCTCTCCCTCCCTCCTTGCCAGGCTTTGGCTATGACCACAATAGGAAGTGACACTCTCCCGATGGCCACATCAAAACTCTTTAAGCACTGGAAGCTGAATGTTAGACAAGAGGGCTCCCCTGGCCAGCAGCCGTCACTCCCTTCTTCCACTAAGCCTTAAATAATGAAATCTTCTGGCAAAACAAAGAGGTTTAAGGATGTAAAGCATCCCTTATTTCCTCCTTCCTTAGAAAGCATTTGCTTGAGGTTGATTTAATGATACAAATGTAAGGTTCTAGTTATCATTTGATACCTCTATAGGCTTTATACATAAAGGGAGACCCAAAGGAAGGATGCAATTGGAGCAGATGCGTGTACACACTGTGTCCCATTTGCCAGTGCTAGTCAGCAAGCACTGCTGGATGGTGGTGCTTCACACACCAGCTCCTGTAAATCAAACTGGCAGGAGGGGGCACAGATAAAGGCTATTTTGTGATAGCTATGTGGTTGCAATTTCCGGTGACTTCTGCCCGTGTGCAGTGAGCAAGAAGATGGTTTGGTTTCTAAAGATGTGAAATGCTTTGCACTGAGAGAGGTGAACATGGGCTGATGAAGAAATGTAGTGATGTGAAAAGATGCCAAAAATGAACACGACAACTCTTAACCCAAAAGCAGCATCATGTCTGAGCCCTGTTTGTACTTGGCATGCCAGAGGGGGAGAAGGAGACAGGAGATGAGGCTCAGGCACAGTGATCAGCCTGCCACGAAGAGCTGTACTGGGAGATTACAGGCTTGCTGGGCACTTCACTGCCTCTGACATCAGCCCCTACTGTATAGCAGGAGGCAGGGATGGTTTTGCTTCGCAGCTCATCAAAGCCCAGCTTCCGTCCCGAGCAGACGGATGGGTCAGCTGGGGCACCATCCTGCCAGCAGGACCTGCGGCTCCAGCTGCTTTGAAGCGAGATGCAGCTGCCTTAAAGGGACGTTTTTTCTACCTCCAGCCTTTGGATGACTTGGAAGACCTGAAGCCTAAGAGCTGATGAACCTTGTCATTTTAACATGGCAGAGCTGCAGATACTGTTCTGAGCCACTTCAAAGCCGGATCTTTGTTTAAAACTTGCCTGCACGCTTTATCTCCCTAATGGCTGCTGGCTCTCACAGGTCACAGAAATCATCTGCTACAGCAGTCGATACCCAGCTTGTGTCTCTAGTGCCTCCAGTGCATCTCGTGCAGCCTGGCAGCAGCTCCCCTCACTCACATCTGCTGTCTGCAAGGCAGGCAGAGAGCTGATCACAGAGGGAGAGCAATGCCAGGCAGAGGAGTCACGCTTGCCTCCACTTCTGTTACAGCCAGCAGGGATAAGAAACATGCTTCTTCCCCTCGGGCAGCCGGAGAAAAAAGAAACCACAGAGGAGCCCAGAACCGTCCCAGTACAACATCTGTGAATACTGCGCACCGCCTCTAGTGGGCCGGCACACAAGCACACGAAGACAACCCTGTGAGGCAACTTTGCATCAGTTGTGCTGTGGTTTGCTTTCACAAGAGAGGAATTAAATGCAAGCTGACACAAGATCAGAGCCAACAAAATTATGTTTTCAAAGGCAGAAAAAACCCCCCACAGAAACAGAACATCTCATAGATGTGTCCCTTCTCACACAGCTTCCACCTCCTTTAATTGCTGGTTCACAAGCACCTTAATTAGTCCTCAAACCGCAAGAGTGCTTGTGTTCTTCGGCCTGAATCTGTAGCCAAGGGAAGGGGATTCAGTTCTTTACCTGTCCTTTCAGTGTCCAGTCACCTAATGCATAAGCACTTCTCTCCTACAGGTGTTTATTTTTGAATGTACTCTTTGCATTGTGCCTGTGTTAGAGCAGCTTCTTGTTGCAGTTAAATGAGTGCTGTTCTCAAATTCTTTATTAAATGTAGCTTCACCTGCTGCTAGAAGGGTTAAATTGTAATATGCTTTAGTACAATCAGTGGTGGAGAGAGGAAGGGGAGCCTGACTGGGCTCCTGCTTTTGCTTGGGATCTGCTCTCTAGAGCACATTCACACTGCACCCAAAAAATGCCAGGCACCCCTGGAAGTTCTCTAAAGGCAGACAGCAGCCTGTGTCACAAGTGCAATTCAGCAAAAGCCAGGGTACACAGCATGCATGTCTCCTGGGTGAATAAATTCACACTGTTTCAGCTTTTCCCAAGACTAAACAAAAGGTTAATAATTGCTTCTCCAAAGCGAAGAAAGAGGTGGGCCTGAGAGGGGGGTTGAGGCAATATCAAATAGCTACTTTTGGAAAGTTGAAATGCGGTTTGGACAGGCAGACAAACAGACGTGATGATGCAAAGTGTCTGAAGGGAAACCTTTGGTTTTTAACATAGGTGCTCAGTGGCTGCCATGCTCCTGGGGAGCCTAGCACAGGCTTTACATTTCAACTGGGAGGCTTTATAAGCAGCTAAGTATTTGCAGATGGATATGCCCAAACCAGTGAAGTCCTGAGCTGCCATGAACTTAGCTCTCATGTGAGCCCTGGGGTGCATGGGTAGGGCTGCAGCACTTGCAGGGCAGCCGTGCACATGGGGCTGACTGCAAAACTAACTGCATGTGCTGGTGCTGCCACTTCTCTTTTCTATCTAATGCTTCTGTTAGTTTGTTAGTCTCTTTCCTGGAGCAATGAGCTTCCTCTACTGCTTCAGAGGGGCTGGCCTGCCCACCTGTAAGACAAATGCTGCAAGCAGCAGCAGCTGGAGGACATTTCAGTGCGGTTGCTGAGGCTTTGTGCTCTCTTTTGGATCAGACCATGCATTTTTGAAGGTACCAAGATGTTATTTCATATGCTACCCTTATTCTCTGTGGTTGTAGTCCAAGAGCTGGTTTGGGAGTTGGTTTTCTTTCTGTTTTCTCCTTACAAAGCTGCCTACCTATGAATAGTTATCTCCCATGGACTCACTGAGGAAGAGACCTGGTTTCAGGGAGGCAGTCCAGGTAGATGAGGTGATGTCTCTGGCTCCAAGACAGGAATTCAGGGTCTAAGCAGCTGGTTGAGTGCCTAAACCAGGCTGAAACAGCCACTGAAGCTGGAGGGAACAGATTTGGGATCCTGCCTAGGAACACATGCATACCCATCTCCTGCTGTTTCCAGACTTGCCAAGTATTCAATCCTCTCTGGGATGGGACTTGAAAAGGTAATATTTGACCTCCTCTGAATGGAAAATGCTCCTGACAGGGTACAACAGAAACAAAATCAAGTTCAAAGAAAGACGAGAATGTGGCTTTCTAGACTTGGAATTAGACAGCATGGATTTATAAAGATGTCTCCCACCCTGCTATTTGATCATCACTGTGTTGCGACGAGTGGTGAAAACCACCTGTGTATGGTCACGTTTTCCTTCTGCAGCACTGGGGCACCTCTCAGCATTGTGTTGGGAGGAACTACAGAACATAGGAAAAGAGATCTCAGACTTTTCAACCTGGACCCATCAGGGTTTAAATGCAAATATTGCTGCTTTAAAACTTGAAATTCCCTTATATTTTGGAGAAGTCCAAATTTGAATATTGTGCTTCAAGCCCTTTATGGTCCTGCAGTGGTCTGAGTGAGGTTAAACAAACAAAAAGAACCAACCCAGCTTTAAAAGAGCAGCAGCACTGAGCAGACCTTGTGTGCAGTGGGTGGCTTTGTCTTTTCTGTACAGCCAAATGTCACAACTGCAGGTAAAAATACTTCTTTCTGTACCACACATGAAGAGACCATGAGGAGTCATGGCATCTCCTTGCTGCTCTCTGTTCAGCTGCTCTGGGGAGGGTAAATACCCTCAGAGTGCAGATGCCCCAGCTCAGGCCATTGAGAGAGAGCCTCCACTCAGAATATTATCTCCTGCCACAAAATCTCATTGTTAACTAATACCAGTTGAGATGTTTCCATAGGGAAGTAAATAAATAAGGGCCTTCCTCCCTTCCCCAGCTTGTTGCAGGGAAACCACCCACGATGTGTTTGAGGAGAAAGAAAAGAAACAAGCTCCCTGATGTGCACTTCCAAAGAAACTGAAAATGATTGATTCCTCCCTGTTGAGGTATAGTGCAAATAAGGGCTTTGTCTCCCAGCTTTAGAAAAGGCAGTGTCTTTAGACCAGGTCCACTTCCTTGTGCCAGAGGGGTTTCAGCAAGGAACTAGGGGGTGAAAGCAAAGCAGCCTCATTGGGGGTGAGGGAGGAGCAGCCCGTGCCCTTCTGTGGCAGAGGGTGAGGCAGGGGATGCTGATGTGGTTCAGGCAGGGCTGGGGAGCTGCCAGAGCCACCTGCTCACACACCCAGGGAGTGCCATGGCCAGGAGGGCAAGGGTGAACACCCAGGGCCACTGAAGCTCTGTCTGCTGTGTGCAGTCTTGCCCTGGTGCTAATGTGAATTTATTGTCTGAACTGGCTCCAAAGCCCTGTTTAATACTAACAGCCAGGTCCTGTGGGGCACCACTGTGTGTGGCCCTGAAGAGACATGCCAGCAGATGGTTCCTATCCCTGAGAGCCATGCAGCAAAGAGGCAAAACATCCCAGAGGAGGCACAGAAATCCTGTGTATTTCTAATCCTGTGTATTCCTAAGTGGGGAAACTGAGGCATGAAGCAGCAGCCACAGCAAAAAACGTGATAAATAAATCCTCTGCCTCCACTGGCAAGGAGATAGGGAGTGCAGCCATGTGCAAGGGAAGGCTGTGGGGAAGCAGCAGCAGTACCGTGAACCTGGGTCTTAGAATCATAGAGTAGTTAAGGTTGGGGAAGACCTCTAAGATCATCGTGCAGTTGTTAACCCAGCACCTCCATGTTCACCAGTAAACCATGTCCCCAAGTGCCACACTCAGATGTTTTTTGAGCACTTCTGGGTATGGTGAGTCAACCACTTCCCTGGACAGCCTGTTCCAATGCCTGATCACCCTTACAGTGAAGAAACTTTTCCTAATATCCAATTTAAACCTGCCCTGGTGCCACTTGACGCCACGTGCTTTTGTGCTATTGCTTGTTAACCGGGAGAAGAGACCAACCCCCTCCGACTACGACCTCCTTTCAGGCAGTTGTGGAGAGTGATCCGGTCTCCCCTGAGCCTCCTTCTCTCCATGTTAAACACCCCCAGTTCCCTCAGCTGCTCCTCACAAGACTTGTGCTCCAGACCCTTCCCCAGCTCCACTGCCCTTCTCTGGACACACTCCAGCACCTCAGTGTCTTTCCTGTAGTGAGGGGCCCAGAACTGGACGCAGGACCTGAGGTGTGTCCTCATCAGTGCCAAGTACAGGGGGACAATCACCGCTGTTACTGTTTGGTTTTTTAACCTCATTGCTCTTTCCAGCAAATTGTTCTATGTCAGCCTGTGATCTCTGCCTGGTGTCACCCACCAGAGGGGAGTAGGGAGGAGCAGTTCACAGTTTTCTTTTTAATGGGAGCACTAAATTGGGTGCACCATTCCTAAACCATGACACAGGGGTTTTATTCTGCTCCCCATCTCAGTTTTCCAGCTCAGGGGGATGGGTACTCCAGGGTTCTGAGATCCCTGTGGGTGGCTGGGGCCACTCTTGATGGTCACTGCTGGGTCTGGCCAGTTCAGCTGCATCAGCCTGGGCATGCAGCATCTGGGAAGTGTTAATGTTTAATCCTCAAGCCTCAGTCCTAGACATGGCCTCGGTGGTTTCCCTGAGTCCACTGTGACCTCTTTGCTGGTGACTCTGGAGATGCTGGGTTCCCACTGCGTGCAGGCAGGTGACGACGGAGAAGAGGGAAGCCTCATGTTGGAGCTTTGAGAGCCCACCCTGTGTACGCCACAGAGGACATTGTTCCCCCCATTGCTCCCCACCATCACATTGTGCTTCCTCATCAGTTTTGCTGGAAAGACCCTGAGAAAGGGAGCAATGTAGAAAGTGTAGCTGAGGACTTACCCTCTCCAATAAAAAACCCACAGTCCTATGGACCCCTCCAGGGCTGAAGAAACAACTGATACATGAGGTCTGCTGATGCACCCCGATATATCTTTAGTGGGAGGCAGGAAAAATAGCAAGGCCCTTCCCAGCAAGGAGAATCAGCTGCCTGCTTGGCTGAAAGCAGGGAAGTGAAGTGATGGATGCTGCAGTTCCTGCTGAGGGAGGTACAGCCATGCAGAGGTGCTAAAAGCACTGGGAGAGGAGGCAAGTGAAACTGGCAGGGCCAGGAGAGGGTGGCTGTACTGACACTCTCAGGGTGCTGCTCTGACGGACACCAGCTCCCTCTGCTGCAGTGGGACTTCTTCCATTTCTGAAGTTGCAGTCATTAGTCGCCAATCTTGATGGCATCTCATCTCTTATATCAATTTCCTGCCCTAGCTGCTGATCCAGGCTATAATCACCTTGTTTTTCCCAGGGCTAGGCAAGAAGTAGAGTGGAAATGAGTTGAGAGCTGAGTATGATCCCCCAAGGAAAAGCATTTCTCAGTTAATGAAGTGTGAACCTAAATAGCAGGGAAGGGATGAAGAGCAGCAAGCCACCATATTCATTAAACCTCTGAGTACTCTGAAACGTAATGAGGGCCACAGCCATCCTGGTCAGGAGCCACAACATGGGGCAAAGTGGCAAGCCTGGTGCAGTGAGATAGCCAGAGGCATCAGGGTCACATGTCTGCCCAGTTCTTGTGTTCCTGTGCTCCTGTTAATTTATTTTCCACTTTAAGAAGAGGCAAGGCAGGAGAAAAGAGGTCATAGATGCCTTTTTCAGGTGGGAATTGCAATGCCACTCTAGGTAGTGTTATGGAGCTGAGGGATGAAATTCCAAAGCCACAAATCCCACTGGCAGGCAGCTGAGTGTTTAATGCTAGGTTTAGATTAGCAAGCTGCAGCTTTCCCTGAGAGTTCAGCGGAGCTGCTTAGGGCAGTGCGAGCATTGTCGCCTTCCCACAGTCCATTTCAGACGGCTCTGCGCTCTTGTTCCGGCACCTCTCAGCTCTACAACACAGTGACGGCAAAGGAGGCGAGAAGGGTCTCCCCATGAGGGTTTCAGAGGACTTTTAATGGTTACATCTTGTCCCAGCAATCCCCAGAGGCAGAGAGACCTCGTGATCCGGGCACAGGGGGGTTTTCTCAGGGGCTCAAGGGCGGTACATGGGCAGAGTTGGGGTACAGAAACCAATAGGGAAGACCCAAGGGAATGGCCAGGGCCAGGGCAAGGAACAGGGGGGGAACAATGTGAAAGGCATTTGAGAAATGAATCAGTGGGAAATACAACACCACAGCTGAGTGTGTGGGAAGAGGTAAGCTGGCAGGCAACTACTCCCCAGTGTCTGTCAGGTTCAGGGTGTCTTTTGTTCTATCAGGGGTCTGACAGCCACACTTTTCACATGCCAGCCCCTAAAAGAAAAATGTGCCACTCATTTTATGGTCAGGAGTAGCCTCTTGATGCAGCACTGCACTCAGATATTATGCATATGCACAATACATATGCATACAAATATTGTGCCCCCTCTCCTAATGGCGAGACCAGCAGTAACTGGTCTCTTAGTCTTTTTGTAGATAAAGTAAATCATGAGATTAATTTCCTCTCCTTTTTTTGGATACCCTTGTCAGCAGTAAAGTATATTAAATACGTCGTAAGCAAAAGCCCTCATGCTACCCTAGAAAATATATTCATTTAGGGAGACACCATGCCAGCAGGTTTTCAGCATGTGTCTTTACTGCTGGCTGGTTCTTTGTAGGCATAGAGATAGGTCATGGCCACTGGCAGATCACCTGAGCTCCATGGAAAAGCTTTTTTCATAAAAAACCAGCATTTTCAAACAGGCAGCATGAACTTACCAACCTTCTCAAAATGTGGAGGACTCTGGGTGTTGAGCCTGGGGCATTGCTGGAGTAGCAGCAGGATCCCAGAGCACCTCGTTTTCCTGGGGTTTTCCCAGGCTGTGTTAGTGTAAAACCCTCTCATCCACCACCAGTTTCAGAGGGAAGAGCCTTGGGAAGGGCAGGGTCCAGGGAGCAGGGTGCATCTGGCACCTTCAGAAGCTCAGCTCTGTCAAGCTCCGACCCATAAAAACCAAAGCTCCTCAAACTGGTAACAAGCTTTGGCAATGCAGTGGCTCTACTCAGAGTTGGAGTAGAGCAATGTCTCGGATGGGATTTCAAGTGCACACCCCGAGGTTTCATCCACTGAGGAACCTCCTTGCTCCCACCTCCTGCCCAGCCTTTGTACTGCTATGGTGGTTTTCACAGCCTTTCTGGCAAGTGGGGTTCTGCCTGTGGACTTCTGCCACCCCTGGGGTGGGAGAGCCATGATGCTGCTCACAGCTTAAAGAGATGATGCCATTCTGAAGGACCAGGGTGAGCAATGGGGAATTATGAGGACAGCAAAGGCAAAACTCACGGCTCTGCTGGGTGGGAGTGAAGTGGGGGTGAAAGGAGAGTCCTGCCAATATAAACCCTGCTTCCTGGAGGCCCAGGAGCTGTGTGGTACATCCTGTCACATGGACAGCTGTCAGCTTTCAAGAGGGCAGGAGAGGTCATTGGCAACACTAAAGAACACAAAGTAAACCCTTCCCATTCCTCTCTGTTCTGGATCTTGTGGGAATATCAGCAAAGGAGAAATAATACATCAGTCAACTGACAGCTCCTACCAAAAAAAAAAAAAAAAGAGAGAGAGAGAAAAAGTAGATTTTCCAGTAAAAAGTGTATTTCTTTGGCTTCTTCCCCATCTGCAGAGCAGACAAGACAAATATGGCCTAGTTTTCACAGGTGCTGGGCACCCATGAATCCCACTAGCTTTAGCAGGTGGTGCAGATGCTTGGTTCCTCCAGAAGACAGAAACCAGGTCATAAATCTCCCTACCTCTACCAGTGTCATCTTCAAACTTTTTAATTAAAAAACTCTGCCTTCTATTGTTTCTGGGATCTGGAAATTAATTGTCATTAATACAGTTTAAGGTTCTGTTGCTCAGATCCTTTTGTCCTTCAGGTGAGTGGTATGACCAGAAATCTGGAACAGACTGTATCCCTGCTGTCTTAAGGGAAAAAATTAATCTGTTTTTGAAATTCATTTTGCAAGAGTTGTGAGCCTCGTTACACTCTGCGCTGCTGCAGCTCCCCTTTGGTGGCAAGTGGTATTTCAGGTGAGCGGGCTGTGTGACTGTATTAGACCCACATCACTACTGCTGCTAAAACAGCTCCTGTGAATGAAGTGGAGAGGGGAGAGAGCAAGTGAAATGAGATT
Source organism: Corvus hawaiiensis (assembly GCF_020740725.1). NCBI lineage: Eukaryota > Metazoa > Chordata > Aves > Passeriformes > Corvidae > Corvus > Corvus hawaiiensis. The sequence continues at coordinate 44,783,880 of NC_063218.1, read as the reverse complement.
TATCTTCACTTTGTGAACCTGGATGGAAATTTTCCCAGTATTTCATATCCACATTCATATCTTTCTTTTTTCTCTTTTTCTCTTTTTCTTTCCCTATATGTGTGTATATGTCATCTACAGCACTTTCTGCATTGCTTTGCTCCTTCATCTTTGCCTGTCAACACCTCCCAGACAGAGGACTTTCCCCTGACTTCTTTCTCCCCACAGCTAAGTAACCATGAGTAACCACGGCCATGCCTCGTGCACTGTTCCCTGAGCCGTGTGTGGTCTCTTTGGTATGTAGCCCTTAGAGCCTCCTGCATTTGCTCAAAAGCAGCTGGTAAGCAAAGCGCACAACAGCACACGCTGGGCTGCTGGGGCTCTATCTCAGTTTCTCTCCTGATCTTCTGTGCATCATGGGAGGATTTCTTATTTGCGTGTTCCCTACTTTCAGGCGTGCTACGTGTGCACAGACACACATGCTCAAATGAAAGGCAGTCATGTTTAATGCCTTTTCTGCATCTTGATCTGAAATGCAGAGAACAAAAATCTCAAGAGTAAGTGCTTCTTTGGTGTATATTGCACCAGATACAGCTTTTCTTCACCAGCTTTTCCCTGTCACTTTGTTCTGCCATCTTATATCACTACTGCACTGCTCTGTGCCCTTGCAAAAGGGCATCCCATTAAGGATGGAGCTATTATTCATTAATAACTAATACTTTTTGACATTGGCAACATCTGCAGCATGGCAGATGACTTTGATACAGAGAAGAAAAAAGAGAATTTCCCCATAACCTTTGTAGCCTGCTTCCCTCTCTGGGAAACAGAAAAAAAGCTGTCAAGGTTTCTTCTTCATAGTCAAGGTTTGAACACACGAATGTTGAATGGCCCAGATTAACAGAGATGCATTATCATTTTCAGTACCTTGCAGGATCATGTCCACATATCACACTAAAACATATGGACTTGTGTAGCAATCTGATATGCACAATCACACACTTCTTCTGCTCCCTCTGTCGAAGTGCAGCCCTACCTGTGCTCACATGGTGAGCGTTGCTCAGACCGTGGACATCTCTGTCTACCAGGCATGGGCTGTAACGGGGAGCAAGGGCCAAAGAGGAACTGATGCTACACAGCTCCATTTGTTTCTGTCTGACATCAAGGCTGTTGAAGAAAAATGCCTAGATTTGAGCAACAGCTTGAGGTGTCGTCTATCCATGTAAATTTTCTAAAACACTTACAGGAAAGCAATTATCTTACTCCATGGTTTATAGGCAGCAGTACGTAACTCCCACGAGAGAACACTGTCACTTTTGAAAGCTACACATGGGAAGTGTATGAGGGAGGATTACAGAAGACATTTATCTGTAGTTGCAGGAAACTGGCCTTGGTGGTCCATCAAGTCCCTTCCTTACACTCCTAATAATCTTTAAGAAACTTACCTTGTAGCCAGTAAATGTCCCAGCAGCTTGTGAACAATGGAGAAGCAGAATGTGATAGTTGTCCATCTCTGTAGCCAGTGGGCGGGTGGCTCTTCTGGGACTTGGCTGTAAGGCTCTGGGTTGTGTTTTCCTGTTAGTCTTTACTGCAAATGCAATAACCTTATACACACAAATCATAAAAAATACTTCTAAAGCAGAATACTTTTTTTTTCCCCTTAATAACTAAAGTGACTGAAAATGAACAAAATGCAATCCTTGGTTAGGGATACAGCTCAAATCAAACCAACCAAGTCGTGAATTGGCAGCAATATGAAATGAAGTCGACAGCTGATCAAATCATCAAACAAGCACGTACAAGATTTGAGTAATGAAGCCACACAACATATGGTGAATTTTATGAAACAATAAGCACTGGTCCTTCTTACTTCAGTTCCACTTGTCACGTGCCCACACATACTTTTTTTCTCTTTGCCTTCCTTAAAATCTTTGGCATTTTTTCCTAGGAAGTAGCTGAAGAAGGTAACTTTGTTCATTTTAAGACAGCTAACATCACCTGTTGATGGTGGATATATTTGGTGTGAAACCAGCTGAAGAAATACTAAGAGTTTGAAAAATAGGAGTAGTTGGAGTTGATTCTTGTTATTATATGCAATATGATAGTTTTATTAGATAAGCCTATTTTACAAGATGGAGGATCAGAGTTGTTTGGAGAAGCAAGAGAGGAAACCAAGGGAAACTCTCTATCTCCTTGAGAGCTTAGAGAAGATCGTGACCACAACCAACTGACACAACTTTTTCCTTGGCCTAGCTGCAACCCCTGAGCTGCTCTGGTGCACCCAGGGCTGTGTGGGCTGTCCTAGGTGGTGAAGGAGAGACAGCAAAATTCAAGCTGGAACCCAAAAAAAAACCAAGAAAAAGGAAAACCTAGCTGGCATACGTGCTGCAGTTTGACTTGAGGGGTTTGGTGTGGGGACAAAATGAGACATCTCATAGTCATTAAGCTAAAGAAAGTAGATATGTTTCTAGAAGCAAAGATGAGCTGGGTGAATACAACATTCATACAATACATCCTCAGTTAAAGTCAAATTCTTATTGGCCTAACAGCAGCTTGCTGCGATAGTACCTACTTCCCCACTGAAAATTATGTTAGCTGTCTATACATAATGTTTCTTTTCTCATTCTGATGATCAGAACTGCCCTCTGTGTGTGAGAAAGCTCAAGCTCAAGGATTGAAGATTTCTCAGGAAATCCAGAAACATGGCATTTTAGATGCTATATATCCAACGTTGTACTACTTCCATAGTTTGTAGGCTCTTGCTGTCACAATGAAGAACAGTCTTACAGAGGCCCCTCAGCAGTCCTAGTGCCACAGAGGTTTCTTATTCATTCCAATTTGCACATCCTATTTGCTCAATGTGACATATTTATTACTAGCTTCAGTCTTGCATGGTCGACCTACCTTACAGACTGTGCAGTGCAATGCAGGAGAGAAAACTTAATGAAGGCAAGTCAGATGGCACAAGATATTCCTCCAGGCTTTTTCTGGGCTGAGGGAGAGACGTTGAGTGCAATTTTGTTTCCTGTGCAGATGGGCTAAGACCACACCTGCCAGAATTGCTTGCTGAAGAGATGGGCTGACAGCACTTCACCAAAAAGAGGCTGCTGTTATTTACACTAGGAGAGGATTACTCAGATTCTGAGACTTTGTTGGCTACAAGTGCTTCATTCAGTGACAGGATAAAGGAATGAAATTCAGATGAGAAGACAACTCATGGAAACTTTGTGGGGAAGTAGCACTGCTACATTGAGTTGAACCAGGACTGGCATCAATCCTGGCTCTTGCTGTTACTTCACAACGCTGTCAGTGAGCTCAGGGCTCTGGATTGCTTTTGGTGACCATATGTTAATGCAGAGAGCATTTCACCACTGTGTTTTCTGTTAATTAGCTGTAGTGATGCTTCAGTGATTGAGAGAAGCCAGGACTAAGTGGCGGCAGAGTCTTCAGCCCGTAGGCACACCCCAAGGCAATCACCAGCTACTTCCAGGCTGGTCCCTCCCAGGCTGCTAACGCTGTTTACCGAGGTGACCCTGGCAGTTCTCTCCGCTGTCCAAGGAGCTCAAGAGAACTAACAGAGAGCTGCAGTTTGCTTCTTAGTTGCGCAAATGAGAATTTTCCTCTCAAGAAAATTCTTTTTTTCTGTTGTATGATTCAAAGGATTTGATTCCTTTCCAACAGATACAAGAATCCTCAATATGTATATTGACAGTTATTTGGTATACCAGGGAGGTGGAGCTTCAGGACAGAAAGGGAAGCATCTTCCCAAGAAAGTCTGCAGCAGCAATATAATGGAGACAAGTTTCCTCTGTTTTATACCTCACTTGGGAAACAACTGCTCTCATGGCAAATAGTCACTGTAGAACTATGTTAAAGCAGGAGAAAGACATTGCTTCCTCAGTGAGCAACTTTGACAAGGGAGATGACTGCAGAAACTGAAGGAGGAAAGCAGGAGGAAGGAGGTAATCCATACCTCCATGTAGGTGCATTTGCACCCTTCAGCCACTGAGGCTGGGCTGCATCTTGGCTCCTCAATATTTATCCATTCTGATCTATTCTAACACATCTTCTCCGAATTGCTCTTACTTGCAGGCATGAGCTGGCCTTATTCTCCTTCATATTGCTGCTGTCTGAATGAAAACATCAGTGGAGAAACCAAAGCAGCAGAGCAGGCCAGAAAATAAATTGCGTACCATGCGTGTTTTCCCATCCTGAGCTCCCAGGCCATTCTGCTTCAGCTGCACCCTCTGGCCAGCAGGTTATGAGACACTTGTGCGTTGAGCTGTGTCCTGCTGCCTTGCACCAGCCCACTCCCCTACATGTGACAAGGAAAACTCCTGGTGTCAACATGTCCCCAGTGGCTGCATTTCTCCTGTGAGTGAGAAAACAGAGAGATCCCGTGATGAGGTGAGAAGGAGAACCTCTCAGCCCAAACAGTCCAGCTCCACGATATGGTGTTTCAGGCAATTTGGACTCAGGATCAAGGCACACTGAAGCTGAAATAATGTTTTGGTGGTGAGCTTGTCAGCTCAACAGACAGCCAGGGTGAGCACACCTCCTCCCTGACTTGCCTGTGTGGCTCTGGTCCCACACTCTTGTACTGCATGTGGTCTGGGCTGGCAAACCTGCCTCTCTGGATATGCCACTGAGTGCTGGGAGAAGCTGGCTGGAGACAACGAACATCTAAAGCTAAGGCCAAGGGAGCTGCAAAAATAGTGTTAAAGATTTCATTTAGGTGCATCTTGCATCCCTGTCTTATTGCCAATCCCTGCCCACCTGTCTGATGAAATGACATTTCCCCCAGTGTCTTTTTCCCATGAAAAAGAGGTTCTGCTTGTGGGGATCAAATGTGTGAATGAATTCGGGTAGAGGGGCTGAGGGATCATGCTTAGATCTGAGAGGAAATAAGAAGGAAACAGAGGGAAAGAAACAATCTTTGAGCACTGCTTCCTGTAATCAGGCATCGGGGCTAAAGCAGTATCTTTTTCTACCTGCGTGTGATCATTGGATTTACATTTCCTGCCTGAAGTTACAACCAATTTCAGGACACATTTATAAGCTGATGATGCCTGCCTCTTTGAGGTGTGTGCAGGCCATTTCCTCTCCTGTGAGAAGGCAGCCAGCTTTTTCCAGTAGGATGTACACTGCATGCCAGGCAGGAGCTTAGCCAGGCTCTGGCTGCCTGTAAGGGGGCTATGGAGAGGATGGTGGGGTGTGGAAGGTCCTCACCCCGGCGGGCAGGTGGCCAGCACCAGGAGAGCAGCCCTCTCATCTTCCTGGAGGTAATTTCCAACACATTTAAGGCATAATTGCACTACTGAGTACAACATAGACTCAACTCTGGCTGCGAGGAAGACCCACTGTGGTTGCTTCCCTATGCAGGTGCTGCTGCTGCCCCTGTGGTGGGGGAAGAAAAGAGCTGGAGCATCTGCCTGCCAGTGGTTTACTTGAGAAAAATCACCTTTCTGATTTTCCTGCAGCCTTCCTGTGTGACCCTGGCAGCTTGCTCGGCCCCTGAGTGCTACCCAGGTATCGATGGATAAGGCTCTGATGTGATGTGAGCAGCACTGCCACCAGATGAATGCCCATAAGGCCAAGTAGTTCTTTCACTGAAAAGAGGGCTTTTCTTTCTGTTCTATATAAAATCAACCAGAAGATATCTCAGAAGAAAATTCATTTTCCATGAAACACTTGGGACAAACTATTGCCATTTTGGAGTCTGCTAGGATCTGCTCAGGGTCTGGGTTCTTACACTGATGAAAAGTGGCTCAGGAAAAAGCAGAACATCTTTCATCTTTGTCAGCCCAGCACAAACTGCTCTTTGTTTCTCCCCCTCTGCTCTTTTCCTGCTGCACAGGTGTCCTGTTCTTGAGCTGCAAAGGAACAACCAGTTTTGTTTTCTTCTTGCTTTAATTGTGCTTTCCGAGTGTTGTGTATAGCCGAAGGGCAACATGCACCTGCTTGTACAAACTTCAGATAGACCCATTTGCTCTCATTGTTTAAGCAAGAGATTCAAGGGATGTCAAATGTGGGCATCTGTTTCTCAAAGGAAATAGTGGTGTCAGCTTGTCATAATTCACTCCTGCTCCTGCATCCTGTGTAGCAAAGCAGCAACCCACGCACAGCTGGAATCCTTGCCAACAAAAGAGCTACAGCAGGTAGGTGAAATCCACATAGTGCCTCATTTGGGTCTTTGAACTTGCACTCTTAACAGGATTCCGGTGTTGTGTGACCTTTTGCTAGGTTGCCAGGCAGAGGTGAATTTTTCTTTTGTACGAAAGCAAACAAAAAAATCACCTGACTTCAATGGATTCACTGTCAAAATTCTTTCCATGTGTGCAGTATTCTGTTTGTTATTTGCTTTTGTCTTCTGTTCCCAAGGGGTTAATTAAGACATGTATGTTTCCTGGGCTATATTTTTACTGTAGAGAGACTGAAAACACAGATTTGTTTTTATCTATGGCAACGTAGTCATATGTCCTGGATTGCCGCTGGCAGAGCCAGAAGCAGCTTAGGAGAGCAGCCAATATATCTCCCTCCTGATGCAAAGTTCCTCCTTGAAGGGCACTCCTTGTGTTTTAATCAATATGATATATAGGAACTTCGATTACTTCTCTTGCTACTGCCTGTTTCTCTGTTATTCACAAATCCTAGAGTTATGTGGAAACCCTGATGATTTTGACTGGGTTTAGAATTTTGGCAGTCCAATGAAGTCTAATTCTAGTAGCAATTAATGCATATTAAGACTCATACATTCAGATTTGTTTCACCATTTGCTTTTAAATGCTGGAAAGGCTGTGCTCCTCTGCCGCAACATGTCTGCTGGAAAATGAAGGCTTATATCCTTTGAGTTTTATCTCAAACCATGAAGTTCAATATTTTCTGATTCCATAGAAGCCTATATGTTATCTTGCAGCTTATAGAGATGCTGGTGAGCATCTAAATATCCCTGCCTCAAGGCCCTGGCTAGCACAAGGGCTTGTGCAATCTGTTGTATTCACTTAGAGCCTTTCTCTTTAAAGAAACAAAACTAAGAACAGCAAAAGCAGAAGCAAGGGGGGAAAAAAGAGAAATCAAAAAATCCCCAGAAGGGCTGGTGGGTCAGAAAGAGGTAGAGGAAGATGAACTTATGGCCCTAGTCCAGAAGACCAGAAAACTCAGTGGGTTTTGGCTTGAGTGCTGTATGTAGGCCAAACTGTTTGGCCTCTGCTCCAGTGAGGAAAGAAGGCTTTGTCTTGAGGCTAATTTGGCTGCCCTCATTTGTAACACAAGTACTGATTTTGTGGCAGCAAACCCAAACTATGAGGACCTTCAGGTGATGCCAAACGGAAGACCATGGAACAAACCAGAGGCATACCCACTGCCAGCCAGCTCCAGTTCTGGAGATCATCCAGTGAGATGCCATGAGTGTCAGGTTGTTACAGTCCTCCTTGGCAATGGCCTCTTCCTTGCTGGGTCAAGACATATTTTTTTATGTCAAGAGAAGGGGCTGTATCAGGACTACACATGGGAATGTTTCTGTAAAAAGAGCAAAGGCGGGCTGCCATCAAAGGGAGCCCAGTCCATACTGAAATCTTAAAAAGACCCAGCAGAAAGACAATGTCAGTGTAAGGATTTCTGCAGTTCTATATCCAGCCTATAAAGACCATAGGCCCTACTTTCTGGCTCAGTCAGCAACACGGAAGATAAGGGTGTTATATCTCCATTGAAAAGATTAATGTCAAGCATGAGGATTAGTTCTCTACTGCGCAAGAGATTAAGTTTGGATTTTGCAAGCTTTCCTATTATCAGCTTTCTTCCCAGACAGTCCCCACAGGCCTGTACCACCCTCCCTGGACAACACGGAATTTTGGGGAGTGTCTCTCATTCAGCTGTATTTCCTTTTGCTCCAACTCCACATTAAAGAAACCATTGCACTGAAACTGTCCTTCACTGTGCAGATTTACTGGGCCTCTCCCACACCCCCTCAAGGATTAAACCTATGTCCTGTATTAGAAAGAGGAAACGAGCAAGTTTTCTTCTGCCAGGTGGAGGGCTAAGGCTACAAGTCGTGTCGTCAATCCAGCTGTGCCAGTCAGAGGTGGTACCTCCTCCTCTGGCTATAGCCACCACTGTTCATCAGCTCACCTGGCAAACTGGTTTGTGTGAGCACTCCTGGTCCTGTTCCAGGCAAAACCAACCAGAATAACTCACAGCAACCTCTTACATTTCTTAAATTAATCCAGGTCATTTTGCCTGGAATGGATTAAGGGGTGGTCTGACTGGGAAGTCAGGGGGGAAATCAATTTTTCACCCTCTCTGAACCAGCTGAAGGAAAGGCTTCTCCTGTATTCAGACATCTGCACTACCAAGAGCCAGGAGCAAGACACAGGTGTATGCCAGATGGAGAGCCGAGGGGATGTGACAGCGAAGGATGTGCTGACAGCCTTGAAATGTAAAGTGCCTATAGCCTGACTTCACCCAGGAGCGTATGCTCCAGCAGCTGCGGCTGTTTTGGGTAAGCCTGGGTTCAGGAGGTTCCTCAATCTTCTGCTGTTAAGATGATTTCCAGCAGTGTTTTTTGCCTTACTGGTTAAATAGCCCCCACCTGAGGCAAGGCTGGGTGCAAACCTGCCCCTTGCTGGCCAGGGTACAGGGTGCAAAGCCCACGGTGCTGTTATCTCCTATCATTTCGGCATCGTTCTTAGCTTGGTTCTGTTCTTTGTTCTGGGTCTGTGTTCCACTGGCTGAGTAAAGTGCATAGAGGAATGCTTCTTTCTGCTTGTGTTAAATGCTTTAACTTCTTGAGGCAGAGACCCTGAATAGGAGGAGCTCTACCTGTTGGCAAAGCTGTACTTGAAGGAAAATCAGGGCTTTGTTCACGAATCTTTGAGTTGCTTTGATTGCATAGTAAGGCTTCATATCATAATAGGATCAAATACGCTTTACAGACAGTAAAACCAGAGTCACAGAAGAGAAACAGATGTCTAACTTTTCACAGGAACACATGCCAAGGCAGAGAACATGAATCTCGGTGTAGAAAAGGTCAGACTCCCAAAATAATAGAACAATTTAGTTATCTTTTCATTAATTATGTATTTCTGTGCAAACTTGGGAACATTTTTACTCTGCCTTAAATTAATATCTTGGCAAAGGGAAAGTACTTCATGGTGTGAGCTGGGTGATCATCTCTGATTCTGTGCCTCTCTGTTTCATCTGCCTAAGGAACAGCAAGGGAAGAGCACAGTGGCTGCTCTGACTGCCATCAGGAGGTACCACCATTCCAGGGCCCTCCTGCCCACGCTTGCCCTCTTCATCAAAATCCTGTGACTTTCCCTCTAAAAACTGAAGGAAGGGGAAAGAGGAGAGTTTGTATCTTTATTTATCACACTGGCTTCAAAACACAGTCTTTTTTAAATCTTTGTATTTATTACATTGTTATTTCCCATAGCAACTCTACATCAAGGCCCAGCATTTAGGCTGATGCCAGGCAGCCAGGGACATTAGCATGACTGACCTGTGTCTCCTTTCAAATTACATCACTCTCTCTGCATACTTAGTCTGCAGAACCCCACAGATTTGTAACATGACCTGGAGCTGCACTGACACCATACAGTCTATGCACTGTTCCCATTGAGCTGATGATGTAGCAATGAAATCTGACAGCTAAGAAAAATGCATCCCAAATTGAATAATCAAGGAGGTGTCAAAGAAAAGGTTCTGTTTTATTATGACCTATAAAATAGTAGGAAAAGGCCCATGCATTTTTCTCAGTTTTTAATAGATTGCTTAATGGGTTGTGCTGAGGTAAAGATACATGTTTAAAAATGACAGTTTAAAAGTTATTGTGTCCATACAAATGGTCCCTCCCAGTATAAAAAAAAAGAAATAGATTATGTATGAAAATGCAAATACTTCTATATCTTTCTTGTCAGTTTTCATTTTGCACCTTGTGGAAGCTTCATTTAATCTCTAGCAATAACTAATTTCCCTTGGGTTCTTAGCCTTGTCTTTCCTGCCTCTAACACCAGACTGGCAACCCAGTCACAAATAGTTAAAAGCAGTATCATGGGGTGAGTATAATCATGGCCAGTAACTGGGCAACTGCCCGCTTAATCTGATTACTGGCCTGTGACGCACTGTAGCCCGTTAACCTTGTTTTGACCAGCTTCCTGACACTTGTGGCACAAATGAAGTGTGACATGATTAAATGAGACTGATCAGTTTTGCTCACCATGACAATACCCGGCAGCTGCTGTGCTGAGGATTTATAAAGCAGTGAAAGCTTTGAAGTCCCATGATTTAGCTGTTATGATTGCTCTCCTCTGGCTGGAGGGATGGCTGTCCTCTCCAAACACATGTAGTTCAGTGAGGACATGGCGACTTTTCTGTGGTGGTTCCCTGTAGATCTCTGCAGGGCCCAGCTTGTCTCCCAGAAGCACGTCTACAGAGCAGGGGTGGGTTTGGTACATACCTGATGCAACAGGCAGATGATGAACTTAGCACATGAGAGAAAAGTGGGACACTGCAATGGGAGAGACAAAAAGCAAACACAGCTCTAGGAATATATTTGGTATTCCAACTATATTTTAACATGTTTTTGGGGTAGTTTTTGGCCAGGTAGTTTAAAAGTGGAAATATTAGTCATGTAATAATCCAAGTGCTCTGTATTAGGTTGTTTTCTAATGGCTTGAGCTGCATTTAGGGGATAGGCTTTCTGCTCCAAAAGGATTGTTTCCCTTGCTTGAAGCCTTGCATATTTTAAGGCCACAAAGACTTTTGCAGTTGTCCTGATCTTCTGCATAATGTTTTGGACTGTCTCCACTGGGCACTGGACGGCACTGCCTTTGCTGAAGAGCACACTGTGTTGCCTGCTGTTGGTGCTGTTGCAGTATTCTGAGCAGCTACAGATGCTACATGTCCAGTAAATTAACGTGCTGATGTGCCCTTCATAAAGTAAAAAAATAAAAATCTCAGCTAACCTTGCAATCTCTCTTGTTTACTGGAAAGGGCTGGTAAGGAAAAAGGAAGGAGAAACAAAGAGAGGAGCATTAAGTTGGAAAGAAAATAATTACCATGGATGAGATATGAAGTCAAGGAAAGTATTTTCCTCCCTGCCATGGCCATTAATTTTTGCTAATCCATGTGCATGCAGGCACAGCATGTCATGGGACAGGACTAAACACACATGGGAGAGCTCAGTGCTGGCAGGCCAGGGGAAATGATATCTGGGAAGATGGTAGCTCACTCTTCAACTCTGGTGATTTTTATTAAAGATTTCAGGGCCAAACAGGCACATGTTCAGGATTACCTAGCAGAAAATTGTATGACTGTCAGCAAACGGAATGGTTTTGAGTGAAGATGAACAAGGCACGTAAGCTGAGTCAGAGAACTACTGTTAACTTATCACTTGTCTGACCTTAACTGCTCCCTAATTACAGTGTCTGGGTCCCGGGTGCCTTAGATAAATGCTTATAATATAATGCCTGTTAGAGGAGCACTGGCAGTGCTTTGTATGCAGACACGTCAGGTGGAGAAGGGGACTAAGGGCATTAAGACTTCTGAGACAAAGTGCAGGCAGGTCTGGTGCCTGCTGCCAGCTTCTCCTCCCTGCCCACTGCCTGGGGTGTCACTGCCACAGGGCCCATCAGGACTTGGGGGGGGGCACCCCAGCCCCTGCTTACCCTCCTTGCACCCTTCCCCTCTCCCAGGGAATGCTGCCTCAGAAGATAAAGCCTCAGACGGCCCAGGCATGGACGGGAGCACTTCACTGCTCCCATGACACATTTTTAGTGGGCTCTGGAAGTGCAGGGAGCAGGCAGCGGGCCATGAGGCTGTTTTGCTTGGAAGCAGCCACCCCACATTATGGTAGTCTTAATGTGTAAGCACAGTACCGCATCCAGCTGACGTGTGCCAGGCTGCTGGGCACTGCCAACCACAGCATGGATGGGGTGGCCTGGGAAACTGGGATGGAGCCTCGAATCTGTGAAATCCAGCTCAAAGCAGAACCAGTCTGATCTGATGATCCCCTGGTGGGGTATGAAGCCCTGGCAAGCAAACACCAGGCATCAGTCTAAGCTTCTCTTCTGGAAACACTGTAGGGGAAGAAGCCCTGACAGGTATTTAGCCCAGGCTAGAAAAACTAGAGCCTGGAGGCTTCCCAGAGCCTATGCCCCATGGTCCCTTTCCTTCCCTGGGGAGGGACCGGTCTTTGCCATGTTGGTAGGCTTTGGCTACCTGGGCCCTCACACTGAACACCACCTGAGTGCAGCTCTGCCTCCCCAAAACCAGGGAGGTTGTCCCACCACCTAAGGCAAGCAGCCAGGTGCTGCACCACTTGCAAGAACACTGCTATAGCAGCCTTGAACAGAGGTCACAGTCATGGGTGGTGTCTTCCTTGGGCTGAGCACAGAGCCAGCACCTTGGGAAACTGTCATCCAACCAGGTAAAGAGTAGTGGGGAAAACCGCAATGAAACGCTGTTGGCTCACAAAAGGGAACACGGATGGAATAGGATATCCTCTTGGTCAGCTAATACAACTCACACTGGAAATGGATGCCAGCACATCAATACTCTGCCAAGGCAAAGACTTTCTGGGCTAGTTTTACAGTGTGAAATTATTTTTCCATTCCTGGTGTAAGTCCCCATTCTTCTTCTGAATGCAGGTTAAATACAAAGATTTTTTTTCTCTATTTTTAATACCTTTTTTTTTTTCCAGGTGCCTGCTCTTGCATTTCTCTGATGTTTTCCACAGGGATAGTTCTCAGTGATTCTCTACAATGACACTCATGAAGACACACTGTTAAATAGGAATCACAGATGTCATGAAGAATTCTCCGATATCAGTGCCAGAAGGGAGCTGAAGGAGGTAAGAGTTAAGGGCAAGAAGTTTGTTTCAATCCTACATGCTGCAAGAAAGAATTTTTTAAATGTAATTTTGCAATCTTTTGAGAATATCTCTTTCCTGAAAGGATTTCTTGGAAGCTCTTAAGTGCCTTTGTAAGTCTTTGCATTGCATTTAGGCCATACATCTCTGATATGGATGTTCTGAGAACTCTATCTCCTGCTTCAGAACAATCAGGAAGACTCTAAACATTGGTTTAACTCTTTATCTTTTATTTGGGACAGGATTGATGCAAGATCTGTAATAACATGCCAGACAGAAGTTGACTTGACCAGGAGATGTTAGACTGCCTGATGTTAATAGCTGTTTCTTAGCGTTCCTGTTGCCTGGCTTTCCGTTTACTTACCATTTGCTCTAAAGCATCTTAACAGAGCTGATGTGGTATCAATTCATTAACTCCATCTTCGTCTGTACAGAACAGAAGAAAATTGTGTCCTCCTGCCTTAGTGATGAAGACAGGAAATTTGCCGTGAGGGGCTCATGCTATTGCTACGATCTGTCTCAGTCTTGAAGAAATACTTTTACAACTTGTGTTGTTCTTTTAGAGTCTCCAACTCTGCTTGCCATAGGATTCTCCTGATTAATTTTTCTTTACTTATCCATTTTCTATGCTTTACAAGCTTCACTTACTATATAAAACAAAAACTTATACTCAAGTGTGTTTCCAGGCTGGAGCTTTCTTTTTTTTTTCCCATGGAGAAATTTGAGTGTGGACAGCTATCTTTTAAATGACACCTCTCAGCTTGTTTCAGGCCAGCTTAATCTGACTCGCTAAAACTCAGTGTGAGTCACAATTTAGCCACTAAAAAGGTCAAACTTGCAAATAATTGACTGACTCAAAAATAAAGTTTTGAAGAGAGGGTTAATAAAGATAAATCCCATTTTCATGCCCAGCTATTTCAGACACCAGCGTGTCAAACAGTTCTGCTAGGGCCTGCCTTCTGCTAATGTCTGCAAGCTCAGGGGAGCACTCCCTGTGTATATCACTAAATTTTTACAAGCTAACCCAAAGGAATGCCTATACAGTGCTCTAGTCACCCTTAAAGGGCTTCTAACAATACACTGAATAAATAAACACTCAGCTGCTATCAAATAAATCAATCACCCCTCTGGCCATCTTAGTCCAGGACAAGCCCATGCTAAGGATTTGTACAACATCTCATGCACAACTATAAGTGTAACACAAACAGTAATGAAGCTATTTCATGGGCATTAGCAGCAGCTTCTAAAAAATGAACCTTTTTGACTTTGGCTCATTTTGTTTTCAGATCCAGATGTGCACTGGTTTCATATGAAATTTCAAGCCAGTGAAAACTTCATTTTGTTTTCAGTTTAAGTCTGATGCACATCTATGAGACACTTGGCTCAGCAGAGCTGATCCAGATTCACCTGAGCCCAAGCAAGGAGGTTCTCAGAGATCTGAGTACGTGCTGCTGAGTAGGGAAACCCAAACCTTCTCCCGTACAGTTTCTTCCCTTTCTGCACAACCCCTGTTGTTATGCAGCCACGTGTGAAGGAACAGAATCACTCCTGTATTCTGCTATACCCTCTCCTTCACCTTCTGTTAGACTGGTACCTTTCTTCCAGACTTTTGTGCTGAGGTTTGATGGTAAGCCTACATGACAGAAATAGCTTCCCTGATAGCGATTCTGTGGTGTTTCCCTGTTGCCATGAAGTTTGTCCTTTGTCTCTTGAAGTCAGCTGGATAGTCCTTTATCAGATACCTTGCCACCCCCCTGTGTAACATGAGCTTCATGTTACCACGTGTGGGTATGTGGCTTTGCACAGAGCTCTGTTAACTCTGGCTGGAGCATGAGGAAAGATGGCTTCTCTCCTTATCAGTGAGGCTGGAAAGAACATTTCATAAACATAAGCTGTCCTTTACTGTAACTCAAACCTGCCCTTTTTGTTGGACAGAGGAAGAGAGGAGAGGTTTTTTTTGCTGGGGGAGTCCTGTTGGCCAGTGCTGTGCCAGTGGGAATTGCTGGCTGGAGAGTTTCAGGTGAGACTGGAGTTGCTAGGGATCAAATTCTTGTTCTGGTTTGTGGCAAAGTCATTCATTTTGCTCTTGGCCCTGCTGATGCTGCAAGCAGCTTCTGGACCTGAAAAGTCCTTGGTGCTTCTGGCAGGTGAAACAAATACCAATGGATGCATAAGAGAGGTCACTTTGGATTTCCATACAGACAGGTTTTCTTGTTTTTTCCTTTCTTTCTTTCTTTAATGAGATTTCAGGAGAGGGTGAGGGAAGGTGGGTGTTAGAATACTATGATGAAGCTTGTAATTGCTTATACAGCTTTCTGACTTGCCTCTATTAACAAGAGTGTGATGGAAGAGAGGCAAGGGGCCGACTGCTCTCTGTAGAGTGGGGAAGGGCAGGGATGCATGCAGAGGTGGACAAGGGCTCTTCTGACATTGCATGCATAATCTAATCTAGGCCATAATAATTTCCTACTGGCTCAGCATCAGTCACATCATTAGCCTAACGCTGAAATTAGATCTTGCCTGTCACTGACATTTGTTTTCGTGTCTGGACCATCTCTGTACTGCAGTACTTCCTGGCTCAATTCATTTGGGACCAACAATCCCAGTTATGTTGATCCAGACGTAGCAGAAAGCTTTTACTGAGCACTCCCTGCAGACAAGGGAAACCATCAAAGTGAGTGTTTCAATATGCCATTGCTCTCTTGTGTAAAATAAGAGCAACTCCCCATTACAACTTGGGGTCTTATTCCCATCCAACACCCTGCACTGGTCGCAAACAAACAGTCGATAATAAAAATATCACAGAATCATAACCCTTATTGTCCTGGGTTTGGCTAGGAGAGAGTTAATTTTCTTCAGAGTAGCTGGCATGGGGCTATGTTTGGATTTGTGGTGGAAACAGTGTTGACAACACAGGGATGTTTTCCTGACTGCTGAGCAGTGTTTACAGGGAGCCCAAGCTTCCTCTACTCCTCACCCCACCCCACCAATGATGAGTCTGGGGGGGCACAAGAAGCCTTGAGGGGACACATCCGGAACAGCTGATCCCAGCTGACTATGGGGATGTTCCGGACCGTATGACCTCACACTCAGCATAGGGAGCTGGGGAAGTAGAAGGAAGGGGGTACATTCCGAGTGATGGTGTTTATCTTCCCAAGTCACTGTTAGGCAGGACAGAGCCCTGCTTTCCTGGCGGTAGCTCAACACCTGCCCATGAGAAGTGGTGAATGAATTCCTTGGTTTGCTTTGCTTGTGTGCATGGTTTTTGCTTTACATATAGAACTTCATCTCAACTCACAATTTTTTTCACTTCTACCCTTCTGATTCTCTCCGCCATCCCACCAGGGGAGAGTGAGTGAGTGGCTGTGTAGGGCTGAGCTGCTGGCTGAGGTTAAATCACAACACTTGTCTAAATCCATACCATACCTGTGTCTATAGTGTGTGCTGTCAGGCTGAGACGACTGAGCTGGTGGGACGCATTCATTCAGTTATTGCTCCTCTGCCTCCGAAAGTTCCTCTCTAGGAAATAGAGATGCAGTATTTCTGGCCCCTGCATCAGACCTCGGGTCATGCAAGTTTGTGCTGGGATCTTAAATATTAAACATGATTTAGCCATCACATTTCTCAGTTAGGAAGCATCCAAGTGTTCAGAAGCTGGGGCGAGGAAATGGAAGATGTGCTTTTCCCAAATCAGGACTGCTAGAACCACCACACTAAAAATGCTGCAGATACTGAAGTTTTCCTTTTTCCCATGCACCCAAAATTATATTTCATTAAGGGGTTCTTTCAATAACCAGTGAGTTTTTCATCCTTCAGAAAATTAGAGAAACCTGGACAATTTCCTGTGTGAGTCATAAATTTCTACTGAGCCTCCTGTGCTTCCCAGGGTGCAAACTTCTTGCACTAGTGATGGCTGTACCTCAGGGGTGAGAGAACAGATCTGAGCCCCAGTTTAAGCACCCCCTCTTGCCCCAGAAGGGCTGCAGCTCACAGGGTGTTGGCTCTGCATCTGTAAAAGCTCCAGCCATTTCCAGTGCAGTTGTTTCCACTGGAGCCAGACACTGTGGGCTTCTTTCACATTTAATTGAGAGAAATAGACATTTCTGGGGATTTAGCTCATCCTGAAGCAGACATTTAAAAAGCCAGATGAACCCTAGAAGTGCTTAAGAGGACTTTATCTGTGAACAGCTTGAGGAACATTAGCCATTGAAAAGACTGAATCTTGGGCAAACTCCAAATTCCAGATGATGATTTAAAAATAAAACATTTTAAACACACATTTCAATGTAAAAAAACCAACTTACCCTTGTTAGCAAACACAAAATTACTTAATTCATGGTTTTTCAAATACCAGCCAGGTTCCTGGTTAGGAACTGCAAACACCATGTAGGTTATCTTCTTCTGACATCTTGTTGCCTTGTATTTCAGGAGAGCTTTGAAGAGATAAGATGCATTCCTTCCTTCACCTCTTACCTAATCACAAAGTAATTTTGTGATCCAGACCGTTTTAACGGAGTCTGATTTAGAACCTCAGGGTTCAACTCCAAAAGAATTAATTTAAGATCTGGCACTCAGAAAATTCAGTTTTAGCTTAGAGCTTATTATCCTATGAAGTTTTCAGAATCCTGGCTACTCCACTGCCTCCCACCTTGTGTTTTTAATTACTTGCCGGCTTCTGGTTACATTTCCTATACACAAAGGCATCAGTGTGAGATAGCACCAAATATTTTGTGAAAATATTTAGACAAAGATTCCCACATATGCACTTAAAAGGTGGCTTTCATGATGTGATTTTTTTCATGACCTGGAGCAAAAAAGAGGCACTCTACTTCTAAAATAGGCGTTAAACCAGAGGCAGGAGTTAAACTTTCAGACCTTCAGGTGACATAGACATCATAGGAGGTGTAACATTTTACTTTAGCAGGGGATTTACATGCATAATGTAGTTTTAGGTCATTTTGCTGCAAATTACAGCAAATTTTCATTATCTAGATAAATCAGTTTGACTTTTATTATTTATTTGTTAGACTCTCTTTAAGGGACAGCTGGAGCTAAACTGCTGTGGTCCTGCTAGGGGATATATATTGATCCAGGCATTCATTTATTGATTAGCTACTTTACTGCCAAATAATCCCCTCTGTTTACTTGTCTTCATCTACTTCAGATTCTGGAAGCAGCCTGGAAATTTCACACACTGCCCATTACCTCAGTGGAAAGTATTGATATACTGATTGTCCAAGAGGTGACTGGAAGACTTGGGAACAGCATAATCATCTTGTTGTTCTACATACTGTCTGTGATTACTTATTTCAAAATCATTGGCTTAAAATATTGACATGTTAGGTAATGAATAAAACCCACATAACAGAAACTAAATTACATTTTGAATTAAACCCACCCATTTCCCCCTCAAATGCAATGGATTTTTAATGAGTCCCACCAGAAAACACAAGTACTCAGATGATCAAGTGTAATAAAACTGTAACCTGAGTGGGTGAGAGGTGGGGGGTGAGGAGCTTGTAAACAAGGGCTCTGTCTGGCTTTGTAGCTAGAGAATGGTAACTATAGAACTTCCTAATTGATTTCTATATTTATAGATATGTGTCTTGGTTTAACCACAGACAGCAGCCAAGCCCCACACAACCGTTCACTCCCTCCCTTCCAGTGGGATGGGGGAAAGAATCATAAAAGCAGGAAAACTCATGGGTTGAGATAAAGACATTTCATATGGAAAGCAAAAGCCATGCACATAAGCAAAGCAAAACAAGGATTTTATTCACCACTTCCCAAGAGCAGGCAGGAGTTCAGCCATCCCCAGGAGAGCAGGGCCCTCTCACACATAACAGTGACTTGAGAAGACAAATGCCATCACTCTGAATGTCCCCCTTCCATCTTCCCCTGCTTTTTATGCTCAGCATGTCATATGGTCTGGGCTACCCTGTGTCAGCTGAGGTCGGTCGTTCCAGCTGTGCAACCTCAGCCTGCTTGCTGGTAGGGCAATGCAGTAATCAGAAAAGGCTTGACACTGTGCAAGCACTGCTCAGCAATAACAAAAACATCTCTATTACCAATGTTTTCAGCACAAATCCAAAACATAGCCCCATGCTAGCCACTGTGAAGAAAATAACCCCCACCTCTCCAAAACCAGCACAACAGGTAAGATAGAAAGGATGCAATTTTTTGGAAAGTGTTTTTATTTTGCAATTGATTTTGCTAGTGTAGCCCCCGTCACTTCACAGAGTAGGATTAAAAGGTAAAACAGGTATCAGAACTTTCCACCAGCATTTCTGATTTTGAACTTTGTCGTTTGTATCAGAGTAGTTGGAACTTGGAATTTACTCGGCTTGAACAAGGGATGTGGAATAGTATAGACAGACTGGTGCTAGCAAGTATGTGGGGGGTGTGTGTGTGGGTGGCTGGAAGAGGGAAAACTGCTCTGAAAACGATCCAGCTGAAATTTAACATAGCTCAGAGTAAAATAAGGATGAGGAAAACCAGCTGTGTGCCACCTGAGGGATAAAAATTAGGGGTGGGATCCTGCACCTTTTGTGTTACCAGGAATACAGAAATATCAGCCAGTAATACTCCCAGGTTGCCATCACAGTAGGCAGAGTTGTGAGCTAAGCCCCTTTCCCTGCTGTCAGGAAATGCTGCAATTGCCAAGGCATTCCAGCCTCCTACCATGGCTTTGGCAGTATGGGAGAGCTCAAGACCAAAAGCATCCCATTGCATTCTCAGTCCTACATTGCCCATGTTATGGACAAATTGACCTCACCAGACTTTTCATCTCTGGTTTCTGAGTCCCAAACAGGGAGTGTTGCTAGAGCTGCAGCTCAGGCCAAACAGGAGCTGCGCAGCAAAGGGCCCTTTGCAGACTGGGCAAGGAAAGAAATGAAAATGAATGGGCCAAAGCTTCAGGACCTCTCCTTTCCATAGCACTAGAGCAGAAAAGCCAATGGCTACTGAGAGCTATGAGTCTCTAACTTGCTGAGCCCAGAGCCTGGCAGGAGAGGAGGAAGAGGGTTTCACACTTAAGATAGCCTCATTCATACTAGCAGAACATCCCAGATTTGGTCCATCATAACTTACTTTTTCTGGAGGCTCATTAAACCCCTCTTTTGCACACAAAGTATGGAGTAGCTCATATCTCTAGAGCCCAGTCCTAGAATTAAGCATTTGCATGCCTGAGGAAGCTGTGAGGACTGTCCTTCTGGGAGCACAGAGGCAGGCCACGGAGGTTGGGTAGATGCCTGAATCCAAGCCTGGCACTTCTGGAGCTCAAAGGAAGGTGCATGAGTTTGCCCAGGTGCTTCCTGTCACTGCAGGCTCTGGAGCCCAGGGTATGCAGGGGACAGCAGAGGCTTGTCTCACTCACTCTTTGAGCTCCATCCTAGTTCAATTTGCCTTTTTTTTAGAAGGCTATCAATGTAACTGCACATGTCTGGGAACTGTCCATCGCTTTTGATTTGATCCTTATGTTTTAAACTGGCATAGTGATGAGGACCACATCAATGCACACAGTTAATAACCCTTCACATGTTGAGATGAGAGAAGCAAATGAGTCATTTGGGGCAATCTGAATGCCTGGTATTTCTCCTCTTTTAAAAACTGATCTCCAGCTCTGTTTTCCAGAGAGAATACAGCTTCAACAGCCAGGAGAGCTAGAGATCAGAACATTACAAAGCCATAATGAAGATGATTCTAATGGATAGATGGAGATAGGCTAATATACCTGTTTAACTTGATAGATATTAATGCTGATGACAAATTTATAAATGTATTTGGATCTACATTTATCATTTTGCTGAAGTGTGTTAAAAATTTGGTTATTATTATATTGAATCCTTCAAAAAGCTGTTGCAAACCACAGCTCCAAACTCCCAGGCTTGCTAAGTAGCAGTTCAGTCACATACAAAATATTGCAATATATTATTACAAATTTTTATCCTTAATTAAAACAGACTTGACTTTTCATCATTATCAATCCTGTCACTGGGCATTGCATATGTAAATTACTTGTATTAATTTTGTTCAGAGTACTATTTACAGGTTGAAGTCAGCAAATCTAGATTGTACCTAGAGACATTATTGCATTTTGCTCTTTTGTCTCAAACCAATGTGAACTCCCCAAAAAATCAACTCCTACCTTGTAAGAATGATTGTGAAATTAAATATGGGTTGTATACTAAGCTGATTAGAAACAACAAATGAAAAATTTGAGCTTCAGCTTACAACATGCTGAGCACTGGTACTTCTTAGAGAGGTCAGGTTCTCTTGAGGATGCAGATCCTCTGCAATGTACTTAGGAGCAATCATTTGTCCCCCCAGATAAGACCTGGCAGGTCTGCCAATGTAAGCTGGAGACACTCCATGGCCTGCAAAACCTAAAAAGGAACAATTTTATACTCAGGCTTGCTGCTGCCACATCTGGAGCACTGTGTCCAGTCTGGGCTCCACGGTTCAAGAGAGCCGTGGAGCTCCTTGAGCAGGTCCAGTGGAGGGCTGCAAGGATGATTGGGGGACTGGAGCATCTCTTTTACAAGGACTGGAGGAGGGAACTGGGCCTGTTCAGCCTGGAGAAGAGAAGGCTGAGAGGGTATTTCATGAATGTATCTGTACTTATGTATCTGAAGGGGGTTGCCAAGAGAATGGAGCCAGGCTCTCCTTGCTGGCTCCAAGCACTGGGACAAGAGGCAACAGACAGAATCTGCTGCACTGCAAGTTCCACCTGAATATATGGAAGAGCTTTACTATGTGGGTGTCTGAGTACTGGAACAGATTTCCCAGAGAAGTTCTGGAGTCTCTCTCACTGCAGATACTCAAAAGATGTCTGGACACAACCCCGAGTAATGTGTTCTAGGGAAATCCTACTTGAGCGGGGAATTTGGACCAGTCAGTCCCACCAGTGGTGCTTTTGAACCGTACGCCTTCTGTGATTCTGTAATTCTGTGATCTTGTAGAAACACAAATGAGTCTTCTGTGATAAGCTTGTCTCTGAAGAAAATTTCCCTTTCTAGCCTTTAACCACAGTGCACAAAGCTAAAAGATGTGGCTTTCTTGTAATGGATCCTATGACAGCTTGTCATTACTTCAGCATAATTTACTATGAGGCTAATCTCTTTTTCAGAGTATATTCCTTGATTGTCCTGATTATAGGCTGGTACCCTGCATTACTGGTAGCCATTCAGAATCTAGCCACATTCTGAGCAACCTGAAATTATTTATTTATCCTTTATCTTTGTGGTATAGATGGCTGGTAGTTTCATCAAGAGTCAAAGCATGAGTTGACACGAGTGACTTGCTTGAGGCCACACAAAATCTGCAACAGAGCTGGGATCACATCTTGCTTTGAGGGACAAACCCAGAAATCTCCCTTGGTGATATGAAAGCAGTTCATGTGAGAGTAAAGAGAATCAGCGTGTGTTGACCTGAGGCCTGTGGTCTCATTCACTTACAGATACTCAGACTTGTTTGTTGGCTAATCTAGTTTGAAGTTTGCTAGGGTTCACACATATACCCTCAGAAATGATAGTGCAGATAGCTAGAAACAGGATTTAATTAGAATATAGGATAGGCTGCGGTGGTCAAACACAGGGCTCAGCTAGATCTGGCCAGCCCCTTCATCCCCTTTTCCCTTTATTTTCCCACATTTTTTCCTCCTCCATCCACCTCAAAGATTTCCTTCTCCCTTCCTGTGGTCTTTGCCCTAAACATTGTGTGGGAAGGGAAGAACTCGCAGGTTCCCAAAACACTGTTCCCATTACATCCCTCCAGGTGTCCTATACCATAGGCAATAATCACCTTTAATTTGCAAGGTATCTGGGAGACAGTTTCTTGGCAGACTTCACACCAGCTACCAAGGTTTAATCTGTTTTTCCTGATGTGCTTGGGAGCAGCCAGTGTTCTGTGGTCCATTTTCCCTGATAAAGTTACTGAGGTTTCTCTGCCTGTCTTTGTTCTCCCTGCATCTTTGTGTTAACAGGGATTACATTTTTAATCACGTAACTCAACATCCAGAAGGTACGGAGGAATCACACTGGACCCTTTATTCTGTGCTGGTTAAGAAACTGAGGTGTACAAAATGCTTTTACAGATGGAGAGCTTCCCACTTAATCACTCAGCAAACTAGAAGATCCTGCTTTTTGGGAACTGCTAAGGAGGCTCCCACGCACCTTGCTTTGCCTCTGAATCCCAATTGCTGCATGTAGTCAGGGTGAGTTGGCTGGAGCCCACCAGGTGGTGAGATGGTCAGTTTTGGGTGTCACACTGGGACCCCAGGAAGGAAGGGCAGCAGCCAGTGATTGGTGTCCTGGCAGGCAGAGGAAATTCCCACAGCCACATCCCTCAGGAGTCAGAAACCACCCCTCCTTCTCAGACCACCTTCTGGAAACTAATCCCCAAGCTGACTTCAATGTGGGAATTAGCTATCAGGAGTGAAAATAGCACTGAAAAACTAACAGAAGCTAGATCTAAGTATTCAAATAAAAGTCTTATTTTAAATAAAAAATTAATTCATCCTTCCAAATGCTGTGAAATCCTTATCAGTAAATCTTCTCAAGCTCCTTCTGAGTGTGTTAAACATGAATTGTAAGAATTCTGCTTGAAACAGTATTATTCTGCAGATTAGCTGAGCACAGTTTTAGAAATCATTTGGCAGCTTTTTACTGCTATAAACTGGCTTTAATTCTTAGCTAAAATACTTTCTGCACTAAGCCTTCCTCTTCAGCTCTTAAATACATGCTGCAAGCTTTTTAGAGAGTTAAACTTTATTCTGTACACATGCAGATCTACTTATGTATTTGACACACACACAGGGGAATACTTTACAGCCAAAAGGTTTGGTACCACTTAATGAACAGACCATGATTTTTGCATGAAAGCAGAATGGCACACAGTAACGTGGATTTCTTCCTGGTCATCATATACTGAAAAATGTTGTACCTTAAAACAAGGCCCACTTCTCCCACTGAAGCCAAGTAGGGTCAGGATTGGGCCCCTAGATTGAAAATGCAATATAAGTTTCCCAAATGCCGTGTTTCAGAGCTTTACTAGGATAGTAAACCTCACAGGTGGGCTCTGATTTCCCTTTGTAATCGGCACTTTCCCCTGTACTGGGCACTGGTGAGGCCCCACTTCAAGTACTGTGACCAGTTCTGGGCCTCTCAATTCAGGAAGGACATGGAGGTGCTGGAGCATGTCTAGAGAAGGGCAACAAAGCTTGTGAAGGGTCTGGAGCACAAGTCTTGTGAGGAGCCGCTGAGAGAGCTGGGATTGTTTAGCCTGGAGAAAAGGAGACTCAGTGTCACTCTCTACAACCGCCTAAAAGGAGGCTGCAACCAGGTGGGAGTTGGCCTTTCCTCCCAGGCAACCAGTGACAGGATGAGAGGACATCATCTTAAACTGAGCCAGGGGAGGTTTAGGTTGGATATTAGGAGGAATTTCTTCACAGAAGGTGATTAGACATTGGAATGGGCTGCCCAGGGAGGTGGTGGAGTCACTGTTCCTGGAGGTGTTCAAGGAAAGACTGAACGTGGCACTCAGTGCCATGGTCTAGTTGACAAGGTGGTGTTCGGTCATAGGTTGGACTTGATGATCTCAGAGGTCTTTTCCAATGTAATTGATTCTGATTGACTGGCTATGGAAGTACCTCGTCTTCTAGTCAGGGAATGAAGTTTAGAGGAGCATGCATCAGAGGACGTTAAGAAGAGGCTTTTTGAGGGTACGGCGTGTCTGCCGAGGTGCAGCTCTGACCCAAACTCTTCCAGGTATTCCTAAAGGGCTCCTGCCCGCCGCTGCAAGCAAGCGGAGAGTTTGTTGTAAGATACGCTAATGCCACCACAACCGGCCGTCAAAACTGGCCGGAGGTACCTGATGGGGGACAGAGGTGAGGAAGATGGGGCGGCCCCTCAGCCGTGCGGGCCGGGGCGGCGGCAGCCGCGGGTGGGCACGACCGCCCAGCGGGGCGGGGCGGCGGCGGCACCGCCCCCGGGCCCTCCCCCGGGCCGGCCCCCGCACCGCCGCTCCCCGCCGCAGGCTCCGTCGGGCCGGACTGGCGGAGCAGCCCCGAAGTTTGCGGGGCGGCCGGCGCGGGGCCATGTGGCTGCTGTGGCTGCTGCTGGGCTCGGCGGGTGAGTGCGGGCGGGGGCGGCGCCCCGGGGCGCTGCCCGGGGGCGAGGGGGCGGCTCCGCTCGGCGGGGGAGGGCGCCGGGGCCTCCCCGCTACCCCCCGCCTCCCCGCGCGGCTCGTGGCGGGCCGGGGGCGCCGCCGGCCGCCCCTCCCCGGGCTGCTCTCGCCGCTCTCCCCTGCCCGGGCGGGCCGGGCCGGGATGCCCACGGCGGGGGCGCGGCGTGTGCGTCTCGGCCCCTCCGCCCCTCGGGGCGTGCTCGGGCTGGTCCCGACCCCAGCGGGGGTGAGTGGGGCCGGCGTGAGGCGAGGCGCGTGGAGCGGACAGCGGGGCCGGGCCGGCGTTGGGGTCGGACGCCCTTGGGCCGAACCGGGCGTCGAAGTCGCCGCCGGGCCGAAGGGGCCGCGGCTCCGCTGGTGCATCCCGGGGCGGGCCCCCTTCTCCTTTGCGAGGCCGCTTCGGGGCGAGGGAGGCCGTGGCGGGTGCAGGCGACCCTCCGCCGGTGGGCCCGCGGCGGAATATGGCCAAGTGAAGCGCTCGGGTCCTGCCTGGCTTTACTTGGGGTGCGGAAAGGGGATTTCATACTTCTTATTAATATTCGTCTATATAGAAACTCTTTTCCCCCGCCACGGTCGGCATATGCCTGTCAAAATCGGCGAGTTGATGATGTTTTGTGCAGCTTTGCTGCAGGTGTGAATTATTTCTGCAACATGATCTTAGCGGGCGCTTTTCCAGACAGTGTAAGTAGCCTGGCTGCATGCTGCTGTGTCTGTTTCCGAATCACGCCTTGGCGATGAAGTGATGACACACAGTGTGTAAAACTCAGATTATCAAACTGAAATTATTTTCTTTTCTTCTCTTTTAAGAGTGTTTGTTGTCATGAAGAACTCGTAAGTTTCACGGCTTCCATGGTAAAATTCGAGTTTGGTGTAGATGGGTAAGAAGGAGGAGAAGAGTTACAGGACTTGCACTATTTTGAAATTGCACAACTGCAAACTTTGACTGTGACATACATAAAGGTTATGGAGGTTTAGGTGTCTTTGAAAAACTGTTTCTGCTGTTCCTTTTTTGGGAAGCTTCAGATGAAGCTCAGGTTTGTTTATCTGGGTTGTGTTGTCTTCTTCCTTATTAATTTCCATTTTACTGCTGCCAAAATTTCATCTAATTATTCTCACTAAGTTATGTGTTTCCATGTGTTGAATATATTTGCTTGTAATACCACCCTTAGATTAACACGGAGGGTTCCCGTCTACAAGATACTGATCTTTATATCTGAAGGTTTCCCAGCCACCCACACCCCATATTCCTGCTCCACCTTGGCTTGGGGGCAGTGACCAGGACCTGTTTCTTGTGTGGAAGTTGGTACTTCAGCTTTTTGACTGCTGCCATTCTTGCACAACATTCTTGGAGTTACTTAACCAGAGGCTCTGGCTTACTTTGGGGCAGATTCAAAGAAATTTCTGAAACTTTTTTTTCATGTGTTCTGTTTTTCTTTTAAAAAAAAAAGTAGGGGGTCGTCAGGGATTTGGTTTTTAGATGTTGCTTCCTCTGTATATTTTGGCACCCCTGCAAGCTTCCCACAGGGAGCATAAGTTTGTCTCTGCCTGACCTTCACTCTGTTTTGAATTTTACTTCTGGTAACTCCTGAAAGTACTTCTTTTCCTATTGAATCTTTTTTTGGGTACAGATTGGAAACCTTGAAACCCTAGGGATGAATTTCAGTTAACAGAAGATAAACAGCATATAGTCTCCCTGTCTAAACAGTTGTTCTGCTAGCGTGCAGAAGTAAGCAACTATTGACTCTCATTGGCAGTGAATATTTGCAAGGCAAAGTTGGTCTTTTATTTGTATCTTTATTCATAATATTGTAGTTGTATCAAATAGTGTTTTTCATCCTGAGGGAGCTTACCTGCATGGGAAAGGTTTTATGTTGTTGTGATACTTGAATGTGAACTGACACCAGGCTGGTTTAATTTCAGTTGGTAACTAACTGGTAATTGATCAGAAAGAGACTACTGATCTGAAGTTTTAGCCTCTGTTTCCTGTGCTGGAGCTTCCTGATTACCTTCCTTTCCTTTTCTAGTCCCACCTCATTTCAAGTCTCATCAAGCTCTTGGGCAGCGCACACGCCATGCACACCCAGTTTCTTTCATCTCTCGTGCTCTTGCCAGTATAAGCAGGTCAGGCTGAGCTCCGATCCCCTCCTGCTGCCCTGTACATGTCATAGTGTGACCCAGTTTCTGGTCACAGCGCTTTACTTTGGCTCAGTGTCAGCCCAGGAGTTCCTGGATGTAGGTTAGGTCCTGCAAGGATTCCTGTTTCCAGCTCAGACTGTAACAACATTATCGGGTTAAGTTAATATAGAAGAAGGTCTGTTAGTTAGAAAACAGACATCTATGTTTATCTTCTTCTACTGCTTGTATGGAGTAATGCAAGCTGATCTGCACACAGTTACAGTGAGTTTTGGAAAGGATTGTTTCAGAGAATTGCAAGTACACTATAGCTGAAAAACCAATAAAATGTAAACAGTCCCTAACAGAAAAATGAGTTCTGTAATCCTGACTGCCACTGTACTGTGTATTCAAGACAAATTTTTTATTCAAAGAAACCTAAATCTACTGAATATGTTTTGAACATAGATTTATGTATTTTTTTCTTCAACCCGTATATCATCCATTAAGGAGAGAAATGATGGCAGGAGTCACAAACACTCAGGTAAATTAACTGCTTTTAAAAGTACGATTACAAAGTGAGCCGAAAAGGGACATTGTTTTTTCTGACAATTACAGACCTTCCTATAGGTTTTAAAATGTTAGTCTTCAACTGACTGGAGAATCAAAATGCAATGCACGGCTGGAATTTCTGAGTATCATCCCCAGGTGTAACAGTTCAGTATAAGGGCTTTTCTGATACATAAGTCAAATATATAATGTAGCTATTATGCCTCTTACAATCCACTCAACTTGCTCTGTATTAAGGGGAGGCTTCTGTGTCTTATTCCCTCCAGTCTTTTGGTCTAATATTGTTAGAATCAGGACCCCATTCCACAGACAGCATAAACATGAAGGGCCACACGTGCTTTCATTGCATTTTGCAACTTCGCCTCAAAAGCTTGGAAAAAACCAGAATATCCCTAAAATCAAGCAGGGGTAGGAAGTTTGAAGAGTCATGTTACCACATCAGTCTGCACTGTGTAATATCTGTTAGCTTAAAACTTCCACTTGGTGCTAAGGAAGTAGCCATTATTTCCTTACATGGGTCTTCATTTGTACTGACATTCAGGGGAGTTACTAATAGTGGAAATTCTTTGCTGAAAACCTTATGTACGGCATGGCAGGAGTGATTGGCACTGCTGAGTAGTGGTCTTTACTGTTGGATAAGCAGAGAGAGAGGAAAACCACTCTTTACTTGGAGACTCGTGTCTGTACTGTGTATTCAGTAGGTCTGTTCTGTGTTTTTCAGGCAGTCCTCTTAAAAACTCTTAAACTGAGTCTACTGCTTCATAACCAGTGTTTCTCTCTCTTGGTACGTAAGCCAGCTGTGGGCATGGGTAGCACATCAGTGTGGGAGAGGTGAGCAAGGATTCCTGTAGTTGGCAAGTCAAGAATCTTCCAACTTGGGACAGTAATAAATAACAAGCGCTGGATATTTGCTGAAGATGTAAGTCTGCCAGTGGTCATGATGAGAGCAGTCAGGAAATACTCACTTTAATGCAAAGCTCCACAGCCATGCTGAGGAGAATGTGGGATTTCTTGCAGGAGCCAATGCCTATGGACAAGTTGTCTTGAATCAGTTTCTGGTTATTGGACGTTTGATGTTTGAGGTTGTTGTCAGACTTTACTCTTGCAAGTCCATTTCTTTTGCAGGGACTAAAATAAGCAGATGATAATTTGGGGGGGATGTGTCCTTGGCTAGATTTAAACAGGTTTCTGTTGCTTGCTGAATGTGGGGAGTTACAAGGCTCAGGAGCTTCCATCCATCCTGTCTCACTTGGGATAATTGCTGCAAGTAGTCGGCAGCTGCCCAGTGGAGAGGGTGGAAGCATGACTGCAATGTTGCAGTCACATGTTGTGATAGGAAGTGGAGATTGTTATAAAGAATATAGATAGTAGAAATGCACCTTTTGTACAAATGTGAAATAAATTGTTACAGCATGCAGTCAGTCTGTAGTGCCTGATACACTGAGAGCAGCAAGCTCTCTACCTCTTTAGAGGAAAAAGTTTCCTGGTGATACTATAATATTTTTATTGTGACAACAGGAACCTGCATCCTGCTTTCATTTGTATGCTGATTATCTACTGGGTGAGGAATAAAATGGCTCCCTTTGCTGTAAATCTGGTAGACTTTAACAGGGATATGTTGATTTGTTAGGTAGCGGTGATGAATTGAGCTGAGATTCAAGCATCTGTGTTTCAGGGCAGTGTGGGAAGGCCTAATTAAAAATTAATTTGTCACCTGGTGAAAGAATTTGTTTTGGTTTTGTTTTATTTATGTTTTTTAAATTTTAATTTATTTTTCCAAACAGGTTCATTTTACCAGAGTAGTGTCTGTCATATATCCTGTTCTGTGGTTACTCTCTCTGTCTGTGTGAGCAGAAATGCAGTAAAAAAATGCCTAAAAATCTGTAGCATGAGATCTGCTGTGATGGTAGCAGGGCTCTCCATTTCAGTGTCTTGTCTGTTGTGGAAGTTGATGAGTTTTATGAATTGCTAGAAAGCCTTGTAGGCTGTTCAGTTGTCCTGCCTGCTGCAGACTGGAGCTGTGGATATTCTACCTTTGGTACAAGGCACTCTGTGATAACTATTTCAACTGGCATTTTCAGGGTCTGAATTTGAAAACAGTTTCATGATGAGCTGGCAGGTTTTGAGGATGACGAAGGAGAAAGATCTTGGATCTCAGTAGTAGGGTTTTGGTGTTTTTTGTCTTTCAAGTATTAAAACATAACTCTTCTGCTCTGGCAGGATCCCATAGTGCTAAGATGCAGAATGGAATACTTCAAGTGAAAACAGCTTTAATGGTGTATTTTAAGGTAGCTCTCAAGTGAAATACTGCATAACAGACTGCCCTTTGCCTGCAATGTAAATAGATTGTGGCTGGAGATAATTGTATAGTCAGCCATTAGGATAATCAGTTTATCATACATTTACTGACTGCTATAGAATTTTTGAGGAGGACCTCATATATATTAGAAAACCCAAAAAACCCCAATGACAACGACTGAAAATTAAACAAATAGCTTGAGAAAAACAAGCAAACAAAAAACCTTGGCAGATAGCATTTATCTAAATTAGTTATCTCTGATAGTGAAACTTCAGTTTTATATGCTTAATGGGGTTTTGCATATGCATGGACTGAGTGTGTGTCCAGATACTTGCCTGTTTGATGTGCAGAGTTGTAAGCTGCAGTAACTTGATCAGCTGTTTAGTTTCTTTCATGCAGCCTCTTCTGCTAGTGAAACTGTCAGACTAAAAGGCATTTTAGGCCGATCTCACCTTGCATGCAGTGTTGTCTATCAAGACAGAAAAATTCTTTTAGGGGAGAAGGTGGTGTAATGGTAGCTGGCTTGGTGTGTGTGTGTGTTTTAATTTGCACGTGGGAAGTGCTGAGGCAGTGAGATTTCTAAATGGAGCCATTGGTCTCTTTGCTTGTTCTCAGCTGCTTATGCAGATACCCACTTACCCACTTCTTGGTTGCAAAGGAACTTGTGGAATCACATACTTTAGTTTCAGTTTATAGAAATACGTACTCTTTGGAAGTTTGAGAGAAATAATGGGTAGCTCCTGTTTGTGTGAGAAATGTGCGAGAAGGAACGACTGGGGAATCATGTGGGTGGATAATCAAAAGGGCCCAGATGAACAAAATGAAAATGGAAGCAATTTGGGGGGAATGGGGTGGCTGCTGATAACTTTTTCCGCTGTGTTCCTTAAGCCTTCCTCCAGCCATGGGCTGGACAGCTGTGAACTTGTCACAATTAAAACATATCAAGCAAAGCTGCTCTTTGTCAATGTGTAAATGGTTGAGTAAGTTGCTCTGTCACGGTGTGCCACATGTCACAGTGAACAGAGAGCTGGGGTAATGAATGGAAGGTGATGTGGCTGTGAAACTGCTAAAATGTGGGATTATTAAGAATTGGCAGCTAGTGAGCTCCAAGGCCCTGATACCATGTCCTCTTAGCCAAAAGATGTGTTTTAAAATGGCTTTAGTGTCTCTCAAGCAGCCTATGAGGCTTAATTTATTAAAGATTGGGAAGTGTATAAGTTGAATATTGTTGAAGTATGCTGTTGTGTTATGAAATAGCTTGTTTCAATAGGGGCAAAAATACAATTTTTCAGGTTTTAGTGCTATTTTTGTTCTTTAGTAGGGGTTCTGATTAGTTTTTTCCTTTTAAATTAAAGGAGAAATCCCTAAGTGCCACGCCTTGCTATGGATCTCTGGTGGTGTGTTGTTATCTTTCATCTGCTTAGACAGATTCCAGATGGCTCCTAGGGAATGTGATGGAGGAGATTCCTGGTTCAAGGTTCTCTTACTGAAAATTTTAGATGGAAACCAGTTACAATAGATGAGGTAGACTATGTTGGTCTATTTTGAAACAGTTGCATTTGTTGGATGAAGAGTTTGATTTTAAGTAGCATTTGCCTGTGAGGATTTATCTCCATTTTTGATAAAATGCAATAATGTTACTGCAGCAAGTAGGTTATGGTTCCATTAAAAATTAGGATGTGAATTCTGGCTACTGAGTGTCACTTTGTGCTCAGATTCCTTCATTCCTTGGAGTAATTTCTCTTGCTTTATGTATTTTGGATGAATTTATCACTTCAATTGTTAATGAGTCAGATGATGCTTACAGCTCCCGACAGAACACCATTGCCAGCCATATGTATCTGTGTCAACTGAAGACTTGTAGTCTTCTGGGCAAAGCTGTTCAGGGTTTTAGTGCTGCAGGATCTGCTCCAGGTTGTGTTACTGATCAGCAGGATGACTTTGGGCGAGATAGAATTCTTTCCTCACTGTACTCCCTCCCCTTTTACCTGTTTAAACTTTTTTTTTTGGACACCAGCTCTCCTCCCAACTTTCTCTGATGCTGTTAGTGCTACCCTAGTTTTAATCAAGAGCTCTATGCCACAAATACCAGGCATGTCTTTTTACAGTTCAAAATACTGCTTTTTGCCTTTAAGAAATGTTCTGCCTTGCCTGGTATGGATTTGATATGAAGTAAGTAGATTTTTCATGATATGATGATTTTTAGTCAAGTATTGCTGTTTTCTTCTTTCTTTTTGTTGTTGTTAGTGTAAAGACATTAAGATTCCTCAAACACAAGAGCGTTAGGTTTACAAAGATGTGAAGCATGATAGAGACACACTAATTGATATACTTGTGAAAACCCATGTACTTGTCAAGTTGCACTTTCTCTCCCTTTTGTAAGGCAGGTGAGGAGTTGGCAGCTGGAAGTACTGTTGCTTGTCCAGGGTGCTCTGCACAGGTAAGCCGTGGCTCAGTACTGTGCTGAACTCGCTGATAGCGGCTGCTTCGCAGGGAATGCGGTCGTTGCTCGCACACATGGCTGCAGAAGGCAATACTTGAGCTTGCGGGTTTGCGTTTCAAAGCTGTTAATTCAGTCTCAGGACTGGTGTTCTGCTGCTGCTCTCCCAATGTCAGAATAAGTTATGTTAAGGGCTATTAAATGTTTCTGCTGCTCTTTGTATAAGGTTAGCTAAAATTCTGCAGCTAAAGATAGCCATGATTTCTCAGATTGTGAATCCCTTTCTTGTCAGATTCAAACTCCTTTCTTTTTCTTTCTTTGCCTGTACCCTTGTTCTCTTGTTCTGAAGCTGCATGCTGATGACTTAGTCTTTACATGCTTCTTTTCGTAGATGATTTGTGTCACTTCCTTCCTCCTCTCAGTATCCTTTTTTCTTTTTTCCCTTTGTCCCTTATGACCTCACCAGGTTGTACCCATTGATGCATGGAGCTAGCCATGGACTTCCTCATGGTGCCTCCATACTTAAAAAGAAAGATGCTGTTATGTATACTTATTATATCTTTTCCAAACCTGCAGTTAGGAATTGTTATTTTTCCCTTGCCTCTACCCTACTGCAAGTTCTCTGCTTCACTCTGCCACTGGTGCTGTGCTTGTTTTTCTTCTCCCTGTCCTCCCTATCCATTGCTTAGCTGTGCTGTGTGCTAAGGCCCAGCTTTAGGCTGTGTGGGACTTCACTGCTGCTGAGTTTGGAAGGTGGAGTTTAGTAAGAGCAGACTACTTGGGACTTGGTCTTGCTCAGTTTCTGGTACAGTTTGTAAGTGAATTGTGCATCTTAAGCAAATGCTCTGTTTCTCAGGGATCATTTACGAAGGACAGATAATACTTATTTGACACAGTGCAAGGTGTGATGTATAAAGGGCTAAATAGTTAATGAATGCATTGTTAAATATATGCAGTCATAGAGTAGTTACGGTGTTAAATACATAGAGTTGCTTCACCTGCTTATGCACATCACTTCTTCATGAACACATAAATTGGTAGAGTCAGCATGTGTGGCCTTCAAAGGAAACACATTGCAGTCAATGAGTTTCAAGGGCTAAATAAGTCCTCTAACTTGTTAGCCAGCCTCATGCCAATGGCATGAGTTGCTCTTGTGGCTGGGCCCAAAACTGTCAAGTTTTAAAATCTGGGTGGAACTGCACACTCCTAAACTGAATGCATGGTTAACTGGAACCTGGAGTGCATGGTTTTTGTCTTGAGGAGAATGGCTGTCCTCCAGAAGAGTTTGGGGCTCTGATGCTGATCTTGGATGGGGGATCTTGGAGATGCCAAACTAAGTCTTCCATGATCTGATCAACAGTAAAAAACGTGTCTTCTCAAGGCCTTGGCATCATGTGAAATCTGAACATCTGTGCTTGTTTGAGTAACTGGAAAGGCACAGTACAGATGCTGAGATCAAGATCTACTCGGTCTGGCAGAAAGCAGACTGCACTTGTGAAATCCTGGAGTCTGGAAGAACTTACTGCTCAATCACTTTTAAAAGACAAAATCTTTTAAACTAAGTAGGCATAATTCAGAATTGGCTAATGAGGAACCACAGTGTTTGTGGTGATTGCTGTCTTTCAAACTCAAAAAAGGTTTCTTTTTCCTTTCAGCAAGTTTTTGAAAGGTGAAAAGAAGGTGGAGAGGGAGGAAACAATCCGCATGGCTGAATTTCAGTATTTGATTGTGAGTGAAATGAAAGCATGAATGGAGTTACAGGTAGAATTGTAAAAAAAAAAACCTCAAAACATTACATGCTTTTAAATGAAGAGATCATTCATTTTACTGTGTAACCACGGTTCTAGATGTTAAACTTGCCCTCTATTGAATTGAGTCCTGTTGGAATTCTGATTTACATTCTCTAACAAGTGTTTGGTAGCCCTTTCTTAAAAGGTAAGATCTACCTATGCTTTTTAGGCATTTTCAGTCTTGTGAATATAGTGGCTTTGAATATCAGCAAGTGTGAAGGTAAGAAAAAAGTGAATCCCTGTGATATTTCAGCTTACAAGTTCTTAATCAAACCACAAGCATTTGTCCTTTTGCAGTCAGATGGAGGACTTCCCTCTGTTATCTGCAAAAAGTATTTAAATTTCAAGAACCTATTCTTTTTATCTCCTGTGAAAATGGAGCTACCCTGTGCAGTGTACAAATCAGGAATGTACTTCTGTCCAAAGATCAAAGTGGTCTGCCTAGAACATTAACAGAGCACCTGAAAGATAAAAAGGACGTTGATAGTAGAGTTCCTTGGAATATTTACAAACAGTACAAGTTGGCAGTACCAGTTGTACCCTGAAAATCTTCCATGAGGAATGTCAGCTTCTAAATTGTAGGTTTGAAGTAGAGTGTTGTCAGATTTTTTTTTCCCTATAGGGATTTCTGATATCATCACATTTTTTGAAATGTTTTTCATTGCAACCTTTCTTTTCAAAAAAAAGAGTCCAGAACAGTTTCAGTGACCTTATTATTACTTGAATTATATGTCCATTAAGGTTAAGAGCACAATAGCCAATTTTCTTCTTCAAGTTTTCATAAAATGAGAAACGAAATGTTTTGCAGTGTAATTTCCTATTTGCACGCAATTTCAAGTGATTGAAATGCCTGCCCTTTTCAATAACTGAGGTATTAGACATTTCATGGAATACTCCTGAGTCAGAGGTCCTGGATGTAGGCTCTTTTGAGGTAGCATGTAAAAGCGTGTATCTCTTAGTTACATCAACAGAGTCCCCCCAAAAGTGGTGGGTACTCAATGACATTGGTTTGCACAGCTGTACCTTTTCATCAGTCTCACTTCTTTCCGTATAGCAGAGAAAGCATTTACCATTCTTATGCAAAATTGTGCATGTTAGTTACAGAGAAAAGGCCCAGTGTCTCTTCCTGCTGCAGCTTTGATAACTTTCAGGCTTTCAAAGTTAAAGGCTCTTTACTTATTAATGACTTCTACGTGAGATAGATTTCTGTGTCTAATCAGATTGAATATCCTTAAAATTTCTAATGGGATCCTTGAAAATCTGCCAATAGACTATATAGGTTTTCTGATGAATTGTTTTAATTGAGCTCTGCCTTGCTATTTGGTTAACAGTCTTTAGGGTAGCCTCAGGCTGCTTACTTTCCAATTTCCTTGTGTTATCTGTAGATAAATGTCCACCTCATTGGAGCTTAATGGCCAATTAGCTGAATCTGAAAACACAAGAAACAGTGCTGATCATTGGCAGGATATTCGTGTCCTAACTGAGGTTGAATCCAGAGTTGCTGACCTGCTGACTGCCGCTGTTCCTTGTGAGTAGCCTCATGGGGAAACTGTGTTCAGCCTGTAAAGCACAGTTTAGCTAATTTTTCCCTGCAGTGTTGGTGCTTTATTTATTTTCTCATCAGTAGTTGAAAAATTAGGCAGATCACTAATGTGAGCAAGCTTTCCAGTTGAAGAAGCAATCAGTGTAACTCCCTTTGGGCCTATATCAAAGAGACCTCTGTAAGGCCCGTAGATCCTGTTAAAATTAAGCCTACATACAATCATAGACTCATCAAGGTTGGGAAAGCCTTCCGAGATTGAGTCCAGCTTTTGACCAGGCACCACCATGTCAACTAAACTGTAGCACTAAGTGTCGTGTCCAGTCCCTTCTTGAATACTTCCAGGGGTGGTCACTCCACCATCTCCCTGGGCAACCCGTTCCAGTGCTCACCCTTTCAGTGAAAAAACTTCCTAATGTCCAGCATGAACCTCCCCTGATGCAGCTTGAGGCTATGTCCTCTTGTCCTGTCACTGGTTGCCTGGGAGAAGAGGCCAACCCCCACCTGGCTACAACCTCCTTCCAGGCGGTTGTAGAGAGTGATAAGGTCCCCCTGAGCCTCCTTTTCTCCAGGCTGAACAACACCAACTCCCTCAGGACCCATCACTTCACCTTGTTGAGCCTCAAACAGCTGGCTTTGGCACATCGATCCAGCCTGTCCAGCAGATCAACACTCCTGCCCAACTTAGCACTGTACAAACTGGCTGAGAGGACCCGTGATCCTCTCATTCAGGTCATTGATAACAGTGTTAAGCAGGACTGTCCCCAACACTGAGCCCTGGGGAACACCACTTGTGAGCAGCCACCAGCTGGATGTATGTCCATTCCCCGTGCGCCTGACTATTCAGCCAGTTTTCAACCCAGTAAAGAGTGCATGATTTAGACTTCTAAAATATCTGGTGGCTATCTCCATTTTGGAAAGGAAGCATGTCTGATATGGGATGTCTCAAAGGAGCAGTGACATTGAGGAAATGGAACGGTCTTTGCACCTTTGCCAGTCTGGCCCTTGAAGATGGAATAAGTTGGGTGTTTGCAAACACAAGCCTTCCATGCTACTTGGCACATTCCTGTAAGAAAACTAACCTTGGCTAAGATTTAGTTACTGTTCAGTGTTGTTTGCTTCAGTTTAGAAGGACTATAGACGTTGGCCTGTTGTGTTGGAAAAAATGTGTTACTGAAATGCTGTATGTTTTGGTTAGCGAACAGTTTGAGTGAGCTCAACTGTCAAAATTAAACCCTAGGTGTAAGCAGCTGTACCAAGAGCTAGTCGTTGCATGTTTCCAGGGCAGAGTAATTTTTGGATACTTTGGAACCTACAGATTCATAATCTTGGGTCCTGCCCTTGGGGCGCAACAATCCCATGCGGTACTGCAGGCTTGGGAAAAAGTGGCTAGAAAGATGCCCTGTGGAAAAGGACCTGGGGGTGCTGGTTGGCAGCAGCTGAACATGAGCCAGCAGTGCTCAAAGGGCCAAGAAGGCCAATGGCATCCTGGCCTGAATCAGGAATAGTGTGGCCAGCAGGACCAGAGCAACAATTGTCCCCCTGTACTTGGCACAGGTGAGGCCACACATTGAATCCTGTGTTCAGTTTTGGGCCCCTCACTGCAAGAAAGACATTGAGGTAGTGGAATGAGCCCAGAGTAGGGCATTGGAGCTGGTGAAGGGTCTGGAGCACAAGTCTTGTGAGGAACAGCTGAAAGAGCTGGGGTTGTTTAACATGCAGAAAAGGAGGCTCGTGGGGCAATCTTGCTGCTCTCTACAACACCCTGAAAGAAGGTTGTAGTGAGGTGAAGTAGTCAGGGTAACAAGAAATAGGACAGGAGGAAATGGCTTCAAGTTGCACCAGGACAGGTTTAGCTTGGGAATAAAGACAAATTTCTTCACTGAAAGGGTGATCAAGCATTGGAACAGACTGCCCAGCAAAGTGGTGAAATCACAGTCTCTGGAAGTGTTCAAAAATCTTGTGGCTGTGGTCCTTAGAGATAAGGTGTAGTAGTGGACTTGTCAGTGCTGGGTTAATGTTTGGACTCAGTGATCATTGAGGCCTTTTCCCTCCTTAATAATTATATGATACATAGATGGGCTTTAATATTAATAGTTTGCACTTTTTATGGTACTTCTTAAAAAACAGTTTATATATTTGGCAAACAACTGATCAGTATGTATCTTTAGGTACCCATCTTCTCAGCATCCAAGCAGGGTAGAAACATAAATTATGGATGCTGCAAGTATTCCCATGGGATAGGAGAGCATTAGTAGTCATTAACAGATAAGGGAAACTGAAGGCAAGGAAAGCAGAATAATATGATCATGTAAGACATCTGTGGCCGGATTGAACCCTATCTCCGGTCGTCTCAAATTGCACACAGAAAGCTGCCCTTTCCTTAAAGGCATCCTGTCTGCAAGGCTGGACTATGTTGCAGGTACTGACATTAATCTTCCTTCTCCTGAAGCTTATGTCACCAACATTCCTGTTGGAGAGCTGACTAGGAGGCAGCACACTCGCATGTAACCATTGTGGTGTTTGAAGGGGCATCGTGGTGTTTCATGCCAGTTGGATGACATATGGCTGCTAATTTGTAAAGCTGCATCTGTGTCTGCCTCAGCTCTGGCAGCTGCTGTTGAGAGTGAAAGCTCTAGAAATGTGGGAGACTTACCTTTAAGTGCGTGTAGACAATAGCCTGTCTGCTTTATAAGTTTGATGAAAAACTGTGAAGGGGCAGGATAGATAATAATGTGCAGTGAATGGTCATATCCTCCTTTGTCTGTTTGGTTTTTAATGGTATAAATAGATAACGGCATCAGTTGGAAAGCTCAGGTGTGAAGTATGGTAGGAGTAGAGTGAGTTCTCTTTCCTAGATTAGTTTTATGTGTTAGTGATAGGAAATATTCCTGTGTGGCATTACTGACAGCCGTGAGTGGCTGGCAAGAGTGTTTCAAATCCAAGACTGAATTCTTGGCTTTCTTCTGATTTTCTAGTTGAATATATTTGCATTGGCAAAAAAAGTTGGCTGACTTAAAGACATTTTAAGCATAGACTTAAAGTATCTTGAAATAGTAGGGCTTGAATACCTTCTTTGCTTTCTCAAGGGCAAATTCTGCCACTGAACATATGTTGTTGACCACATTTTAAAGTGGTTTTTCCCTGGCTCCAATTTTGCTGCCTTTTACTTTGAGCAGCCTTTTTCTCCCCACCTCTGAAAAGCTAGTAGGACATGGTTACTGAAATTACTGAATTCTGTACATGGTACATTCACTGTGCCTCTCTGAAGCAGGAATATGTTACACGTGGGTAGAGTGGAACACAAATCAAGGTGATGTGTGATCATGTGCAAACAGAACTAAGATAACATGTCAGAGATAACAGTGATCCTCGGCAAGGCATAATGTCGCGGAATTGTTTGCTGTCTGCCTTGCTTTGTGCTGTCTACAAAATGGTGATAACACCTCAGTTTCTTTAGTTTCATAAATGCTGGTAAGTGCTCAGTTCCCCAAAGTAGTGTCATCAATAATTCATTATCACTTAATTGCTGGAGCTGATTTCCGATGGTTTGCTAAGTAAGACACTAGGAAGTGGTAGTTTCCCCTGTCAGTTCCACTGCTCTGCTTTTGCCAATGTTTTATGGGGTTGTTGTACACTTGCCTTTTCCCTTCTCCTCCAGGAATGCTTTGCCCTCGAACCACAAAAAAATTGGAGTAGCTTACAAAAAGAGTGGGGGAAACATCCTAGCATCAGATGAGGTGGTGGATTTCTTTTTGCATCAGCAAAGCAGCAAGTCTAGGAAAGGCCAAACCACAGACAGGCTGAACTTATAGGACTCAGCCCTGCGTGTGTGACACATTGTCACTGTTTGTCACTTCTGCTTCTTTTCTTTGTTCGAATAGGCTGTTCCTAGACTGCTCTTTTCCTCTTGCTGGTGCTCAAAGTGCTTACAGGTCTGCTGCTTTTGTCTGATGCTGTTGTCTATAAGCTTCTGTGAGAAGGCTCTTTCAGTTGTCCCTTTTATATCACTACTTTGAATTACATGTGAGTTATCTCTGATCGTTTTTCATCATAATAGGAATATGTAGTTTTGGAGTGGATAACAGTTGGATATGTTTTGCTTTTTTATGTGAGAAGTCATATCATCATACTTTCAATAGTATCATCAGAGGTGAGGATTTGGAATTGTGCAGGTTCTCCTTCCAATGTTTCTGATAGCAAGAAGTAAGTGCCACCAGTTTTCTAGGGTGGAATATGGCAGATTTCTTTTCTGCATGCTAAAGAGGGGAACTTTAAAATAGATGTCCTGGAAAATATGTGGTGCTTATTTTTATTAGCACAGGGTAGTCTCTGTTCTGTGTAAGATATGAGCTAAAATACAAATGAGGAAGCAGGGCAGTATCACACTCTCATATGTAGAAATGAGAGGTGGGGAAGGAGTATCCATTTATCTGTATAGCTTATCCCCTAGGACACTGCAAGCATGTTTCATCTACTGTCCTGGATGAAGGTCCAAAGATAAATAGCTACAACTGGACTTTAGTCATAGTGTTTTCTGATCACTTTCTTAAAATTGGGACACTGCCTTACCTTGCAGAATTGGAACTGTTTAACACTTGTGCAGGGTTTGGCAATGCCAAATGTTTTTAAAGACTGTACTACATCCTAAAAACCAGTCTGTTGGAGCATGTCTTTCATCTGAGACTGGTTTGCCAAGGCAGCATTAAGGGGAGAGATATAGTTTGTTTTTTTGGGGTGGGTTTTTGGTTTTTTTGTATAAACATACATAGCTTCCAAATTGATTCAGTTCTATCTTAAACACACATCAAGAATGATTTTGTTACTATTTCTATACATTCTTGAGAATTTGCGTCACAATTCTTTAAAAGAACCTACATGGATTTGTTTCAGTGCATTAATTTTTTCCTTTCAACTGCTGTGGGTATAAAAATGAATTGACAACTCACTTCTTGGTGATCACAGAATATCCTTATTTGGAAGGAACCCACAAGGATCATCAAGTCCAAATCTTGGCCCTACACAGGACACCCCAAGAATCACACCATGTGCCTGAGGGCATGGTCCAAATGCTTCTTGAACTCTGTCAGGCTTGGGGCTGTGACCAGTTCTCTGGGTAGCCTGTTCCAGTGCCTGATCACCCTTTGTTGGTTTTGTTTCAGTGTGTTCTGATGTCTTTAAACTTCATTAAAGGGACTGGACTGGAAAGAATGTCAATCAGCTGCTTTGTGGGATTCCTTAAAGACCTACTACATTCTCTCTTCAGTTTTCAGTTACCAAGCTTCCTTTAAAAAGTGCTGGTTTCAAAATGAAATTTCAAATGATGAAATTTCATTAACACTAAAAAGTTAATCTCTTCAGCCTGCCGCACTTTGTTCTGTTTGTAGTCACTCTTGCCTCTCTTCAGGGAAAAAGGAGGATACAAAAGATGCTGCTACTTTTAGTAAATAGTTTTTCACGGAGGAGTTGTCAAAGTGAGAGTTTTGACTTGAATATGTTGCAGCTAGGATGTTTTGCACAGCAATGTACCTGCATTTTGCACAGCAGTGTACCTACATTATGTTCCTAAATCTGTTCTTCCATGTATTAAAAAGAATATTTATTGTTGACCTTTCTAGGCAGCAAATTGAGAAAGGGAAAAGGGTATTTTTTAAGTCTGAGTAAAATGGCTTAAAACTTTACTTTCTACAAACAAAAGTAATCCTTCATTCTGTGCTTTACTCGAGTGAGATTTTAACAGCTTCAGTGGAGCAGCTCTTTTATAAAGGTGCAACAGAAAGAAGAATTAAGACTTGGGCAGATCTATGGGGAAGGAGTAATTGGTTTCCAGTAGAACAATGAATTTTGTGCTTTTGGTTGGGGAATACATGGGGGAAAGAAACTTTTGCTGTCTTACATTTAAAATTTTACTGTGGTTTTGATCTTGCCATACAAATTTTTTTAGTGCTAAGTAAGTGTTTGATCACAAAGCATCTCTGTTAGCATGTGCTTCTTGTTGCCAAGGTGCTTCTGAAACACAGAAGCTATGTGGGCATACTGGAAAAGTTGTGTCGCCACCCGTCTCTGGCAGTCTCTGTGATCAACAGTCTGCTGTGTCTGTGTGTGATGAAGAATGTCAGCAGGGTTATCTGCAATACACTGAAAAATTCATAATGGCCACTCAAATGATGACAATGATGAAACTGCAAAGTTACCTTGTGCTAGCAGTCTCTGTGAGAACATATTCCTGCCTTTGGGGTGAAGCTTCCAGACTGCTGAAGGATACTCTACCATTTCTGATCATATGAATGGACTTGGTGATCAGGTAAGGCACAAGGAAGCAAGAATTTTCATCCTCATCTTAAGGATGTCTGTGTTTGGGGTGCTGTATCATTGGTCATTTTCACATGACTCTCTTTTGAGTTCACACATGGAATGAACAGCTGTTGTTTGGTGGTGGTAACACTTCAGTTAAGTTTGTTTGTGCAGTTGTCAGCTGTAATGCAGTCAAGATTTAGCATATTACTTTCAGATTTATTTCTTGGAAAATCTGGACAAAACACAGCTATAGTTCAAGGAGCTAATAGATAATATAA
Source organism: Corvus hawaiiensis (assembly GCF_020740725.1). Taxonomy (NCBI): domain Eukaryota; kingdom Metazoa; phylum Chordata; class Aves; order Passeriformes; family Corvidae; genus Corvus; species Corvus hawaiiensis. The sequence continues at coordinate 44,741,530 of NC_063218.1, read as the reverse complement.
AGTGCTTCTGGTTCAGCCATGTCATCTGCTTTGTGTATGAAACATAAGAATATGATCTAGGACACTTACAGCTTGAACAAAGTTTCTTGATCCTGGGTGAATTTTAGCACTACATTGTATTTTCTGTGTCAGTTTTTCCTTTAGACTTTCAGATTGTTCACAGAATATGGGTCACTGTACATGGTCAAAAGTAATACTATTTTTGTGTTAACCTCCTGAATCAGAAATATCCATATACAAAACTTGTAGTGAAGCAACAAATGCATAAATATTTCCTTTCTATGTTATGGACTATATTGTGAATGAATATGTGAAAATTAATTGTATAGGAGATGAGGAAGATAGGAAAGACTATAGTAATCACATTCAGCTTTCCTTGAGTGATTAAAAATGAAGTTAAATTAATTCTATTTATTAATTGAGCTTCACACCTTTTTTCTTGTCCAAGGGACTAACCTTTGAACTAAAGAGAAGCACTGTTGCTTAAGTAGAAAGCAAACACAATTCAAGTGCTTTCAATATAACAGACAGCTGTACAGTTAATTTTTCCTGCAGCCACTCCAGTTGCATGGCTGTTAACAGTTAAATTATGAATGAGGTATTCTGAAGGAAGCCTGTCCTGACTGTCAGCTATCCTCTTGTGTTTGTGCTGGTCACCAGGGTCACAGGGGTCTCATTCCACATGAAGCAGTGTGAGATGCAGACAGGCTTTGTTCCAGACTTGAACAGAATGCGACTGAGTTGTCAATGTCATTCATAAAACTCGGTTCTTCTAGGTCTTGAATGCAAGGAGTTCATGTTCTGTTACAATGAATGATGAGCATCCTCGTACATACTGATGAACGAAGGCCTGTCTGGAATGATCCGGGCTGCGAGGCGCTTGCTTGGGGGGTCTCTGGAAACAGAGCAGCCTGATGTCTTGTATAACATATGAGGTCACAGGTTAGCCAGTGATATCACCAGTCTCATGAGGTTGCTTATCCTGTGTCCTAGACAGTATGGCTTATTGTCTTTTTGTGTTGTGTAATGTCTCCTGCTAATAGGATGGCACAGCTATCCTGTTAAATTCAGCATTAGTGATAATAACAATGAAAGCATGGGGGTTTTTTTGGAAGCATTGTGAATGATAGTGACATTTTTTTGTTTGTAATAAAAAGAATATTAAAAGTGGTCCCAAGTTCATGGTCTTTATGATACAAGCCCAGGATTTGTCTTCTCGGCCAAATATTTTTTCTTTGTGAGAGTGATTATTTTGCTAAAGTACTCATCTCCACATACTTCAGTAACTTGCCAGCATTGGGAAATAAAACTGAAGGGAAAATTTAGGGAAGATAATTGTGATAAGTGAAAGCCCCCTCCTACTTGTCTTGTAGGAGGAAAATCTTTGCTCTCTTTAAACTTTTTTTTTCCATTTGCTTTGCATCTTGTCTGATGCAAAGTATGTGAAACCTTTCTGGAGTGTTTAACTAATTTTCCAAAGTTATAGCAGGGTCTGTTATCTCAGAGCTTTGTACCTCACCTGTGAGACCTGTTTTTCTGATGCTAATGGAGTAGCTTCAGAGAATAGGCAAAGCCTCAGTGTATGGATGGTTGCAGTTTACTGGGCTTTCCAGTTGAGAATGTGGGAGCTGTGACTGCTTCAACAGAAGATCTGAACAGAATGTGTCACCTTGACTTTCAAGAAAATTACTGCAGTACCTGGGAATCAAAATTGGAGAAATGAGTCTGTGAAGAATCTCAGGTGCCTTTTTAAGAACTTTGTTGCTCCTACGTGTCTTCAATTCAGGTTTCCCCAGGAGAAAAGTGAGTTTTGAATATTCAGCAAGATTCCTGTTCTTTTAAATATGGACCTATCTTTTTAAAGAGAGGGTATGTGTGACAGGGCTCTGGTGCTGAAAGTCTGACAATCTTAGTAAGTCTGGAGTAAGTCTGCTTAGGTAATTGGTTAGAAAATCTAACCCCAAATGAGCAGAAGCAAGTAAGGACTGCGAGTGGGTTGAGACATTGTTCTGCCAAGGAAGAATCAGAGTTGTCATAACAGCAGTGATGCACTGACACGCTGCCTCGTGGAAATGCAAAGGCTGGAGGCTGCTTTGCTTTTGTTGCTTCTGTTGCACACTTTGTTAAGTAGCAGAAACCTTGGCTAGTGTCTGTAAGCATTACACTGGGTGGTCTCTCTGATGGCAGTGGCTGTCAGTCTAGCACTGTGTATTACCTACCAAAGTAGGTAATTTTAAGTCCTTAAAAATACCTATTATGTACATTATCTTCTGAACTTCTTCTAGTGTGTGATAAGGACAGAAAGGAAGGTGCAAATGTGTATGTGAATAGTAGTGGGAGAGCCACAATTAGAGCTAGCCAGTTGCTGATTTCTTGGGGCTGTGAAAGAAAATTGAACATTGTTCAGAGAAAATACGTTCTGGTTGTCCTTGTATTCCAAAGATGTCTCCTGCTGCTTGTTTTGTCTTACCAAGATTTGATAGCTGCTTGGCAGAAGTCTTGGCATGGCTTGGCACTAGCAATTCTCTGCTCATCAACTTGAAAAAAATGACTGCTGAAACTCAGAGATGCACAGTTTTGAGCTGCACTGTTGTTGTCATTACCAAGTCAATACAGTTTGATTTTTCTTATTTCTTTGTTTCCAGGGATTTGGGGGAAAACCAGAAAAGCTTTCATAAAGTGTGGTATCTTTCTTTTAATTCTTGTTAATTAAATAGTCTCTAGCAGTAAAAACATGATGTGAGACCCACTGTGCTAAATTTACACCCTGCAATTTTCAAACATTAGTTGCTGCTAAATTGGCAGAGTGACTGGAACCAAATATACCTGCTTTGCAATTATATCTGCTGGGTTGGTATTTATGGGAATAGCCAACTGGGCCAACAAGAGTAAAAACTGAAATTAACCCTTAATGGCAGGATGCTGAAACTGCTGTTTCATTACTGTGCTCAGCTAGGTGCTGAAGAACCTCTGTTCTCGCCAGCCTCAGGTGCCACTGCAGTGATAATGCTTATTTTCCAAGAAGCTTGAAAAAAAGATTGGCAAATTTATGAACTTCATGCATCCTAAGTTCCAGTTTGGATTTTGTGTGAAAACAAATGTATCCTGCCTTGGAACCAAGTGGTATGCACATTGAGAATCAAAAATCTATTACTGAGTATGTAGAATCCACATCTTTTGTCTACGCATTTTGAGTTCTCTGAGATACTAAGAGTTTCATTTTGTTGAAAATTTTCATGAGGTTCTTGAGATGTTGTTGGTTTCTTCTGATCCCAGTCTGTGCAGCTCTGCAGGTGATTGCTCAGCTCATGGGTTTGCTCCGCAGCCCTCACAGCATTTGCCGGTTTGGTGCGCTCTGTCTGGACATATCTTCGCCCCAGCTTCTACAGAAAGTACACTTTGTAGCATACATAGATATCATGGGTGCCAGAAGGAATGTGGGGCTTTCTGTTTGTTAAGCCAGGAAAATGATGTGTGGAGTTACAGCATGGGGTTTTAGAGATCTCCTGAGTTTGATTTGGCTCAGTGGAGAAGAATACCTGATGCAAAAAATGTTGAATGAAACCTTAAAAGGCAAGAATGGTTTCGTAGTTAACCGGAAATGTATTCATTTTTGTTTGCTGGGTTTGTCCCCAGGATTGACTCATCTGAATGAAACACATCCGGATTTGGAAGCTGCAAGAGGGCTCAAGTGAGACACCCAAAATATTTGGATTAGGGGCTGAAGTATGTAAATGCTTAATCTTTATTAACTAGAGTGTACTGGGAAGGTTCTTTCCGAGACTTTTTGTCTCATGGGCACTTTGAGTACAGTGGATAACATATTTTTTTCTTTTGAGACCAGGATAGGTATCTAAAAAGCAGGTGCTACTTTTTTCCTTTTTTTTTCCTTTTTTTTTCCTTTTTTTTTCCTTTTTTTTCCTTTTTTTTCCTTTTTTTCCTTTTTTTTCCTTTTTTTTTCCTTTTTTTTCCTTTTTTCCTTTTTTTTCCTTTTTTTTACCTTTTTTTTTCCTTTTTTTTCCCTTTTTTTTCCTTTTTTTTCCTTTTTTTTTCCTTTTTTTTCCTTTTTTTTCCTTTTTTTTCCTTTTTTTCCCTTTTTTTCCCTTTTTTTTCCCTTTTTTTTCCTTTTTTTTCCTTTTTTTTCCTTTTTTTTCCTTTTTTCCTTTTTTTCCTTTTTTCCTTTTTTTCCCTTTTTTTTCCTTTTTTTTTTCCTTTTTTTTCCTTTTTTTTCCTTTTTTTTTCCCTTTTTTTATCCTTTTTTTTCCCTTTTTTTTCCTTTTTTTTCCTTTTTTTTCTTTTTTTCCTTTTTTTTTTCCTTTTTTTTTCCTTTTTTTTTTTTTTTCCTTTTTTTTCCTTTTTTTTCCTTTTTTTCCTTTTTTTTTCCTTTTTTTTCCTTTTTTTTCCTTTTTTTTTCCTTTTTTTTCCTTTTTTTTCCTTTTTTTTCCTTTTTTTTTCCTTTTTTTTCCTTTTTTTTCCTTTTTTCCTTTTTCCTTTTTTTCCCCCTTTTTTTTTTCCCCCCTTTTTTTCCCCTTTTTTTTCCCCCTTTTTTTTCCCCCTTTTTTTCCCCCCTTTTTTTCCCCCTTTTTTTCCCCCTTTTTTTTCCCCCTTTTTTTCCCCCCTTTTTTTCCCCCCTTTTTTTCCCCCTTTTTTTCCCCCTTTTTTTTCCCTTTTTTTCCCTTTTTTTTCCCTTTTTTTCCCTTTTTTTCCCTTTTTTTCCCTTTTTTTCCCTTTTTTTCCCTTTTTTTCCCTTTTTTTCCCTTTTTTTCCCTTTTTTTCCCTTTTTTTCCCTTTTTTTCCTTTTTTTTTCCCTTTTTTTCCCTTTTTTTTCCCTTTTTTTCCCTTTTTTTTCCCTTTTTTTCCCTTTTTTTCCCTTTTTTTCCCTTTTTTTTCCCCTTTTTTCCCTTTTTTTCCCCCTTTTTTTCCCTTTTTTCCCCCTTTTTTTCCCCTTTTTTTTCCCTTTTTTCCCCTTTTTCCTTTTTTCTTTTTTTCCTCTTTTTTCTCCTTTTTTCTTCTTTTTTCTCCTTTTTTTATCTTTTTTTCTCCTTTTTTCTTCTTTTTTTTCTCCTTTCTTTCTCTCCTGTCTTTCTCTCCTCCTGTCTTTCTCTCCTCCTGTCTTTCTCTCCTCCTGTCTTTCTCTCCTCCTTTCTTTCTTTCTCTCCTTTCTTTTTTTTTTTTTTTCCCCTGAGAAACTTTTCAGAGAATTTTAGGAAATAAAGGAAACAACTGTCAGGAAGCAAAAAGTGGGAAAAGGAAGAAAGTTAGTATACCACAGAGACAGAATCTTGGTCTTTTTGTTTTGTGGCCCTTTCCAGAGACACTGTCTACAGTTGCATCCGCTGCTCCTGGGGAAAGTTCATTTTTCTCATGCACTCATGAAGAGCTTCTCTGCTTTTTGCTGAAATCTTCCTCTGTCTACCTTCATTCCAGTATTCTTTACTCTTTGCTGTGCTGTTAAATGCAGCAAGTGTTGAAAAAGCCAAAATGCAAGATTACCTATATTACAGTCAACCCCTGATTTTACTGCCGGCTTGAAAGCAGTCTGGAGTGTGTGGTGTCTGGAATGGTATCTTGCTGTGGCAGTATTTGCTGGAAAGAGTCAGCCACCAGTGCCTTTCAGGAAGATTGCACAGCCCCACTGTGCACCCCGTGTTAATGTCCTGTTGTGTGGAGGCACTCTGTATATTCCTCTACAGGGGAACAACATCATTGCTCTTGGCTGTGGCTTCTGGTACAATGAGTAAGTGAAAGAGATAAGGTGAAACTAAACTCCAGTGAAAAGAATGAGCCCCTCACTTCAGTATAATCCCTGCCATATATCTGCCTAACAGCATGTTTCCTATTGAAAAAATGCAAATGACATTTATTTTTCTGGTTTTGATTTGCTTACAGAAAGCAGCAGCAGTCTAATCCGTGCAGCAAACACTGAGTAACTTTATCTTCTGTATAAATTTTTATTATTGCTGTACAGAGCGCATCAAAGAGCCCAGTTTGAATGGGAGAAAATCACACTTTAAGTAAATGGTTATAAAAGCTGTTATTTTTCACTTGAAGTGATTATCTTCTAGGTTTCTGGTAGTGATTATGGGAAATTTCCAACTTCAGATAAATAACCATGACTCGTATCCATCTGTCATTCCTGAGCCCCATCTTCTGCCCCCACTTAACTGTCTTTGAGGCTTACCTAGTGGAGGGCATGTGACCAAAGCTACAGGAAAAAGCAAATACACAGTCTTGTAGAAAAAGAAACCTCTCAACTCTGAAGGAATGACAAAATCTCTTCCAATAGACTTAGGCCGTGACTTTTGAAAATGCTTGTGTCCTGTGGTTAATTAGACCAGTATGTTAGCATGGGTCTCCAAAATACTGTGAGAGTGGTGAGAGCTCCTGGACAGTCTGAAGGGTGTTGCTGTGGCTGCCCCATGGCGTGTTGTGTTGTCATATATATGGTAGATGAAAATCAGCTGATTATAACCCAGCCTGCTGATACTCTGAACTCAAGGCTCTCTTTCGGCTTGTTTTGTTGAAATTGTTTTTTCTAACAGGGTACAGATCTGCATTATGCACCTGGTGAGGAATGAGTTGCCTTTCTCCTTAAAGATTCAGGGATGTTCTAAGTTCACTTTGCATCATGTTTTGTCACCCAATACACATGGTCTTTATGTATGCCCTCTTTCCAGTCTCACTCTTATCTCTTCGTTAGATTTGCATGTATTGGAAGAGGTTACCATCTATTTCCAGGTGATGCTTCTGTTTCGGAATACTATCCCATCTTCACTGGCTGTGTGCTGTCACCACCACCTAGTACAGTCACTTCCCTTTTCTTAAACCGCTGCCTTTCCTTGACTCTGATTGTCTTCTGGTAATTCTTCTCCTAATTTTAACTGTTGATTCAGTATATTTAGAAAAAAATTCTTGTTCCTCTTCCACATTTTTTAGGAGCCTTAGGAGAGAGGTTTCTGGTCTCCTGGTTTTCTTTTCTTAGGGCAAGACTTCAAAGCAGGAGCTGAGTTGCCTTCCTAGGGTAGAGATGTCTGCAGATCTGTCTCCTGTCTAGATTAAAATCATGGTTATCTGTCATCAATCTCCTCACACTTGAAAATTAGCTCAGTGTTGTTGAGTGAAAGGTTATGAGTTATTTCTTTATTGTTAAGGACATTGTTGATGTTTTGTTTTGTTACTCTGTCTTGCATCCCAGCCTTTCTTGGACTTGGTTCCTCTGTGGAGCCTCATGCCCAGCTGTTTCTTCCAGGCTCTTTTTGAGGTGTGACCTTTTCATGTAGTCTCAGAGCCCAAGTTCTCCCCTCATTACCAGTACCACAGCTTACCTTCTCCTCCTGATGTGCTGTCAGATCCTAAATGCAAACTCTCCAGATGGGAAAGTCCCTCTGCCATCTCCGTCATCAGGAAGATAATCATCACCATTTCATCTTGGTTTGCTTTCTCCACTGTTATTACACAGTGAGTTTGCTTTCAGAGCCCTGCGCTTTTTGTCTCTAGCACACCTTTGAAATTGTCACTCGCCAGTGCCGAGGGATACACTTGGAGCAGGTACTGGCTGTGCAGTTGCAGTGAGAGCTGCAGGTTGTGTCCTGCGTGAGAGAAATGTCGGGAGCCCCAGACAAGGTCGGGGCTGTGACCTGGTGCTGACCCCAGGAACCGGCACTGACCAGGTGACCGGACACTGGCACATAGCAGGAGCCAAGGACTCAGGTATAAAAGCCCAGGGGTTCCGTTGTTCAGGCTCCCTCTCCAGAGGCACCAGATCAAGCTGGTTTTGTGTTATGCATCACGATTAAATGACTTAAAGGAGCCAGAGATTTGGGACTCTACGATGGGAAACCAGGGTTTATCCGGTAAGGAAACCTTGTCTGACTGTGTAAGTGTGGGGTGTGCAGGGAGTCAAGTAGGGCGCCCATCGGGTCACTGTAGCTACCCACTGTGTAGGGGCTTCAGTCCCAGCAGTGAAAGTGTCTGGTCGTAGGAGTGTGACTGCCAGAGTGACTCCTGGGTAGTCAGACAGGAAAGTTTCTGTAGCACCAGTAAGATGTCAGTATGAGAAACCAGCCTTCACCATTTACATGTATGCTGGGACACAGAGTGGCATGTCTGGTTCTGACATGCAGCTTTCCTTACTGGGGAAGACTTGGATATACAGCTACCAAGAAGAAATTTGTGTTCTTCAAAACTTTGGTGCTTAAATAAGCAATCGTGGCATGGTTGTTAAAGACAAACAACTATTATGAGACTGAGTGGTGTCTATTGCAGTTGAAAATGGCAGAAGTATTTGCTTTAGGTTACCTGACTTAGCCTGAGAAAGGCTACAGTCCTTGTTGTGTTCTCAATCTGGTGGGGGCATGTATGTTCCTTTCTCTCTCTTCTGTGATGGCATAAGCTCTTGAAACTTTGTGGTGGGTTGACTCAGACAGCACTGAGAACTACAGCTCTAGGTTAACTTTTTTTAAAGCTTGCTGCTCACCTGTTGGAGTTTATGCAGTAAGAGAAAGACAGGAATTTATAGCCAGGGTTGAAGAAAGATGGGGCTATTTGCTCTGATTTAGATCAGCTTAAAGCCTGTTGAGGACATGTGCCTTTAGGTAATCACAGCCATGTACACAAAGCAGCAGTTAGTTTGATATAGTGCTTCTGCTCCTGACCAGTGATACCATTTCATACCGTCATCATTGCATGGATTTGGACTCTATGAACTCTGTAGGTGCAGAGGTTGTCATTTTGTATGGTTGGGTTTTTTTTTCTCGCTGGCTGAAACACCATTTTGCCTACCAGTTAATACCTGTTTATTGTTTGTTTGGGTTTTTTTTTTCACATAGCTCTTGCTTAAACTGCATTCACTTGCAAAGGTTGATTCTATGTCTGATCCGTGTGGTGAGACGTAAGACTACAGAAATATTAAATATTCTAAAAGTGCTGAGTGATTGATCATTGGAGGAGGGGCAAGATGATACTTCATTAGCATCCTGCTGAAGCATTTTTTCTGCCCTTCTGTTTTCGTACTGCTGCATATTTGGGCATTGTTGTTTTTGTATGCTGGGATATAAAAGAGGGGGGAATGTGTCCTGTATCGGCTACCAACTCCAAAGGACTTTAGTGGGTTTTATGCCTATAAGTTAGAGCATACTTTAACCACTGCCATAGTGAAATGCTCCTAGAGCAACTGACATTATGGAGGTCTTTTTTTCAGAGAATTAACACTTTTACAGCCTCACAGTTAACTTCTGGCAGTCCTTGTGATTACTTCTCATTGGTGCAGCGCTTTGTGATTACTTCTCATTGGTGCAGCGCTTTAAGGGGTTGTCATGTGACACAACAGAACAGCTTGAAGTACCACTTGCCTGTGGGGAAATAACCTAATAGTGAATTCAGTTGTTTTCTCCAGACAGAAAACTGTGGGATTTTTCTTACATCATGTGTAAGGCCTAGATGAATTTGCCCAGCTAGTAAGGCTGAACATCCCAGAGTTTGCACAGCTAACCATCCTCTCTGAAGGCCCTGAAACGTAGGTAATTCAGTACATCTTTTTGAGCAAGAAAATGTGGTTAACAGCAGCTTTTTATGACCCCTTGCATCTGCACAGTGCAAAAAAAGTCCTTGCAGAAACAAGTCTCAAAGAGCAATTAAAAGCTTTTGATCTTTGAAAGTAAATTTTCTGGTTCGGTGATTGGGGAACTTGAACTTAATTGTGGTAGATAGGCTTTTTATTGACATAGAATATCATGCGAGGAAATTGAAACCTTTAAAATTTAGTCCCTGCAATTGTTAGAAAAACAATAAAATAACCATAGTGTTTCTTGTTAAATGGAAGGGGTTTTTTTCATCACTTCTGTTGCTGTTTGCATCACTCCTTTAAATTTGATGCTGAATGAATCAAACTCAGTCTTGCTGCTGTTGCATTTCAGGCATGATCTCAGTATTTTCTGGGCAGAATGTCAGCTTGGCCTGTTTTTTGGGAAATTGGAGTAGTATGATGGATCACATGAGCTTATTATCTTCTTGTTTACCCTTACTCCCCAATTAATTTCTCTTAGGTACATCTGTTTGAGACGAAAACCGATGGCAGGTAATTACAAGTGTATTGTTAAATGAAAGACAGGAATAATGAAATCTAAATTCTGTCCCAAGATTTCTTGTAGGTCTTCTGCATTATTGTGCATAGATCATTTAGTAATTTGTTTTTGGGAAGACAAAAATAATGTTTTCCTCAGGGTGGTGTTACAGCAGCGTGCCATAGAATCATAGAATATGCTGTGTTGGAAGGGACCCATCAGGATCATCAAGTTCAACTCCTGGCCCTGCACAGGCCACCCCGGGAGTCACACCCGAGAGCATTGTCCAAACACTTCTTGAACTCTGTCAAGGCTGGTGCTGTGACCACTTCCCTGGGGAGCCTATTCCAGGGCCCAAACACCCTCTGGGTGAAGAACCTTTGTCTAATACCCAACCTAAAACTGTCCTGATATGGCTTCAGGCCATTCGCTTTGGTCCTGTCACTGGTCACCAGAGAGAAGAGATCAGTGTCTGTCCCTCCTTTTCAACTCCTGGTAAGTTGTAGAGCACAAAGGTCTCCCCTGTCTCCTCCAGGCTGAACAGACCAAGTGCCCTCAGCCCCTCCTCACGTGGCTTCCCCTCAAGGCCCTTCACCATCCTCATGGCCCTCCTTCGGACACTCTCTAACAGCTTTATATCATTTTTATACTGTGGCACCCAAAACTGCCCCAGCACTCGAGGTGAGGCCGCCCCAGTGCAGAGCAGAGCAGGACAATCCCCTCGCTTGCCCGGCTGGCCATGCTGTGCCTGATGTACCCCGGGGCACGGGTGGCCCTCCTGGCTGCCAGGGCACTGCTGACTCAGATTCAACTTGCCAGTGACCAGGACCCCCAGGTCCCTTTCCACAGCGCTGCTCCAGCTTCTCATTCCCTAATCTACACACGCAACCAGTGTTGCCCTGTCCCAGGTGCAGAATCCAGCACTTGCCCTTGTTAAACTTCACACAGTTGGTGTCCTTCAAAGGTATTAAAAATAAAATGTTTTTATCTTTCCTGCTCCTTTAAGGAAGCAGTGTGGATAGCTTTAGCTTGGATAAGAACAGCATAAAATCTCCATTTGACCTTCTTGCTGGGGAATGCTTCGCTTTCGAGGTGCATTAGTTCAGTAATCTAAAGTATTCCTTCCTGCTTATTTCTGCTTCCTTCTTCTGTTTAAACTGTACTAGTTTGGAGCTGTGTTCACTCTGCACTGTTAATGGCCCATAGCCTGTTTCCCTTCCACCACACTAAGTGTGGCGAGAGCCCGCAGACCTGCGGGATGTATTTTTGGTGTGTACTCAAGCAGCTGCACTGCTGCTGAGACAAGCAAATGTGGAAGCTTTAGTGAAATGCCCAGTCCCCCAAATATAGAATCAAGCCACAAAGTCTGCAGGATTAAAGTAAGGCTGTTCACCTTGGCTCACTTCCTGCACATGTTGTTGCAAGGAAAAAGCAAATGGTTGTTTATTAGGGAATGATTTAAAAGATGATATTTAATTAAGGTGCTTGCATGGCTAAGTGCTGAAATGCAGCCACCTACTACAGGGAATGTGCCAATTGCTTTGACTGATGCTGTAAGATAGTTAGAAGAAGATACTCTGTTCTATGGTGGGGACCCTGATGGATTAATTGATCTCCAGTTCAACAAAGGCAGCTTTTGCAGTGAGGAAGTAATGGGTGAATGATGGGCATTGGATAGTAGTCAGTATTCCTTGCCACAGTAGTTTTTCTGTCTAAATTAAAAGAAGCTATTCATTCTAGTGCTCTGAGAGGGTTTTCCCATTGTCTTTGACTTCCCTCAGTAATATTTAGCCTTTAATTTGAAGTTACCGTAGGAGTTTCTGATCTTTTGGCTAGGACTGATCCATTTTAAATCTTGAAAATGCCAGATACCAAATATACCACATCTCATGGATCGTGGTTGGAAAACTGAAGGAGGGAAAGTTGAACCTGATCAATGAGCAGTTGCCTGAGTAATCACTAATTTACCTGCTGCTTCAGTGAAGAAACATTTTTCAGCACTTATATTGCAGTGGGACTATCAATCTGCCTTTACAAATAACCCTCATAACTTCTAATATAGCATAAGCACTGTAAACATCAGGCAGTTTAAATGAGGATAGGGATTAAAACTGTTCAAGGGGATTTGAGTTGTCAGATAATCAGTAGCAGGTGTCCTTTACTTGTGGCAGATGGCTTAGGTGTTGTCAGAGGTTTTACTGCAGAGCAAGAGAGAGCTTGTCTTACTCTTTGCTTCCCAAAGCCAGCCTGAGTATGCACTGGCATGCTTTTCTTCTGTTCTGGCAAGGACCTTTGCAGCAGAGCGTAGGAAAGCAAATCAAACTGAAGACTGGCATTTATGCTGATTTATATGATGCACTTACGAACCTTCAGCTGCAAACAACTTTTTGAGTAATACCAGAAGTGTTTATTTGAGAGATGGAAAGTACACTTCATCTTCTTTGATGTATTTTCCTTACCTTTTTGGTGCTGTTAATGAGCAATCTTTTAATACCCTACATGCTTGAAGTCAGTATGGGCACCTTTGTCTTCAAAACTAGTGCCTTGTTTTTATTTTAACAAGGGGTGAAGTGCATGCAGTAAAGAGGTTGAGCAAGTTTGTTCCACAGTCTCTCTGGGTGGCTGTGAGACTCCTGACTTTCTCCCATAAGCACAGATCATCTCTGCCTTGTGTTTCAGTGCAGTGAGTGTTAAGCCAAGTCTGCCTTAATGCCACTGGTGTTATCTTGCTGACAACATACTTCTATTGCCAGTGAAGTTTGTGCATGCACGTGCAGAACTGAAGTTTATAGGCAAAGCAGTTTCTTCGTGCTTGGCTTTTGAATTCCTCCTCTGAGTGCATCACCTACATTAGTAGGTCTCTGTGAAGAAGACAGGGCATGAGTCAGATGCTTCATGTCAATATAAAGAAGTTGGAAAAGAAACATTTGTGCTGAAGGGCTAAATTTACAGAAGGAAGTGGACCTGAAAGTAAGTGTTTGTAAGTAGTTTGTGTTCTCTGAGGAATCAAATCTTGTAATAGCCTACCAGTCACTTGACACTGCTTATTTGCAGTCTTAAGACCACAGAGGAACATCAAAAAGTGCTTGTTCAAGTCTGCTAATATTGCTCGTTTTTCTTTAGTTGTGATGTGTTTTCCTGGTGATCAAATATTGGCAGGTATTGAAGGTATGTCTTTTTGATGCCATCTTGCTGCAAATTCCAGCGGCTGACTCGCTGTAGTCTCTCTCCTTTAGTTTGTTTATATCAAACCTGGTGTGGATTTGTACCTGGCAAGGGTTTAAGCAGAAATGAAAAATGAGTATGGAGTATAATGTGTGCATGGTGTGACAGGAAAGTATCATTAGTAACCATTCAGCCTCACAGCTACATACCAGCCTGATCAAAATAATGCTCTTCACATATTAAAAGCTTTAAGCAGCAATCCATTGAAAGTATCCAGTGAAGATCCCGTGATTCGCATAAAAGACATGCCAGAGGTTTGGCATTGAAGAGTTCATGCTTCATCCTTGGTGATAGATACTTTTTGCCAAGAGGCTGAAGTTACTGGCATTGTTCATGAGGGCATTGAACACATAAGTGTCTTGTATTTCTTCCTCAAAACCTCCTTGGCCAGGCTGATTGCCTGTTTGTACTGATTATACTTTCTGGTATGGAGCTGTGTGATCAGTAATGATCTGTTCTGTAATGTGCACAATTCTCTGGAGTGCTTTCAGGTAAAGGTGGTTTTGTGAAGGATATCCTTGACTTGCTTTCTTAATACAGTGTGAAGTGCTTGCTCAGTATGACTTGTCCTTTAATTTATTTTTCCCTGATTCTTTTTCAGGAAATATTAAATATTTAGATACCAACATTTTTGGAAGTGGCTGGTAAAACAGATTGATTTTCCTTACTCAGTCCCCTTCAGAGTGAAACATGAGTCCGTTTTTTTTACATTCAGCCCAGATGGTATGCTGCTTAAAGTGAGCAATGTGTTGCAGTGAAAATGGACTACTTTCCCCTTCTTTCCCTCCTCCTTTACTTAACTGAACACATCCATGTAGCTCCTATTTGGGTTGAATTCAAAATTAATCAAAGAGGCTGCAGGGTAAGTATGTCAACTGTTGGAATGCCAGCTCTGCCAGATTGAAGGAGTTTCTGCTCCTGCCAACAGACAGTGCAGCTAGTTGGCTACACAAAACCTGACATCTTTATGGACCTTGTTAGAAAATGGACACGAGGATGTGGTTTGGTCCTTTCTGTGTCTGTCTTGAGTGTATCTGTAACGCTGCCTCTCCTTGTGCGTGCACAGCCCTACATTGGGCTGTGTGCTGAGTGGGCAGGAACGTCGCATTCCTGAGGGCTGGAAGCTGAGGACTGCACTGAGGATTTCTTTGAGGGTTTTTTAAAATCCATTAGGAGAGACTTGCAAAGTATGAGGGAAGCAGAAGGAGTAATACCATTTAAAACAGTTCCACATGTGCCATTGTTTTGACAGTTTTTTATCCACCAATGGATTTTTTGGGCATGGAGTAATGCACGAAACAAGTTTCTAGATGCATTGGCTGTGGCTCTCAAATTGCTCTCTGTAACATGCAACTCTCCTAGGAGCTGATGGAGGTCATGTTTTAAGAGAAGTATTGGTTTCTTTGAAACTGGATTGAGTCAGAGTTCCGTGTTCCCATTTCGGAGCAAAGCTTGGGTAGGGCTATCTGCAAGTATCTTGATTTTCCACTATCTTTTGTTTGTTTGGTGAAAGGGTTATTAATACATCCTTGCTTTAAAAGAATATTTGGGATAAGGTTATTGTATGATAAAGGAAATCCTGTAAACAACTCACTGGGTAACAAAATTTGATACCTGTTCCTGGAATGTTGCTTCAATCTAATAGGATAGAAGTATGGTATTTACTCAAAGGAGTTTTTGAAAGGAAGAGGGACTTGATAGTGCTTTTTTAGGGAGGTTGGTTCTTGTTCGTGCTTTTTGCTTTTTGAAACTCTAAAAATTTCTACAATTAGTTAGCTTGGTCTAAATTTTTTTCATTAAAGGAATATGGAGATCATGGCTAAAACTTTTCAGGCAAGATAACAACAGTAGATCTGATGGGAGCTGAGCTTTGGTTATTCTGCTCAGGAAGTATTACAGTGCATCCAGTTGTTACGTTTTCTCTCAGGAACACCAGGATGCTTCATGGGGAAAAGGCAGTTCTGTAGCTGGGGCGGGTAGCTGTGAGACCTGCTGTTGGTTCTTAGCTAGCAGCTTGCCCACGTGGAGAAGTCTCACTTAAATGCTCACAGAAGGACTTTTCATTTTGAATAGGTGCTACTTCCACGTGGAAGGGAGCAGGGTGGATGAGAGATACAGATATGAGGTTAGATAAGAAGGTAGTGTAGAGCAATGGGGAGAGATGCCGTGAGATTGGCACCTCTTTGTTGTTGCAGCCTAAATGTACTGCCTTAGTTGCTTAGGTTCTGAGAGAGCAAAAGCCTTGGTAATTTCTAGTTCTCTTGTCAAGCTTGAATAAGCTCTGTTTTATAGCAGAGATTTATTCTTAGCCAGGGCATTCCAGTTTTGTAATATCTGAGAACTTGTAAATTCTAGTGAAAGTTATGGATATTACCAGGAAAGTCTTCCAGTAGTACCATACTGACTGGAAAGCTGCTTTTGAGGGGACTGTGGAGAAGGGAGTTAGAGTCTGCTGTTGAAGCTCTTACATACTTTATGACATAGAGTACATGGTATATTGACTGAACTTCTACATTGCAAAGAATACTGAGATATCTCCTTCCTATCTTGATCTGACAATGGCATCCTGTAATTTTGCAATACTGTGGTAGATTTCCTCCAGAGGTGGTGTTCGTGCAGTGGGAGTTGTTTGCTAATAAAAAGTTGTGTAAATGCTGACAGCTTCACTCTGCAGCTCTCTGAGTGTGGTGGTTTTCATTTGGTCATTACTTAGCAAGTACATGTCAGTGATACAAAGACTGATCTGAATGTGTTCAATTACTGTTGTAAGGGGGAAAAACGCCATAAGCAACAACGAAGCCCTCGCTGGTTGAACATAGAAGTGCAGAACTCGGTTAACAGTGATGCTGTAAGGCTGCACTAGCCTGGGGGTGCTTATTGACGAGCACCGTATCCGTTCAGTGCTTCATGGCAGGAGTAGCCAAGGATAAACTGTTGCCATTGCTGCTTTAAATTCAGGGACTCAGGCACAAGGCAAAGTTGGGGTGTAGCATTTCCCCAGGAGCTGCTGGGAGCAGTGAGGGTCCTGCCTGGCTGGGCTGGAGCTGAGCTTGTTCCAGTGTGCTGTAGGCTGTAACAGTGTCGAGAACAAACCTGCTGTTATCTCCGTGGGAAGAACAATGATGCAGGGAATGAAACTGAGGTTTGAATGACACTCCTAAAAGATGTCTAATTACCAGCCACATGCCTGGGCATGCTTCTTGGTGGCCATCACTCTCTCTCTTTAAGGTGCTACAGCAGGAGAGTTACAGGTAGCTCTGGGTGTGTGGACAGTGGCTCAGATTGCCCCGTTGCCTCAGAAGACCTTATTTCCACCTTTTTTTTCTGAACTACATTATCTTTTTAACAGCTCAGGGCAAATTTCCATTAAGGCATCTGCTCTGTGCTGGTACATTCTTGAAACATCCCCAGGAAAGTCAGCCATTTGCAAGAAATAGCCTTTGAAAGGGAATACATTGTTTGAGACAGACATAGGCGTAAAGAGCCTACCTCCCTGAAGCATTCCTCTTGTGTCTTTTGAAGTAGTGATGTGAATCTTAGCAGTTTTGCCTGTGTCATGGATGGAGCATTTTGATATGTTGTGGGGGAGGAAGGGAACTGGCTACATCTGGCTGATTCAGGAGTTTCTGAAAAGCCTCATGCACTAATCATGCTATAAAGCTTATTATTTTGGTACATGTGTTCTCCAAAGATGCCTGTAGAAAGCAAATTCCTCCCAGGGACTTCAGGAATGCTAGGAAGAAGGTCTTACCTGAAACTTCTTATCCTGATAGTTGTGATCTGCTCTGTGCCCTGTGCAGCACTGAAGAATGGGGCACTCTCCATGTTGTGTTCATAATGGTTTTCCTTGCCCTTGGTGTTCAGGCTTTCCTGGGAGAGGAAGGAGTTGGACTCAAAGAGCAACAGGAAGCAACATGGTGTAGGGGTTGGGCAGTAGGTTGGGCAGAACCAACCACAGCTCTTCAGTTCCAAAAACTTCCCCCAGAGTTCCAAAAATAATGTGCTTATTGTCAAAACAGATAAATGATAAGTAAATGGTTAAGCTTTGTGTCAGCTTTGTTTGTTCTTCCTGGTTCTGAACCATGAGGGTATGCAGGTTGGCAGGGAGGATGTTTCTATGACACCTCCATCCTTACCTGGGAAGGTTTGTATTTCCAGGATTTTTGCCTACTCAAGTGCATGTTGCCTGGGACTAGTCTGGACTATGACAAGAAGACAAGGGGAAGGATACTATTTTTCTTACTCTCTGCCTTGTCTTGTAGCTTCCCCCCAGCTCTGTGACAGGTCATGCCATTTTTATGCTTATTAAAGCGTTTGAGTGTCATTATCCTTCCTTCACTGAAGTTTGTGTTTCTGTGATACCTGCATTCCAAAAAACAATGCACAAAGTGAGAAAAAATTTAATCTACAAAGAGTAGATTAAAATGACTGAGTAGTGCTGTGTTTAACGTTGAAGGCAAAGCTCTAGATTTCTTTTTCTCACTGTTCTCTTGATTTCCAGTATCCTGCTACTGGCAGACTCAGTGTGCCAGCTGCCTTACTAGCCTGTGGACAGATGTATGCTAGGGGACTGTATGAACACCAAGAAGCTCAATTCTGACTTTGATCAGCAGCACTGTGTTTAAAACTTAATTGAAAACCTGGTACGAATGTCAGTGTGTTACCTTGTGCACAGCCCTTGGCTAACAAGAACAACAACAAAGTATTCTGCAAGCTAAGAACCGATCTGACAAAAGCATGGGAGGATAGAACTGAGTTCATGGGAGGATGTAGCCTCATCTGTTTTACTTCTGTTTAGACTGACCCTGTGAAGAGGAGAGAATTTTTTTTAAACAAACATTGCTTTGACCTGAGTATACATAGAGGCCGCATGTGTGTTCTTAGAAAGAAAATAGCAAAAGGAAATCTGCAAAATAGAGTGTGAGAATGGAGAACAGATAAAATGAGAATTTAGGAAAAAGAAAGTGCTAGCAAGTACCATACTCGGGATACTGATAGGATAATGACAAAATAACGAGGGTCAGGGTCCATTTGTTTCATCTTCATTCAACTACTGATAAGCATCTCGCTCTGTGCTGCCTTTGTTAAATCCTCAATAAACTTACCTCTCTTTCGTTTGTTGCAGACAGCCAACTGTTGCCTGGGAATAACTTCACGAATGAATGCAACATTCCTGGAAACTTCATGTGCAGTAATGGACGCTGTATCCCCGGGGCCTGGCAGTGTGATGGGCTGCCGGACTGCTTTGATGACAGTGATGAGAAGGAATGCCGTAAGTGACCATTGCTGTGGCCTTATCATGCTTTGTATCACAGGCCTTGGCTAACTAGTGTTACTGCTGTGTTCTGTAGTGTGTGTTAGAGAAGGAGCAAAGCTGCTGCCGCTTTCCTCATTTAGATCTTGTTGAAAAATACACACAGGCTTTATTGTTTCAGGTCTTTAGTGTTCTTCAGTGTCCAATTTTATTACAGCACCTGGGGAGGTGCCCGAACAGATGGATAAATTGAGATGGACTTGACTTACAATTCTTCCAATATAAGAGTGATGCTCTGTGATTTTTAGGGATCCTGCATGTACTGCTTCAGCACACTGGTCTAGTGCTATAAGCTGACCTTCACTGCCATCAAACCTAGTTCCTTTCATTTTAGAATTGTTGACTGTATCCTGTGATTTTTGTTCTCCCCAATCAAAATGAACTCTATGAACTTTAATAATAACTTTCTAAAAAATAGGCTAAAATAATTTGCTAATTGGTGTTTTTAAGTTAGAACTTGTATTCTAGAGAGCTAAAAAAGTCTGACCTGGTTCTCATCTGTTTCATCTTTTTCTTAGCATTAAGTAAGATTTAGTTAATGTTACTCAGCCATAACATGATACTTTCTAGCCTACACGTGTTAACGAGACAGCAAAATTATGCTGTAGCATAATGCTGTGATTTGAAATCCAGTTGAGAGTGAAAGAAGTAAAATTTCATGTGATTCTAGAGCAGCTGAGAAATTTCTGAGACGTTACTGGTTTTCATGTGGCAAATGTGGTTTCTTTATGTGTGTACTTTACAGAGATTTTCATTACACTTAAACTGAATTTATAAGAAGCTTACCTTTCCCAGGATACTTCTAAGACAGCATTAGCCTTGCTTATGGAGCAGAAGGAAAAAATAAGAGCTTTTTTCAAATTATCTGACTAGAGATAGTGTGTTGTTAAATGCTCTTGCTTTTTAAATTTGATTCCTTTTCTTTAACCCCAGTAATCCATCGCCTTTAAATAAAGGGGCTTTAATAACTGTGCTGTGTAAATCTCCATGTGTAGTTTTGCTTTCAGCCAGTGAGCTTTTTCACTTTCTAAAGAATTAAAAGTATCTGTATGAAGCATCTAATGCTTTGCAGTCTTTATAAATCATCAGGCTTGTGTTGCAACATTGAAGACAGGTTAGTTTAATTTTTTTTCACACTTAAATGTTAACATTAAAGGATAGGCCTGTTACAAGGCTTGATCAGTGTCATGCATATCTGTTTAAACCCTAGCAGAAATTATATCAGTGGCAGCTTTGGCAAGAATAAAAATATCTTAAGTTCAGCCTGTACTTTTCAGTGAGATGTTCCTGATGACAACAACTGTGTGACTCAGGTTCCTCGTTACTTTGCTCCTGAGCAGACTGCTGGCATGACTTTTGGTGTGCTTTTTCTACTTCTTAAAACAAGCTGATTGATGGTACTTCTTTGTATTATTAGGATACACACCAGGAGTTTTTGTGTCTCTAAGAATGTTGTCATTGTCTGCCTTGCATAAATTTTCTTTCATTTGATACAATTAGATGATGTTTATGAAGATTTTCTTAATGAAAGCTGGACTGAGTATTTACTCAGGAATCAGTAACAGGAAAATATGCTTTCTGACTCCGTTCAAAAATTTCCTTACCAAAATCAGTTTGGTCTGGTGAATTACAGACAGTAATAAACATAGTAACTGACAATAAAATATAAATAGCTGTAAATGGCAGTTCATAAAAGCTGTTCTTGTCACCACAGACTCAAATAAACCTCAATGATGTAGGCTGTGCTGCAGCTATGAATTTTAAGTTGCTGCGGAACGGTCCTTCCTGGGTTTTTTTCAAGTACTTTTATCCAGCTTGATTGGCTGACAGTTTCTGGAGGAGCATCCTTTTGATCCTGCACAAATTGATGGAGATAATTAGACTGTTCTTTCCTCTTGCCATACATCTATCTGCTATTGGATCGCCCTCACAAATGTAAAATTAGCATACAAAAGAGACTTGCAGGGAGAGCAATCGATTTGAATCCTATGCTGGCCTACTGTTAACAGGTCAGATAAGTCAAAACAGAATGGAGGTAGTGCTCGTTTGAATCTCCACATTTGTAATGTTTCCAACCAGTCTTTTATATTATAAAGTAATCAAAAGTTGGATGGGCTTATACAGACCAAATCTGGGGTCAGATTTGTTCCTAGCTCAGAGAAAAAAGTGTTGAAAAGCAGCCCTATACATACAAAATTTTATTTTTTAAATCATCTTAAGCTAAACTTTGTTACTTTCCTTCCACTGGAATAGGGCTCTACTTCCTAGAGCTTACCTTGCAGCGAAATTAGAGTCCTTTGTTTCTGCTGTGATTTTGCTTTGCAGTAGCTGAGCTGTTGATGGTGAACACAAAGCCATAGGAGTTGCATTAGCAACATGAGGTGGCTAAGTTCCCAGTGTGTCACTACTCACAGCTGTACTTTAAGCTGCTTTGTCTGTGATTCCTCCTCAAGTAACTATTTCACATTGAGAAGTGTTAACCTTGCTTAAAAATGTCTGTGTGTAAGAGTTTGGTTACAGGGTTTGTTTGTTGTGAAGATGAGTACGCTGTGTTTTGGCATGCCCATGAGGAAGTAGTCCTGCAGACGTGTGTGGTTATGTGGAAAGTCTTTCTCTTTTGGTTTGTCTTACTGTTGGACATCCACATTCAACCATAGTTTATCAATTCTGTTGCTGTAGCATCTCATCCTGTCTGTCCCCATTTAAACAGGAAAACTTTGAACTCAGGGTCTGGTTCTCATTTTTTGTGGTCAGCAAGTAGAAAAGTGATGGTCTGGCTGTGAGGAGGAAATAAGATGCAAAGCAGAATTACCTGCACATTGTCCATCCTTGTCTTACCTCTTTCCTGTCTTGCTTTTGTCCCTTTTCTGTCTCCTCTTCTGCAGGACCATCTCTGTTAACCACGTCACTTTGCTTGTGGCCTTTCTCTTCATCTCCCACACTTGTCAGAACCCACGTGCCCACATACCATCTGTCATCTTCCATGCTTCCTCTGTACCCTTACCCTTACCTTAACGCTTCCCATGCCAGCTGTCTTTGTGCTACGTAGTGCACAGAACATTTCTCATACCCTTGCCTTCACTCATGGTGATGTGATGACTGAAAAATGTTACCTGGTTTTATCTGGGCAGGAGGGTCGAGGAAAGGCATGGAAGGGAGGGAATAAGCTGAGACAGTGACTTCTCATTGTTGTAAATAAGAACCACTTCTTGAAGAACAACCTTGCTTTTTTTTTTCCTGCAGGCCAATAATTGAGCTCGAAAAGGATTAGTTTACCATATCAATGTGAATGTTTTGTGAGTACTTCCAGTTCTCTGTAGTTTGAGTAATGTGCTATCATCAGTGTATCTCCCAATGGAGAACTGCTTTGTAGTTAATCCCCTTGTCTTCTGGTTCTCATCGGCTGGATTGCTCCTTAGCCTGTGTAGTCCAGTACCTGTCATGCATGTTTCTTTGAAGTATTGGTATTACTACTGCTTTACACCTGTGTGAATGATTTTTAAAGGAAGCTGAGGCTCTTCTTAACAAACACAGAATCTTAACCAACAGGACTTCCCTGTGAAGCTTGGAGGGATTGCATAGATCCTAAATCCTCCTCTGCTTGCACACCAGGCATTACAGATAGCTGGGGTTAGTGCTTGCCGTGGTCGGGTTGGGAGCTGCATGCTGTCAGCACTCAGTTCTTTCTGTTACCAGATATGGAAGATCCAAAATTTTCCAAAACAGAGAGCCTGAATGGAAGAAGCCTAGAAATATGTGCTTGCATGTTTTGAAACGTTTTGAGGTAAATTAATTATCTCTAGTGCTGACTTTTATACCTACCTGCCAACCTATTCCTTTGAAGCCAAGACCTGCATCTCGCTCTTGGAAGGATTCTCATCTTGAGATTTCAGAGTGCGCTAATATTCTTAGTTAAGCTGCTAATTTACTCTGTTATCTCTGTTTCCTCTTTCCTTTGCTCTTTGTACACCTTTGTATTAGATTATTACAGAGAGAACATTGTGAACACAGAATGGCTTTTGTCACTAATGAGCAGCAGCTAGTGGGGAGATGGCATGTGCTGCCTTTGTCAGCTAACAAGGAGCAGATGGTGGGGATTCGGAGCATGGCACATCATCCACACTAAGTGCCTGGCATGACAGCAGCCAGAATTAGAGACACACCAAGTACCCAGGAGTCTAGATTTTCCTTCATTGCTCTTCTGAGAGATGCCAAATTTGTATGTTCAGCTATGAGCAAATAGTGGCACACAGTGAATCAGTGACTAGCTCTGTTAATCCAAGGGCTAAAGAGTGGGCTAGAAAAAACCTGTATGCAAGGATAGCCTTGGGGCAGTGTGTTCTCATGTCTGAAACCTCTGTCTCTCTTGTTTCTGTTTCCGGTTGTCACCGCTGCTCATTCAATACAAACGTAAAGGTAAAGCAGGTTTCTGAGTCAATGCTAGAAGTTGTGACTGGGTTGTATAGGTGTCTGAACAATGGGGCATCATCCATGCTTGTAAGGATGTGCTGCCAAAACACTCCTGGGCTGGCTAGCAAGAGCTGGTCTCTAGGGACATCCAGAACTGTGGTAATAAAGAGCTCATTTCATCACCAGCAATCCATCGTCATCAAACCTTGCTCTGATCATCCTTCAGACAGAGCAAGTCTCCTCCATGGGGAAGAATGTCTTTATTAAATGAAGTGCTGCGTGAAAATGGTCCATTATAACTAGGATTCCCCAGACAGGTATTGAAGCCACCTGCCAAGCAGGCTTCCACTAAAGGTCAGTTTTGTCTCTTTGCCTGAGACACTTGTGCTTGCAGGGAACCCAGTGCAATCAGAACTGAAAGTTTTATAATACCTGCAGTCCTGAGTTGCACTCAGCATGGTGTGGTGAGCCAAGCTTTTCTGCAGCTTCATAGCAGCAGGCTAACTCTCATGGTCCTGAACACTGTGACTCATATTTGGGCAATCTGAGAAATCTGTTTAATCCAGGTGTCTAGTAGATCTGGTAAGAGCATTTCTGTTTCTGTGTCAGGGAATTGAAGCCCTTGGCACCCCTGCTGAAGCCAGAGTCCTGGTGACAAATACCCTCAGAACTCCTGCACCTGGTAGGCTGAGTGCCATTGTGCAAGGATGAAGGTGTGAGATGGGAATGTTTTCTGGTTATGGTTGCGATCATGCTTCTATTGCTGGTTTTGCCAGCATTTTTAACTGTCTTTGTCAGGTTAGTTGAATAATATTTGAGATAGTCCTGTAATTACTTGTTCATTGCTGATATGTTGGCATATTAATCTTTGATTTAATCTTCTCTTGTGTGTCTCTTAACTATGTTCTTGCTTTTACCCTGTAGATTTGGAACTGTGTGTTTATATATAATAAACACGACCTATTTTGTCACATTCCATTCTGTATCTGTCTTTCTATGTTGAGTATGTTTGCATTTCCATTTAGTCTATCTAAATGCACACAAGGTTTTGTATAAATGCTTATAGTCTCAGAAGATTTTATAAATCTGGTGTCGTCAGGGTGTGGAGTGCTGGGCTGGGAGATGTGGCACAGCTAAGCCTGCATCATTCAAAGTATTTGTATCTGCACACTTGCTCTAAATCTTCGTTGTCTCTGCACTGATGGAGACTCAACCTGGATTAGCAGTATATTGCACTTTGAAATTGCAGCCCACAGTAACCATTTTTAAGTTTCCCTGTGGTTTGCTATACCTTATTTTCCTTATGTTTGACATCTCCAATATAAAGCTTTCTTACCAGAGAGATGTTTACTGCTCCCTCTGGTGTTCACTTGCAACAGGCGTTGGAGCTCCCCCCGCTGAGGAGCGGCGGGGCCGCGGGTTTGTCACGATCAGTTTCACACGGCGGCGGAGGAGAGAGAAAGTCTTTGCAGGGGAGTGCCAGATGAAACTTCCGCTCTGCAATTAGTAGCCCGGGTTTCCTAGATCATGTGAAGAATGTTTTCCTGTGCTCTAAACCCTTTCATCTGGGAAACTGAAACTCTTAGAGAACAAAGACAGATTAGCTAGGTTTTCTTCAGGTGAATTTTGACTGGCTTAATTTTCAGTTTCAGCATTCAGTTTCTACAAAAGAGGTAGTTTTTTAACAACTGCATCTGAGAGCTGTAAAGTATTTAAAAAAAGAAAAAAATCCCACTGAAACCAAAGTCATGTCTGAGGAAGTTGGTCTGTCATTGGAGAAGCTCTTGAGTGCAAGAACTCCTACACTGGCTGGCACGGGCTGCAGTAGGGAGGAGGTGGATTGAGTGGGGACTGCAAGAGCTTCAAAGCCATGTCATATGCTTGGAAGCCTCAAATGAGAGCTGTCAGACTGCCTTGTCCTGCCCTCTTTGATGTAGGGTATATTTCAGGAGGTGGCTTTTAGATTTGTTGCTGTTCAATGCTTTAAAAAAAAAAAAAAAAAAAAAAAAACATAAATCATGGAGTTTGCCCTCAATCGAGATTATGCTTTGAGTCTGCTCTACAGGAAGCTCACAAGTTGATATACTAAGGCACATTAAGTATCCATGCTTTTCACTTTGTAAGTCCCAAAATTATAATGGAGGCAAAGGCAAAATTTATTACTAAAGGGTCATTACTAACAACCTAAATCATTCTGGTGGCAGTCTGAATTTAGATGTGTGTCCTCTCCTTGCATTACAGTTTGCTGTGAGAGCAGTCAAAATCCTAACTTCCACACTGCTAAGAATAAGTAACCAGCTTTAGTAGCCACTTTAAAAGACAGAGAAAAAAGGTCTAGTAGAGACAATGAGTTCTGCAATCTTTATAAGCTATTTAATGCGTGCTTGTTATGATAGTACAGTTATTACAGCTGAAGACATTTTGCTTGGATTTAACCACTCAGCAGGGTCAGTCTAATGAATGGCTTTCGTGTACAGGAGCAAAGAGCACAAAGTAACTCTGGCTCCTATCCTTTCAAATACTAGGCTTTCAGTTCAACAGAGCTCAGTGCACTGAAGAATGAGATGCAGTGTTTTGTTAAAAAGAAATGTCTGCCCAATTCAGAAGGGGTTGTCTAAACCACTTGAGATCTAGAAACACAGCAGTGGGCCAAGACTTGGGCAGGACTAATCCTACCCATCAGTAAAGATTACTGACATGGAATTAATATTCAGTAGCCCCAGAAAATTATTCTGAAGCATCAGTTAAAGCCAGGTGTAGACAAGGGATAATTCTACAGAAAATGAGGGGCAGGGTGATATTTTCAAGAAATGTTTTCAGATTCCTGGGATTAAGATTCAGCCTTGCATACCTGCAACAAGTTTTTGGACTGCCCCATCATGTGTAAAGGTGAAGGCAATCTCAGCTGTTGCAGTCTGTAGCTGCTAGCCAGGTGCATTTTTAGCGTTGAGAAGTCCTCATTGCTGGTAAGTTGTATTCTGTCTTGCTAGTAAACAGCATATAGTAGTGTGAGCTAAATAGCTGTGAAGTGGACTTGTATCAAAACTCACTACATTTTGGAGAAGATAAGTATTCATTAGTTGCTTATTTGCAAGTAAGTGATTTAGTGACCTGGCACTTAAAAAAAACCCTAAATAAACCCAAAAAATCCTAAAAGGGGAACTCCAGCATCAAGACCACTTTTTCACATCTGAAGATTTTGTTACAACCTTATGATTGTAAAACGATTCAAAAGTATTAGACCTGAATTTGTAGTCTTTAGTTCATCAAATCTCTGTTTACTACTTTGGGAAGTGTGGAGTGGCTGTGATAAGGTTCACAGTACTTACCAGAGGTTTAGGTGGCTGTGAGCTTTGGTCATTGTCTGTGTGTAGTTGTGGAGGTGATGACAAGCCTCTGCTGCAAATGGATGTGTCCCAAGACAGATGAAAGGTTGATACAAACAATGAAGCTAGTTGTCAAATACTGATGGATTTGAAGTGCTCTGTAATCCCCTGTAAGCATGAAAGAGGGTGATACAGGCACAATGAGTAAGGTAAAGGCATAAATATAAAAGCAGTACATTAAAATAACTAGTATAATTACAGCAAATTGAATACTTCATAGCTCTGAGTAGTGCTAAAATCTACATGAAAGGTGGAACTGTGAGGCTTGTGGTGTTTTTTGAGAGTATGATCTGGGAGTTTGACTTTCCTTGTAAACAGGACTAACTGTCTACCTTTGTGGTGCCCTGCCTTACACTACATCTCCATCTAGTGCATTTTAAATGCTTACAGAGAAAACAAGATTGTAAGGAATCACAGAATCTCAGTATCACAGAATGATTGGAATTGGAAGGGATTTCTGAAGGTCATAGTCAAACCCCCCGCTATAGCAGGTTCACCTGGAGCCAATTGCACAGGATCATGTTCAGGTGCCTTTTTAATATCTCCAGAGAAGAAGACTTGAGAACTTCTCTGACCAGCACTAGCTCTGGACAGAGTACTCCCAACACAGCTTCACCAGGGCAAGGTAGAGAGGAATTGGCTTTCGTCCAGTCCTCAGGTACCTCTCCTGTTCTCCATGATCTTTCAGAGATGATGGAGAGTGGCTTCACAATAGCGTCTTTCAACATGTGTCGGTGCATCCCATTGGGGCCCATGGATTTGTGGGTGTCAGGTTTGCCTGATCTCTAACCTGTTCTTCCCCAGCCAAGGCAAAGTAAATTTTTCTCCAGACTTTCTCTCTTGCCTCCATGGTTTGGGATTCCCGAGGGCTGGCCTTAGTAAAGACTGAAGCAAAAATGCATTCAGTATCTCAGCTGTCTCTGTGTTCTCTGTCACCAGGGTCTCCACCTCATTCCCAAATGGGGGGGCCCAGATTTTCCCTCATCTTCCTTTTGCTACTGATGTACTTGAAGAAACCCTTCTTGGTGTCCTTGACATCCATTGCCAGTTAATTCTAAATGGACCTTAGCTTTCTTGTCGCTTCCCTGTCTACTCTGACAGTGTTCCTATGTTCCTCCCAAGTGGCTTGTCCCCTTCTCCACCTTCCAGAATATTTCTTTTTGTTTGAAATTTGCCAGAAGCTCCTCGCTTATTCATGCAGGTCTTCTGCCCCCTTTGCTTGATTTTTTTTTATTCATAGGGATGCACCTGCCCCCTTTTGCATCCCTATGAATAAGAAATCAAACAATCTTGAGGTTGAAGGAAACGTTACTTGAGTATTAACCAACTCTCTTGGATCCTCCTACCTTCTAGGGCCATAACTCGTACGATTCTTCCTCCAGATTCCTTTGGCCTTGAGGATGCCAAAGTTAGCTCTCATGTAGTCCAGGCTGTAATTCTAGTTACTGCTGACTTTCTCCACTCAGGATCTTGAATTCCATGGTCTCATGGTCACTGCAGTCAAGGCTGCCCCCAGTCTTCACACCCCCAGCCAGTCCTTCCTTGTTTGTCAGTGCAAGGTCCAGCAGCACACCTCTCCTCGATGGATCCTCCACCACCTGTGTCAAAATGTTACCATCAGTGCTGTGCAGGAACCTCCTGGGCTCCTGTGTGCCCACGAGTTGTTTTTCCAGCAGAGATCAGGGCAGGAGTTCCCCATGAACACCAGAGCCTGTGACTGTGAGGCTGCTTCCAGCTGATGGGAGAATTCCTCATTGACTTCCTCTTCCTGACAGGGTGGCCTCTAGCAAACACCCACAGCAGTGTCACCCACATTGTCCCTGAGCTCTTACCCATCAGCTCTTGTCTTGTTCTTCACCCAGCCTGAGGCAGAGCTCGATAGAGCCCAGCTGCTCTCTCACATAAAGAGCAGTTCCACCACCTCCCCTTGCTGGTCTGTCTCTCCTAAAAAGGTCGTAGCCATCCCTGACAGCGTTCCAGTCATGTGAGCTGTCCCACCATGTCTCTGTAACTGCAGTGACATCGTGCACACAGACCTCTCATTCTGCCTGGTTTTTCCCCATCCTGTGTGTGTTGGTCTACAGGCATTTCAGAGAGGTAGTTATTCCTGCAGGTTTCCCTGGAGGAAGGGGTGCAGGAGGATGTACCAAAGCCACAGACACCCCTGAGATGGTTTTCCTTCTGTATCTCATCTTGGGAGGCAGATAAGGAACATTTTTTGTTGCTGTGGTTGGCCTGGTTTATTCCCCTGCTGGATGTGGTGTAGTGAGTGTTGCCACTTTGAACCTCACACCCTGAGTCCTTCAGTTTAAAGCCTGCTCACTGAGTTGGCCGGTCTTTGCCAAAGATCCCCTTGCCTCTTCTAGATGGATCCCTTCTAGGTGAATCCCTTACAGGACTATACACAGGGATTATTTTTTATATTGGCTACTTTTGGTGGGGGGTGTGTTAATATATGGAAGGAGAAGATTTAACAGCAGGGCTTCAACTTAGGAAGAGAGACACATTCTACCAGAATTAGCATCCTGAAAAGATCATGGCAATGAAAAGCTGCAGTCAAAGTAGATTTTGCGTATTAATGGAGTAAGCATTGTCATGTGCTAGGATTTCAGGCTGTCAGGTGTTGTGCAAACAACAATCATAGAAAACTGTACAAAACCAATCTTTAGGTGTCTCATTCTTACTTATAATCCAGTAACAATTTGTATAAAAATCTAATGACATTAATACCTCTTTTCTTTTTCTAGATAACTAGAATATATAGCAGAAAGCTAGGAATTTCTCAATAAAAGTAGTTGTATGTTTTGTAGTAGTTGCACATCTATACATAGAAAATGTCTGGACTTCTAGTCACATCTCATAATCACTGAGTGCGTTTAAGTCTCCTTCTGTGTTTCTTGCTGCTTCCTGTCATCTCCTGGCTGACCTGGAATATTTCTTGCAGGTAGGTAAAAAACATCAGAATTCTTAAGCAAAGCTGAATATTAAACAATGCATGAAATGAGCATCTGCATTAATTGGGAAGATGCTGCAAGGCAGCTGCTGATCTTTTTGCCACTTACTCCAGTGGCTCTCAAACTTGGAATGTCAAACTGGAATTAGCTCTTGTTTTTACTCGTGATTAAGCAACCAAATACTTAGTAGTTATAATAAGATTTGTAATTAAGTGACCATGGTGAATGTTTCATTTGAAGCTCAATTACACATGAGTAAGGGCAAATGCGATAGCTGCTTATGTTTGATAGCTTTTTATGCAGGGAGATCAAGAGGGTTTGTGGTGCTAATTATTTAATCCTCTTGATGGGGGTCAGTAAATAACCCAGCTGGAGAGCTTGGAATTGGACAGGTTTAACAGTTGGATGGAATCAGTGGCACAACTGAAAGAAAAAGAACAGGTCGGTAGTGTCTCAGAATGGAGTGAGGTATTGTAGCCCATCAGACACACAGATGTTCTGAGGAGCACTGCTACTGAAGTGCCTTAAGCGTGGTACTCTGTCCTGCTTGTTTGCATCCTGAGTAACTTCACAACTCTGAAATTGTGCATACTTTGTCCTTTAGTATGGTGTTATTGTTCAGGTTGTTTAGTGAGTAGTAACTTCTCAAATACTTCTCTTAGTGAGAAACTGCTTCACTGAATGTCTGAAATCCAAGGTTTTTGTCTGTGCTCTCTTCTGACATCTTGTCTGCTTTGTGATGATTTTGAAGGACTAAAACATAGACTCCTAGACCATGAAAGATTACTTTAGGGCCTTACTGTCTGGCAAGAGGTAAAGGCCACTGACTCATAGTAATTCAGCTCTGAAGTGCTTTCTTTTTTCACCCTTTTAGAAGGAAGCCATTTACTCTTCATGGCAGCAGTCTCCCTTGGCTTTTTTTGCTTTAGCATTGGCCTTTTTCTCTGCTAACTGTAGTGTAAATATTACTCTTGTTAATGGGTGATAGTTTATTGTGTTGGAGGCAACCCCTGGTGCTTCCTACTGGGCTAATTTCACTACTTAAAAAACCATAAAATTGCTTCCTTTAAAATAAAGCACATTTTAGGCTCTTTTTCTCTGTGTTTGCATTAGCAGTTTAAGAGTAGCAACTCTTTCACCTGCCTGGTTAAACAGGGAGCAAAGTCACGAGTGACCCAAGGGCTTTTTGTAGGTGGAATGAACACTCTGCAGTTGGCTGTGTTTTGTATCATAACTCATTAAATTAAATAGTTGTTTTGTTTTGAATTGGAGAAGTTCTGGCATAGTGGACTGTTGGGTGTGTTTTATACTGGGAATATAAGTGCCAGCTTTTTTCTTGATAGGAAAAAGCAAGCAGAGGAAGTGAAACTTCTCTGTGTTGTTCTGCAAGATGACCCTGTTCCAGAGCTCTGTGAGCCAACAAATGATGCATTTGCCTTCAGTGCTAATGCAGCTGAGTGACTGCAAGTAACAGTGGCTTTCCCATTGGGAACAGAACTGAAAATACTGTAGGGTCCAAACAGCAGTTAACTAACCCAAAATAACTGTAAGTGTTAACAGGGTTAGGGTTTATATCAGTTCTTGGGGTAAAAGGAATCATATCCTGGTGCCATCCTGCTTGTGTTACATAGTGTTGTCAAATCAATCCTTCTTTGTAAATTAAAGTTAAAACCTTTATCTCCTTTACATAAAGCCTTCACTGAAATGCTGCATCTCGCCATGCAGTCATAAAAAGAATGTGGTTTTACAGTGCTGTCTGATGTGCCTGTGGCATCCCTTACCTAAATTAACAACAGCAGAGAAGTTTAAGGCTGTTGATTATCAAAGTCAGGAAAATACCAATGGCTTTGCAGTAATGCAGCATCTGCACACAGTGGTTTCTGTCTGGAGAGCTGCTCTTGTCGCATGCAAGTAATCAAGTTTTGATTAGCTGAATAAATCATTATCTGTTGTTGAGTTGAGATGTGTAGCTGTGAAGCAGCATAAAGTTACTTTGCTTGATTGCTACTTGGAGAGGTTCTAAGGTAACAATTTGAGTTCAAAGATGCTCAAGTGCTGTGCAGATTACTTCTATCTGTATTTTGTCACAAAATGTCGACTCTTGTATCTGCTACATCCTGTTTCCTCACTTCAGATTTCAAAATAATTGAGAAACATTTTAAAATAGAAATTTTTGTAAAGTTAAAAGAAGGAACTAGGCTTGTCTACTGGCCACATCGTGTGGGGTGCCCATTGTGTGCTCTCTTTGCATGCTGCATGCAGTAATAAGTGCCCAGTTCACTATAGCTGTGAAATGCTTGAGGTGTAGATTAGCTGGCTCAGCAGTAACGCAGTCATAAAATCACAGAATGGTCTGGTTTGGGAGGGACCTTAAAGATCATGTGGTTCCAACCCCCCTGCCATGTGCAGGGACACCTTCAACTAGACCAGATTGCTCAGAACCCCATCCAGCCTGGCCTTGAACACTTCCAGGCATGAGGCATCCACAACTTCTCTGAGCAGCCTGTTCCAGTGCCTCGCTACCCTCACAGTAAAGAATTTCTTCCTTGTATCCAGTCTAAATCTACTACTCTCTTTCAGCTTAAGTCCTATCACCACATGTGCTTGTAAATAGTCCATCTCCAGCTTTCTTGCAGATCCCCTTCAGCTACAGAAAGGTCACAGTAAGGTCACCCCGGAGCCTTCTCTTCTCCAGGCTGAACAACCCTGACTCTCTCGGCCTTGTCTCATAGGAGAGGTGCTCCAGCCCTCTGGTCCATTTTCTGGACTCCCTCTAACAGGTCAATGTCCCTCCTGTGCTGAGAACCCCAGAGCTGGATGCAGCACTCCAGGGGTCTCACAAGGACAGAGTAAAGGGGCAGAATCCCGTCCCTTGCCCTGCTGGCCTCACTGCTTCGAATGCGGTCCAGGATGCATTTGGCTTTCTGGGCCACAAGTACACATTTTGCTGGGTTATGTCCAGTCTCATCCACCAGAATCCCCAAGTCCTTCTTGGCAGGGCTGCTCTCAGTCCATTCACCCTTCAGCCCGGCTTGACACCAGAGTTTTCCTTGACCCAGGTGCAGCACCTTGCACTTGGTCTTGTTAAACTTATAGTTAATACTGTTAATTACAGAATGCGTTTGATGTCTTTGCTGCTCCATCTCTGAAAAGAAAAATCATCTGCCCATCGCAGATCAGTTGTAACCTTCTAGTCAGGTTCCAAGTCATTGTAGCCATGAATATCAAAATTGCTTTTATTCAAGAGGGTTGTCTGTATACAGTATAAGGTTTTACACAGTATGTGCCAAATCTGATTTCTTTTCCCCTGCTATTGTGCCTCTCTGCTGAGAAGTAATAAAATGGATTATACTTTTTTAAAAATAGTACTGTTTCACACTTGGGATCGTAAAGATAGCAAGATGTTTTTCTGTTACTGCTGTAGAGCTGTGCCTGCAAACTGTCACATCCTTTGTGGAGTGTACTGCTGGTCCTGATGGGAAGTTAGTATTTTTTTTAGAGCTTTGAAAGAAGACGGTGGGAGGATTGGTTTCTGTGTAGCATAAGGAGCCACTTCACGCACTCGCACGTACAAGTGCCAAAATAGTATTTTTGAACTTTAGCAAAGCAACCTGGAGGGAACATTTGGCAAGCTTGTACTGTGGCCAGCAGCTCTCTGCCACCATCTTCACCATTTGCTTCATGTTTGAATTTTAAGAGATAAGAATATTTTAGTGAAGAGCAATTTCTTCCCATGGGTAATGGAGTCACAGGAGGCTCCTCAAGTTCATGGTAGTTCACTGACACCTCTTTTTAAATACCATGGAAATTCCCTTTTGTGTAATGTAAGTACAGATTTATGTTAATCTTCCAGTCCTGGGTCACTTCTGCCATGAGTAGGTAGCAAATGAAGGGTGGAACTGGAGTGAATTGATCCTTTCTGCCATAGGCTCGCAAACTGGTTGAATGGCAATTTTTTGGGGTGTTCTTTGTACTTGCTATATTGAATTCAGTCTGCATCTGTATTTGGGTAGCCTTTCTTTAGCCACAGTTTTGTAACTTGCTCTGTGGTTTCTTGCTGTATTTTACCCCTTCCTGTCCAATGTGTGGTCTCTCAGTTTCTTCCTTTCTGGAGACATGGGTTCAGGGGGACTTGCCTGTCCTTTAAAAACAACCAACTTCCTCTGTTCCCTTTCCTGTAGCTGGTTATAATACCTTGGCTAAATAAGGTCAAACCATCCACACGCGCCTGTGTCCTTTTCCACTTCTCTTCTGTCATTTCCTGATATCCCTGTAATTCTTGATTACCCTGAGCCCATTTCAACCAAGCGTAACAAAGAAGAATATAGATTGCAAAGACAGTGCTGTCCTTGAAAGCTTATTGAGGCTGAAATCACCAAAATAGCCAAACAGATAGCTGCTATTAGATAAACATAAAGCTTCTCACATACAGATCTGCCTGAAAACTTGAAACCTGTGCAGTAGAAGACAATGATGAGCAAAGGGGAGGAAAACTCTTTTTGTAACAGTCATGTAATGGGAGTAGGAATTGCAGAGGAATGCTGGGATAGTGCAGCATGTGACTTGAATTTGCTATAGGCTGTCATGATCCTGGTATACATATCTGTTACTTGTTAAGGTGCCAAAGACCTGAAGAAAATGATAGCCCCTTCATATTTAGGGTATTTGCAGAGATCCTGCAGAATGGGAAGGTAAGGTTTCTGCTATGGAAGAAATGATTGTGCTTTCCATAGGAACTTTATGAGCAGTGACCAAAAAACACTTGCTTGAAAACCTTGGGAAAACTATGCCAGAGGACAAGAAGGATGTCAAATTGAAAAGAAAGCTGAAATTCCTCAGTGGAGTTCTCCAGAGTCAGGGGACGTGACTTGGACCAAGCTATTACTGGTTTCTCATTTTTTCTGCATTTATGTACAGCATATGAAAAATGCATTTTGTGGCTGGAATTTTAACTTGGAAAACTAAGTTCTGTTTGGGAGCAAGACTTGAGTCTCGTGACTGACTGAGCGACTAGTCAATCACCATGGTGGTTGAAATGCTCTTTTGTGTTTCTAGGGTCTCTAATGCAAGTGTATGTTTGAATTGGGATTGGTTTGTGTGTATATCATGTCCGTTGCAAATGTAGAGAATTGCATTTGGGTTTTGTTTATTTTTTCCTTCCCTCCAGTTAAAAAAAATAAAATTAGTGGACTGTATGAAAGGGCAACTTAGAAATAATTTGAAGGTGTTTAGTTTCTTGTTTGTTTTTCAGTCTGTGGTTACTAGTATGTGGTTTTTTATAGACAGATATTCTAAAACAGAATTTTCTTGTTCTCTGGCTGCTGTCTCAGGAGGAGGAGGAGAAGATAGGAAAACATCTGGGAATTAAATGTTGAACTAAACATTATATAACTGTCTAAGTAATACTTACATTAAATAATTGTTCTGAGTGGTTTCCCCCTCTTCATCTGTATGAAGAAGGAGTTCATTTTCCAGAACTTGACTTTATTCCTGGTCATTCCAGCATGTTTTTCTTCCAGATGTGGCCAAACACTAAACTTTACTTACGGCGTGGTAAGCTCAAGGTTACTTACTGTGGTAGCTCAAGGTAATGTCCCAGGTGTGCTTTGTACCCTTTGGGGCCTGAGCAGCCGAGGATGTTGTGACCTGTGTCTGTCATACCTGAAACGGGGCTCTTGCAGGCTCACTGCCACTTCTGGCTCTGATTAGGAAAGTGCAGGCACATGACCTCTCCTTTCCAGAGGGCCAGAGGCTCTGGTGTTGATGAGTCACAATCTGAAATCTCTCACGAAGAATAAGGCTACAAGAGTAAGAGAATGGTCCATGTTAGAAGTAAATAATTTTGAAGCCTTAATTTGTCAAGATTTTCAGAGAGGACAAGGAGCACCACTGTCTATGCTTTGCCAGGAAGTTGATAGCCTCTGAATTCAGACCCCAAGTGACTAAAGTAAACCTGCTTGAAGAAATGGGATCCAGTAAATGTTAGCAGAGGCAAAAGCACAGTTGCTTCCCCCTTTTCTTATTTCTTCTCTTTCTTTAAACTCTTGGAACTTCTTCTTTTTCTCCCCTTCTGGAACTGTTCTGGCTCAAAATACACCTCTTAAATAAGAAGTTGTCCGGAAGCAGTCATTTGGCGTGGGGAATGTAAATTCACTGTGTGGTTTCAAAAGGTTGTTACCTTTTATAGAAAGGAAAACAACAATAAAACCACGACATGTGAAGTATTGGGCATCTCTTAACATACGTGTGCTATTACCACCCTCTTCCAGCAGCGTCTTGGCTGGTTTGTTAGTGTATTAATACAGACTGCTTGCTTTGATGACATGGAATGTTGCTGAGGTTGTTTTGCTGCTTTTGTTTAAAGACTGGGAGTATGATGGTGCCTCACACCTTGTGGTTACTGAATTATTTAGCTGAGATCAGTCTGTCTCAGAACTCTAATACAGAAGCTGCTCTTTGAAGATGTGTGAAGAATTGCAGGGGCTCAAATGTCTCTGCTGACGATTTTCTATTTCCAGGGGTGTGAAGCACAGCAGCTACTACAGGGTAATTTATCAGCTGTTTTTCTGCAAAATAATGGCTCACTTTCTTTTCCCCAAGTGGACCTTGGATACTCTTCAGAAAAAAGTGGTAGTTGAATATATGAAATTTAGTGACACATCTTATTTTACGCTTCATCATTCTAATTGAAAATTACTAATATAATGAAGAAAAACATGTAATAGAGGAACTGCAGGAATTTGATTTTGGAGGACACTAAATCAAGTGAGAATTACTGTAGTTGTGGTTTAAAACAATTTATATGCACTCTGTTGAGTGATGGAGGAAGGCTTTGCTACAGTTGTACTTAGTAGTTAATCCTGGAACAGAGGATTCCTTCCAAATTAATGCTGTTTATCCCTACTGGATATACTTTTTTTTGTGTGTACACTGATAGTCCCTGACCGTGTCCTGGCCTTGTAAAACTGTGCAGGTTGGTGTACTGATGTGCCATAGGGCCACATTAAAAAACTTGCCTCTTGCTGTGATACCCAGATCTGTATTTCAAAACCTGTGAGTTGTAAGCACATCTGGTAGATTTGGTATAGGAGTAGGAAACATTTGTTTTAAAGGCTGGCAAGCTCTGGATCTGGCTTCTCTGGTGTTCTCCCATAGGCGGCATTACCACATTGCACCATACACGCCTTCCTGCAGTTACCAGCATACTCTTCCTGCAGATATGGCCTTTGCTTTAGAGTGGACTTTCTGAAGAGTTCAGTGTCCTGTGATGTGGTCCATCAAGTCATGAGATAACTTGAAAAAGCAGAAATGTAATCATTTGTCTTGTAATTTTGCTTTTTATGTTGGGAGTTGTTTTGTTCTAGGCTGGATACCACAGGACTTAACTGGTGCTTGCCTTGAGCATCATGGTGGAACCATCTGCATTACTCTCTGGCTGAGGGCAGTGTTCTCTTCTTGCGATGAAGAGTTGCTGTGCAGTAAAGTAAAAAATGTGTAGTACTTGAGATCATAATTAGATTCTGTAATCATGTGTTACACGCATTTTGAAGCTGTTGTTAGTATTTAATGTTTTATGAATAGCTGTGCTGGTACTATGAAGTAGATGTAGTTTCTGTCATGAATAACTGCAGCAGGAGATACAGTGGTCCTTTTGCACCCAGTTCTATATAAATCATGTTGAATAAAGGCAGTGTTAATTTGAGTTTTCAGCCTGAAAAATATTTCTATGAGGGTGTCTTGTGTTTCTTATTCTCACAAAGACACTAATTCACTTGGAAGACACCTAACATCAGTGCCAACAGCGCTGCATAGAGTGCCCTTAACTGTACTGCTACAACAGGATCTCTAACCATTGTAAATTGTTTCCTTCACCTCTGCCCACTTCTGTCTCTTTTCACAGCAAAAGCCAAATCCAAATGTGGTGCCACGTTCTTCCCCTGTGCCAGTGGGATCCACTGCATCATTGGCCGCTTCCGGTGCAATGGCTTTGAGGACTGTCCCGACGGCAGCGATGAGGAGAATTGCAGTAAGTGGGAGCCTGCTTGCAAGCTAGGTCACTGCTGCTTATTTCAACTAACTGATGCTACTCAGAAAGGAAACATTCGGTAGCCTTCAGCTCCTGAGTCAAATATTCTCTCTGTCATTTATGACCCAGATGAGCCTTGGCTTTTCTCTTCGTTAATGAGTCTGCCAAGGTCCATCTCAGTCTTACTTTGTATATAATGCCTCTATGATACTTCAAGCCAATGAAATGAGTTTTAAGCTGCATGTTTGCTTTGAACATGTTCTCTGTACTCAAATGTAACTCAAATTGGGCAAATATTAACTATCATTTGTATTGTTCCATTTTTATTTTCCTGTTTCTTGTCACTGAAGAACATGATGTGTTTGGTCATCAGCACATCTAGGTTTCTCTGTTTATACATGTTCTCAAACAACAAAAAAAAAGCAAATAATGGCTTATTTAGTGAAACAGGTTCTTGGAAGGAGAGGGAGGTTCTTGAAGCCAGGCATGCCTGCCAATGCACAGCAGTAGGGAAGTTGTAGAAGAGAGATGATCTGAAGTACTGCATGTTTTGGGCTAAACCCTCTGCATGTGGCTGCATAGATCCTTTTGTATCTGTAAGTCTAGCAGGGATATATCATAGCAGTAGGGAAAAGTTATGTTGAATCCAACAGCTCTGTTGTTACTATCGAGCTGGTAAAAGCATGGGTCTCTCTAGGTGAAAGCTTGCTGCAAAATACTTCATTCTCCTGTCAGAGCATGCTGAGGTTTTGTTTTCAATGACTTTTAAAGGTCAGGAGGAGGACAACAGACAGCAGCTTTCAAAGATAACAAAAGGGGCAATCTTCACAGTAATCTATCACTGTCTGCTTCATGGAGGACTTGCCTTTCTTGTTGGTAGTTGGTGTGCTTTCCCCCACAGCATGAACTTCTCTTATGGTGGCATCTGTTGTTAGCCTGGAGAGTCTGGTTTGGGCCCTGCAAGGACTGTGGCAGGGAGTCAGCACTTCTGTGGAGTGAGTGAAGCCATTGAAGCATCGAAGGCTAAGGCAATTACTCTGGGTTACGCTTGAACGGGTGGACTAAAAATAGGTTTTGACAAAAGTGCTTTGAATATCCTTGAGGTGGTGGACTGACAAGCGGGGAGTCTCAACTGAAAGTGCACCAGCTTATGGAGTTCATTAGGAATTACACCATTTCCCATGAGCTTGTAGTGTGTAGCTCCAATGAGACCTTACAGCTGATGATAACCTGATGCTGATCTCCCCTGTTCTATGCCAGTGAAGCACTTGATGCTTTCTAGCATGCCTAAATGTCTAGCCACTGCTTATGAAGAGGAACAACCATGTAGGTTCGAGGGTGACCTTGTAAATCAATGTGGCGTGCAGTTGTGCAGAAGTTTCAAACCAAAGGAACTTTAGCGTGTTCATGCTAAACATGCTCTTGGGGAGCTGGAGGAATTGGGAGCATTTGTTATATGTCCTGCAGGTTATATGCAGGACCGACAAGTTAAGATTGATTGATTGATTGATTGATTTAGTAAAAACTCTTTAAATTTAGCTCTTACTTTAAAGAATAAAAAATGGAAGCCAGTTAGTATTTGGAAACTATAATCCCCTTTGTTGTTGTGGCAGAGAAGCAGTTGGAAGTAGACAAGACATCTAAGCAGCCTTTTAAAGATTTTCAGTAGGAAAGTTGCATTCCGTTTCAGTCACCCCATTACCAAAAACTGCTTGGAGTTCAATGATTAAGGGACAGAGGCTGATTTATGAGTGGGTATTAAAACCAGCTAAATTATGCGTATCTCAGCTAAGTGATGGCTGTGTTGAAAGATAAGAAGGCATGATGTATACGAAGGGTACAAACACTGTTCCTTAAAAAGGAGTTGAAATTCAAACAGTGAGAGGCTGAGAGATTTCAACATTGCTGTTGTATCAATTCAAGATAGTGAGGAGAATGGGGAAGAGAAGCAGAGGTAAATAAACCACTGCCTGGCAGTTCTCAGTCAGAATTGTTGTCTTACGCTATGAAACTTCAGCTAAACTAAGTCTCCTGTAATGGGATTCAACAGGCAGTGTTTATGGTAGGCAGTTCTACCCTCCATATGTCTTCAGCGTGAGCAAATGTGGAACAGTGATCATGATTGGGCTCTCATGAAAATGAACAGAAGGCTTATCACAACTGTGGGTGGGCTAAATCTCTGCTAATTGTGATGAATCTTGCACGAATTAGAAGTTTCAGCTCTCCCTGTTTAGAGAGCCAGGGCAGGTTTGATTGCCACGTTACTCCCACATACCAGCAAACTGACCAGCTGTGGAGTTGTGACCTGTGGTTGATGCTTATCAGTTGTTTAACTGCCTGGGCAAGAAAATTTCTAATGGAAGATCTCACTTTCTCTTTTTGCAGCAGCAAATCCCTTGCTTTGCTCTACTGCCCGATTTCACTGTAAAAATGGTCTTTGCATTGATAAAAGCTTTGTGTGCGACAGTCAAAATAACTGCCAAGACAACAGCGATGAAGAAAGCTGCGAAAGCCCTCAAGGTAGGCACAGGGGTTTTATTCTGTTCTGCAATATTAGACCGACTCAAATTAACACAGGCTCAGCAGAAAATGTGATTCTATTGGCTTGCTCTGTGTTGGCTAGCGCTGCAGATAGTGAGAGTGAAATATGTAGAGAGCGTGCACATGCATGCATTGCATTCTCAGTGCTCAGAAGACTGGTATCTTTCAGGTTGTAAAAACACACTTTTGCAGGAAGTGCTTATAAACTGTGATCCAGTGCTCACCAAAGTTACTGGGAATCCATTTAGTACTTCTGTGAGATGGATTGGACCCGGGGTGATTGAGGTAAAACCTCAGTTGGAAGTGAATCTGTCTATTTACCAGATGAGTAAATCTTGTGTATGCTTAGAGCTTTAGATCTTCATTGCTCAGTTACCTTCTGAAAGACGTGTTTAACTGCAGGACAGGTCTACAGTGAAAGTATTTATTCCTACCCTTCCCCTGAAGACAGGGAAGAAAATTTTTGTTTGAAAATTGTTGTGTATTGAGTTTTGGGAGAATCTCAAAACACAGTCTTTGACATTTTTATTCTTTTTAACCTATCGTGTACGTCTGCAGCTAGTGCTTCTCAGTTTTGTTTTCTGTAACTTAATGCCACAGTATTTTATAAAACATGAAGTATATATTAATGACTTGAGGTTAACAAACAGTGTGTATTGGGCATGTGCTGCTAAACATTGTAATGTCTGCGTTACTGCTGAGAGACCAGGGTAGAAAAAATATGGGAGACAGTGGATATTTTCAAGGGAGATGTGATGTGCTTCAGCCTATAGAAAGCAGGACACATGAAGAGAGATAAAGTAGGGTATGAAGGAAGAAGTAATTAGTGAAATTGAAGGAGAATTACTTTAATATCTACCTGCAGTGATCAATTAATCGTTTGTGGAAAAGAAAATAATCCTGATCTTAAGATGCTGATAAATATTCTTAACAACTCACAGAGGAAGAGGTAAAACACACAACAGCAATGCCAACAAAACAGGGTTTATGGCAATGGTGTCTTCTGTGTCATACCTCTGCCTAACCTACAGGCTCTTTCCTTGGCTCCACATGTAAGGGTTGGAGGGGTCATCTTGGTAACTCTTCCGTGTGCTGAGCTACATCACAGCCTGGGAATGCAGCTCTGCTTGGATCAGAGCCTTGGAGAGGGTCTGCCCTGCCTCAGCTCTGTGTTGGGAGCGGGACGAAAGGGCTGCCACGGGCCCAGCGTGTGCCCAGGGCTGGACTGTTCCTCACTGCAGCTCTAAGGCAGCCTAATCAGATTAATGCGGGTGGTAAGGTTTGGTGTTAGGTTTCTTTTGCTTTCTCTCTTTTTTTTTGCTTCTGAAGCTTAAAGCAGCAGGGCTATTCTCCTAGGTTGGGATGACTGCTTCCTCTGCAGATTAATTGGCTGGATTGCCTCCAGGTTGTTTGTTGTCATGACAATCTGCTTTTGGAACTGACTGTCAGGCTCAAGAGAAGAAAAGAGCTGTATTTCATGAAGCCATTACTATTGTCTTCATATTTGGTCCTTCTGGAAATGTTAGATTAGTAAAAGGGTTAAGCAAAGTAATTCTTTCTTATTATATGTGTGAAAGAGGCCCAAACAAGGAAGAAGGAACTCTCTCCATTAGGACAAGAACAGCCATGGTTGTGGGCTTTCTAATTTAAAAAAAAAAAAAAGTAATCCAAGTATGGGGTTGGGAATGAGGAGTTCCCAAAGTAAAATGCTGGCTATGGGGAGCCTGTGTGATAGGCTTTTCCCTTTGGCAGCTCAGAGCCTTCCTGGATTGCCATTTCACCATCTGTAAGTGGGCAATGTGTGGGTACCTGTCTTTCAAAGCAACGATTAAAACAATGTAATGTGTTCAGCTTCCCATCCGAATGTAAATGATGATTCCCTCTGGAGTTTGCAGCCATGAGCATGTCTGTCCTGGCTTGCAAACACACCAACTGCTTTGTGTTAATTGGGAATTAGAGGCTACTGTGGACAGTCTTTAATTTCTGACAGTTCTTTCTACAGCAGATCTAATTACTGTAATTACAATGTGTTTGTATTAACACAGTACCCAAGAATCCTGGTCATTAACTAGAACTCAAGTGCTCCGGGTACTTAGGGACAGAGCAAGGCAAATCTGTAGGGTGTTACAAAATGAAGATAGAGGGGTTTTTTCCCACTGGCTATGTTATGTCAAATGTGGTAGCTTTAGTTCAGTGTAATTGAGTGTAATCTGACATATGAGATTGTCCTTGTGTGCTGTTTTTCTATCTGTAAATGTGTTGATTTAGAAGTCACTAAGCTTCTGAACCACTGCATGATAGTGTCATTATCGCCATTTAACAGATGGGGAAGAGAGGGCATAGATCACCTAAAGGAAATGCTCCTGGAGTGCCATCCTGGCTGGTAGGAATAGAGCTTCATCCGTGCTTGTCTGCTTCAGGGGCATGTCACTAGACTTAATCAATGTTTGCAAACTGTTTTGAGACACTATGATAACATGGGAAATAGAAGTGTGAATTATTAATTGATACTTTGCTCTCCTTCTGCTCTTGGGTATACTGACAAGCTTTTTGAATTATCACCTCTTCCTGCTCCCATGAACTTCAAAGGCCTCTTTTATCCGGCTGTCATTACTGGAAAGCTCCAGTATCTTTCCAGTTTGGTTTGTGTCAAATACTCCTCCACACATAAGGACCCTTTCAATCAGGAAGGGTCACTCTGCAGATCAGGAAAACAGGAATGTGGCCTCCTACTGAAAAACATACTGACCCAGCTTTGACATGGACCACTTCAAAATGTGCCATCTTAGCTTTGCTAGCATGCTGCAATTTGAGATGAACCTGAAGACATGCATTTCTAAAGATTAATTTTAGTCATAAATAAGATCAGATTCATTTGAGAGGAGGGAGGGCCCCATGACTTAGTTGTGAAAATGAGAGGAAGATCAAATTTCGGAGGGCGTTCCTGCCCTCCTTTCTCCTTACCACTTGTAACTGAGTGTTGTGTATCTTACAAAGGTTTGTATGTCATGGGGAAAGTGTCAGATTAAAAAGCACCAGTTTAGCAGCAAGTCAAAGAATTCTTCTCTAATTCCTGACAGAAGTTGTCTGTAGCTCTTGTCACTGCCATGATAAAATTCAGAGCTATTCTTTTAATCCCACCCCAGCTATACTTCGGTCATCTCAGTTTTCCAGTAGTGAAGTAGCACAGCAAAATATTTCCCTTAATCTGGAATGTGAAGTATTCATCAAAGTATATGCTTGAGTCTTGGGATGGGATGGAGGATATGATTGCTTGGATTATCCACACCAGTCAAATAAATGAATTGCTTATG
This sequence comes from Corvus hawaiiensis, assembly GCF_020740725.1. Classification (NCBI taxonomy): domain Eukaryota; kingdom Metazoa; phylum Chordata; class Aves; order Passeriformes; family Corvidae; genus Corvus; species Corvus hawaiiensis. The sequence continues at coordinate 44,698,299 of NC_063218.1, read as the reverse complement.
AATTGTTCTTTCTAGGGCATTACTCCAGGTTTGGCAACACCAGCAGTGATTAGAAATTTCTGCTCCTCTTCTGTGTTTAATTGATCTCAATTCAGAGGAAAATTTCTCTCCCCCACACACTTTTCTCCTATGCCTCTATTTGGCTAACAGTGCTAAACATTCATAGCATCTACTCGGGTGTACTCCTCAGGCCTGTCTGACACTGGGGGGATTGCCTGTTCTGTGGCAGGCATCCACTCAACTGGAAAGGAATTATTCCTTTTCAGTATCTTCCAACAACCGTGTAAATTTGTTCAGCTCTAGGACTGTGTTTAATTTATTCTCTTAATTGGTTTGGGGTTTTTTAATCTGAATGTGTCCTCACAGTGCTTCTTCTCCTCCATTTTGTACTTTTAGTTTAGAAAGCTTTAACACTAACAAAAGCATACTGGGTAGTTTAATTCAAACCCATTTTTCTTTCATGGCCCTTCTTTTCTTTCCATCTAAATTGCTAAATACCTTTACTAGCTTTAACCCTGTTGCCTAGGAAAGGGAGTTGTATTGCTGCTAGTCTGTATTCACTCTGTCTGCTGCTGTAAAGAGAGGCTCTTGACTTCAGTAATATTCCTGAAATTCTAGCTCTGCAGTTGTTTGTAAACACTACCATTGTGGTCAAGTTCTAAACCAAATGTTTTGCAAGTGTTCAGAAGTTAATTCTTGTCCTGTATATTTGGTAATGTCCACTGCTGTACATGTGGATACTTCCTCCTTTTATTTTTTGCTTATCTTTTCATTGAATTTGCACTAGAATTTTTATGTACCCCAGTGTTCTAAAACAGATTTAGAAGCATGTACAGTTTTAGAAGTCTCTGTTCTTTTCTCTGGGGCATTTATAAATTGCTTATATAAAACTTGTCAGCATATTAAAAAATAAAAAATCTGACCCTGTGTTGAGGAAGTGGAAAAGTGTTCAAAATGTTGACTTATTAAAATGAATTTTTTTGTGATAATACGAGCTCTGTAATGATAATTTCTGTGGATTAAGCTATAGGCAGAGCTGGAAGTGGGCTGGCTGTAGAGGTAAGCACTAAGGCCTTTGCTAATGTTTGCATTATTGGGTTGCAATGCAAAGTGGGTTTTAGAACTGACAGCTAAGTGGAACAGACGTACTCTAAATTTCAATGAAACACCACAAAACCTAATTTATGAAACACAAATAGCTCCCAGACCATCCCACTCCGTATGGAGCTTGTAACCAGCCCTTTGCACGTGGTAAATTGAAATTCTGAAATTCCCAAATGCTGTGGTGTCACTTAGACATCCCAAGGCTTTGTAGTCTCATCCTGTCTGTAGGTTTCCTTTTATTGAGTCTCTCTGACTCATTATTATCTCAGTCTGTAAACTGAAGCTCAGCATGCAATTATTGTGCATAATCTGAGCCCAAATTCAGCCTGCAGCCGGAATTTAATACTCAGAGGCAGACTGAGTAGAAGCAGAAACATAAGGAAGGATAGAAATAAAATGCCACTAAATGTTTTATTAAATGAGGGCTTTGCCTGACCGTATTTAGCTCTCTAATATCCTTCTTTTGTAATACTTGCTAGATGGAAATGTTTTTGTTAGCTGTGAACTTTTTCTTTCCTATGTTCCTCTATTCCCTGAATCCACACTTCCTCTTTTTTCCCTTTTTTTCTCCTCAAAAGATTATTCATTTGAGAGGGTTCTTGTCAAGAAAATATGGATCCATCTGCATGGGGACTAACAGGTGAGGTGAGCTGCAGGAGGCAGGTGTTCCTGTAGTTGGTACTGACCTTTCAGGTGACTGGTGAGTTCATCTGCACGTTAATTTCGGCAGCACGTGGACTCCGTGGTCTGTGCTGTCTCCCAGGCCAGACCATCATTTGTAAAATGGATTATTGATCACTTGATAAGAGCAGCTGATAATAACCCTCATTCAGAAACATGGTAGCTTCTGAGTGGGATTGAGAGAGGAACTCTTACTTCACTGTTCATGGAGGCTTTGGAATTAAAGCAGTTTAAAATAGATGTGGGGATCTCAGGAACAGGTCCAGACAGCTGGTACAAGTGGATTTGAGTTGCTACTTCTCTCAGCTCCCTGATCTTGGGAGTATGACAAGGTTTTGTTGCAGAACAGGCAAATGTAGCTGAGGAATAATCTCCTTGTAGACCAGTATGTTGCTTCTACAGGCACTTTGGCCTGTCATTTTGGCAGAATAATAAAAAACATGCTGCCAAAATGTTATTCTGCCCCTGTTTGGAGAGCAGATGCTCTATTAAGAGCAACTATAATGTGGCAATAGACAAGCAATGACTTCAAGTCTTCAAATGGACAACAAACTTACTTAGAAAGGTGTTTCTAGATCTGGGAGGTGTCCAGACTCTTCACCTGATCTCCTACTCAGCCCATCTTTGATGGCTTCAAGCTCAAAGTTACCAGCAGATGATGACTTGACTACTGTAAAAATCAGTTTTATGACCTAGGTCAAATCTTGGATGGGGTGTTGTGTCTGTAGGAGTCACCATGTTTACCAACAGCTTTATCAGGGGTAATAGGGAAGAAAAATAGGATCTGGCAACAATCATCTTGACCTGAAAGCAATTTCTTGAAGATAGTAAGGACGGAGAGCTGACATTGTGCCTCAAGCACGTTCTGTAGATAGATGTACTTCGGGGTGCCTTCCCTCAAGGCACAGCTTACTCCCATCATGGAAGTGCTGGTCTCACTGGAGTGCTTCATTGGACTCTTATTGTAATACCATGATTTTTTTAAATTTTTTTTTTTTGTTGGTTGGTTGGTTTTTTTGTTGCTGGAACTGAAATTACAGTTCTCAGGCTACTTACAAAAACAGGAGGTGCAGGGATTATTAGACACTTTTCTTTTATCAAGTGGATTATGAGAAGATCTGGGAATTGAGCCTGGAAAGGCATGGGGTCTTCTCACTTGTGCAGAGATGAAATATGAGCTCTTAATGATTGTGTCCAGATATTCTTACCTTCGCTTTGTGGCATTTATGTCTAATTAAAAGTTTTAGAAAGAGGTGATAACATGGATATCCAGTTTCATTGCCTGTGCTTCGAAGCTTCAAAAACAAGTTATAAAATGTCACCCTAGAGGAAGACAAGTGTAAAATAAAGGATATTCTTTTTCCCCATTGATCTTGAGGCTCATTAAATTATCTCTTGAGTTCTCATTAGTAAAAATAAATGAATTCCTTTGAAATACATTTTCCATGAGTTTATAACATCATGTAGGTGTCTGAAATACACTGTATGTATTGGCATGTCATGCCATATCCTGACTGCTGAATTGCATTAACTTTTCATAGATGTCTGTTACAATGGGGATTACTGTAACACGCCTATATCAAACCAGGAGTCCCATGGAAAAGAAATATATACGCACAGATTGTTGCTAGATGTTTCAGAGATGTTTATTTCTCCAGCCGCATGGCCGGGGCTCTGCCGAGGAGCCCTCACAGTCCGGCTGAGGGTCCTTGCCCGCGCAGGGGAACACAAAACAACAAATGGGGAACAAGGCTGACCAGGGCCAGGGAAACCCCGTGCCTCCTCCCCAGGGCGCCTCTCCCAGGGCTACATGGTGGGGGGGAGGGACCCCGACAGATGTCAGTGTGATTTAACTGTGCAAAAGGCTCCTGTTGCTGGACTGTAGGTGCCAGACCCAAGTCCTTTTGCTGTCATTGGAGAGAATCCAAATAAAAGGCACAGATGTTAATCTTTGACTTGCTGTAAAACAAAATCAGTTCCAGGTAAGGTGACCAAGTGCATTTTCTACAGTTACTGTACAAAATGATCATAGCATTTGTATTTAAAATTAAACCTTTTGTTAGTGCAGTTTCAGTATAGGGACAACCTCTGGTTTTTGTTGGAAAATGGGAGTTGTCATAGCAAACACGTGTCATGGAAGAGCCTCAACAAAGGTTTCCTGGGTTAAGTACTGACGAGACGCTCTCCCTAGCGGAGTGGGAGTTAGCTTGGCTGTCTCTTCTGTTGCACTTTCTAACCCTCATTCATCAGACTGGCCTGCTCTAACCTGTAATTCTACTTTCAAGCCCAGCTGGGAGCTAGTCTGCATGGCTCTCCCACCACGTCTGGCCCCATCAACTCTGCACTTTTAGTTAAACCTTGTTGTTTAGCCTGATAATTGACATTAATCTCAGATAAGTAAAAATGCTTTACCCTAATCTGGCTTTGAGACCTGTGTCCATTAACCGGGTCAGCAAAAAATGTGAGGTTAATTTATGCTTCAGTGCCTTTGTTAATCTTGGTCTGGCATTGTTGTGTCTGTAACCACTAGTTAGAAATGATTTCCCAAGATGAGCTTTTGGGGATGGTGGCTGCATTCAGCAGTTTGCACTGGGACTTGAGCAGAGAGCACCATCGTCCCTTTCTTTCTTTTTAGGAGTTGGGCTGGTTTTTTTTGTGTGGCAGTGGAATTGGCAGGAAGACCAGTTTTGCTCCTTATACCTGTGTGTGGGGGGAAAACCAGATCCTAGCTACTTGAGTGTCAGACTTTGGGGTAGGTTTTTTATTTTGGTTTGGTTTCATTTTTTCCCCCTGCAACTGCCAGCAGTAAAGTTGGAAGATGTGGCTCCTAAAACATCAGGCTGCAGCTCTGTCCCCAGCTGTAACTAGTTTTGCAAGTGGTTAAAATCTGTATCTTTTCACAGCTTCAGTTATAGCTGGGAATAGTTTGTGACACGTGAGCTCTGCCAGAGCTTGTGTGTGAGATCTTACTCAAAGGTAAAGCCACAAGCAAAGCCAGCATGACCAGGTATAAAAGTGTCTCCATTCAAGTGCTGTAGCAGTTTAGTACATAGCCAATTATGTGACTGACCTAAAGCAGTATGTTATCAGAGCAGTATGTCCCCTAGAGCAGCGTTACCAAGCTCTGTTGAGAAGTTTTGCTGACATTTGCTCAAAAAGATTAAGTACAGTGACTCCGGGTCAACCGGATGTCCCTTTAGATAGACTCTGTGCTGGTGCAGTGCACTTGGTTCATAGGAAGGAGAGCAGGTAGAAATGCAGAATTGCCCTCAGAAGCGTAGGTGATCCCATGAGTGCAGGACCTGAATAGGCCCTGGCAGTTTGTGCCTATTATTTTGAGAAATCCTTGCTTAGAGTAATTCTTGTTTTTCTCTAAGTGGTTTCACTTTACGGTGCTAGCATAGCTGCAGTTTTACTCTGCCTTACAGAAAATATGATTCTATATCATCCTATAGGACAAATAAAGGCATGGAAAACTGAATTGTGGGGGATACCAAATCACTGAGGTGGTATTAATATCAAAGTGTATCTATATCTTTATGCCTACTCCTTCCAAATGCTACTTCCAGCCAGGTCAATGGAAGCAAAGCATTAACTTTCTGCAGCTGAAGCTAAAAGCATTTGTTTTGTTATTGCAGGTCACACTTAAATTGCTATGCCAGTGTGCTGTATTCACTGTGGAGCACAAATTGCTTGAGGGTGATTTTTAAAGCCCAAGCAAATTGCCAGCCGGGGTTCCAGAGAAAGGTATTTCATACTGCCCGATCTAAAGCTAGCAAATGAAACTTGATAAGTAAGTGGATTATCATGAAGAAGGAAGTTTCTTGCCAGGCTTCTGATTAAGCTGAGATTCATCCTCAGCCAAGCATTTCAGTACCTGTAAATGTGTGAAGGATGAGGCTGTTGAAATCTAGATTTTCCTTCTTTGCTGCTCTTGCATTAAAACTTGTGTCCCAGAGTCTGATCAGGCTTCCTAGCAAAGCTGGGAACTGCAGTGGATTTTCTTCTGCCTGCTGAAAATTGTGAAGTGATGAGAGACATCACACCAGTATTTAGTCTTCATGCTGTTCCCTGAGCTTGCCAGAGTAACTCATGCTCCCATCTCACATTACCAGATTTTTGGTGCTAATTTGCTGTAAAGGATTGTGTTAAAAAATCCATATTTATGAGGGTTGTTAAAACATAAAGTAATTATATGGTTTTCAATTGCATAAACATCAACATGCAATGGGAATTAGAAGCTGAATAATAAATTTTCTGTTTATTTGTAATATAGAGTCTATGCAAACAGTAAAACCTGGAGAATGAGCTGGGGGAGGAGTGTGGAGGGTGTGGTGCAATAAAGTGCTTTTAGCATCTCTGTTCAAGTTCAGATGTAAAAACCGGTATGGGCTATTAAGGGAGGTCACAACCTTGTCAGTGGGAAGCGTTGGGTTCAGAACTCCTGTTGATACCTATGCCCTGTGATTAAATAGTGTTTCCATTAATATGACTGAGGGCAGGGACAGTTGAGAGTGCCTGTTCTCATGTCCTGAGCACAGAGGTGGTAGCAGCTGGAGCTGCTTGATGCTCACTGCTACTGGTGTGGTAAATGACCTTGGGCAGTTTGGGTTGTGTGCCTGGTCTCTATTTTGCATGGGAAAAATACCAAACTTTTAACTTTTGAAAGGTTTATGAAAGATTATTAAGTCATTTGAAGAAAATAAATATAATTAATAATTTCTGAATATTGTCAGTCACCTGAAGTGCACCAGCCAGTCACTGTGGGGTCTGGTCATTGGTGCTGAAGTACATCCTCTGAGGCTTCAAAGCAGAAGCTTTCAAAGCTTCATTTATTCTAACAGCGTTATTGTACTACAGTAAATGCAGTCATTACCAACGAGTTCTTAAGTGGAAATAATTTTGAGGATCTGTTGTTTTTGTTAAGAGATTAAGAAATGTGTTACACTGCACTAAAACCTGTGGAAATTAAAAACTAACTTGTTCCATTTGTTCAAGTGTTTTTTCTTAGATTGTCATTTTCTGCTGCCTCCTTCATGCTGAATAGCAAGCAAACACCAACCTTGATTGAGTAATGACTGTTAGGAAAACACTTTTATACTTTTTGAGGTAGGTTTTTCCATGGCAAATAGTGTTTATGGTTCTCTACAGGAGAAGACTTAGGAGGATGCTGCAGCACAGGTTCTAGACCTGAGAGGTTTTCTGAACTAAAACTTGAACTGTTGTGTCAGATAACTTTGAAGTCTCTGGTTGCTGGAGCCTTGCTGACTGGTTTGTGAAGAGGTGGTTTGGACTTAGTTTGAGGGAAAGGGAACATGATGTGCAATTAAAATGGAAGCTCTGCAAGGTATTTTGCACTGATACTTGTAAGAACCCATAGTTGTAGGAATATTGTATGGGAAAGAGAGTGTCCTTACAGTAAGTGACCATCAAATTTAATTTTCTTTTTTCATACTCTAGAATTAGAGAACAGTAAGTATGTGACTTCAGGAATGCAGTGCTGTGAGGGAAGTTGTATCCTTGTTTAGAAACTGGTCAACTGTGATCAACCACAAAAAGGGGAATGAGAAGACCATATGTTCCATTCAAAACTGAACAAATTCCAAGTTGATTTTTTTTATGTTTTTACTTGGTATTGAAGCCGAATTTGTCTGACCAGATTGGAACAGGTGTGTTGGGGATAGGTTAAATAGGGAGGCTCCTCAGAGATGGGCTCAGACAGCAGGGTGGCTACAGCAGGAATGAGAGGATGGAAGCAGCTGTTGGGATAAAAGATAAGGCCTGGTGGCAGTGAGCAGAGCTTACTGTGGAAGTAGCGGCTGCACATCATAGAGGCTTAAGCCATGCTCCTCCTACTTTTTTTTTAACTGCATTTTGTGGAAGGGTCAGTTGGCCATGGTCTCATCAATTGCTGTTGTGTGGGAGGCAGCTCATGTAATTAAGACTGAGATAGTGGTAACCTGCTGTTCATATGCACACACAATCAGTTTTGTGATGAATTAGCTGCCAAGGTTTACAATCCTGAGGCCAAATTCTTGCTTTTTTCATTGAGTTCACAGCACAAGTGTGATCGAATCACTGAATGTTTGTAGAAGCCGCTGCTGGCCTCTCCCTTGTTTTCCAGACTACCTTTTGCACCTCTTGATATGTAGATCCTAGCTGATGGTTAGTTGGCAGCCACATGAGATCAGGTTCTTGCCGTGACTGAAAATTGCAAGAAAATATTCAGAGAGTGCCTTCCTGGCCAAGGTGGATGTAATTCAAGACACTGCATGTGAAGGAGCGCTGGCTGGAGGTGCCTCAGGAAATCTGCAGCCGTGGTGTTGAGAGCCCACATTTTGGAGACATATCCCAACAGATGCCTCTGCAAGCTGTATGGCCTGTCTGAGGTGGAAACCAAGCACATGGAAAAACACTGTGCAATGAGTTAATCTTTGAATAATGAATTTCCCAGCAAGGTACAGGAGTGCTTTTGGTTTGTGCCTTTGTTACCTGTACATCAATAATATGGTCAATCTTTCCAGAGAGCCTGGCATAAATAGAGAGTAGAGGAAACATAGTGAACCTGTTTCTCCTGTTTCTGTGCTCTTTCGTTCATCATCTCACCCTCACCATATGCTCTAATTTCATTTGTTGGAAAAACTCTTCAAGCAAAGAAATTAAGTCAAATTTGTGCTTCCCCCCCCAACTCTTGCTTCTTTTTTTTTTTACATTGCCTTCTTTCCTGTAAGCCATCAGGGGCTTTTTCTTGCTTGTTTCTGTTTGTTTGCTTTCTGGCTTCTTTGTGTCTTCAGTGTTTGCATCTTGCTCTTTTGTCACATGTAGTTTTTTGGCTTTTCTGGAGGTGCCAGACAAGGGGAACTGTGCAGTAAGCCATATGCAGACTTTGCTCTACTACCTCTAGTTAAAACAGCACAAAGTTTCATTGCTCTGTTCAGGTAAATCTCTCCTACTGAATCATTGTTCTCCTATTGTAGTGTTGCCCTGGAGGGGCAGGAGATCATCTAGGCTTAAAACATAAGCAAATCCAAGAAAACCCTCAAAACCCAGGGGCGGGAGAAATCACACATCTCCCTGAGAAGACTGGGTATACGTTCCTTTCTGTTCCATCTCTGGACCACATCTCTTTCTGATGTGATTGCCAGACAGTGGCCCTCTACAAGAGCATTGTCAGCTGGCAGTATTCATAGCAGTGGTGTGTTTCTTTCAGCAGAGATTTAATGTAAGTTTAGTGGTGTCTGCAGTTCACAGTCAGGTGAGGAAAGGAGTCAGTTTCTGCTCTGGTTGTGCTATAGCTGTTAGAGCAGGAATTTCCTTTCTGCCTTTTTTACCATCTTATTTGTACTGCTTATATTTTATGGCTGTGATTTATAGCGTATGTCATGAGTTTCTCTGATGCTGCTAGCAGTTCCCTGCCTGTGGTTTGCTAGGAGGGGGTAGTGTCCTGATGCTTTTGACATAAGGTGTATTTGTTGGCTGCGGTGCATTCCCATTGGACACCAGAACCAAGGCCTTGCAGTGGAAGAAGGTGGTGGGGGGGGCGTGTCTTGAAAGAGGTTACTGTATTAAACATCTGCTAGAGGCAGAAGTTTCCACAATAAGTGGGTTAATAGTCCACTTCTGGAGTGTAAGCTGGAGGCAAGCCTTTGGGCAGCCCCAGCCATGTGCAGCACACAGCAACAAACGTGGCTTGCAGAGGCTGGGGTGCAGAGCAGGAACTGTTCCCTGCTCATACATTAAAAGGGAGGAGAGAGAGGAAGCCTTTGCAGCTGGGTTGAGTGCAGGCTGCTGCCAGCAGTTGGCTAGAAGCATTCCTCACTGCTTTCGAGTTCTGTGAGTGATGCTTCAGAGAAAAATCTCCCCTGACTTTTTTCAACCACACGTCTTTGTTATGGGTAACAGGGTGAAGTTCTCTGCTCCACTCTTCCCCAAGTTTTTCAGCTGTGGGATATAGGGGAGGGAAAAAATGTAATCAGACTTCTTAAATTTGTTACTTTCCAGGGGCTGCAGGGACTGCGTCTCCAAAACCATTACTTTACTCTTATGGCAGTTGCCTCTGGAATTGCAGTCACATCATACTCTGTCTCTTCTCCTGGTAGTTAGGATGGGCTTCTTTAGCTTCTTCCTTTTTCTTTCTTTTCTCTTTCATACCCTTTTGCCTTCTACTTTTACCATGCAGTGAGAGAGCCAGGGAAATGAAGAGGGTGCTGCACGCCTCTGCCCTTTACACATTGAGGAAGGAATGTGTCTCTCTTATGGGTGCTATGGCTCTATCCCAACAAAAAAGGCAAAAACTGTGAAGTGGATTTTTTTCCAAAGCACATGTTTAGATGCACAAGTAAGGTCAACTTCTAGTAGGTTCTGTACTCTTAGGCAAATTTGTAAAGATCACCCTTTTTATATAATGTCAGTGTGGGTTTTCTTTAAACAAAGTAAATAATGAAGCACCAAAGATAACTTAATACAAGCAAGGCTTCCCCCTGCTTGAAAAAATGCTGACTGGAGCAGATATCCGAGTCCTTTTTTCCACCTATTTCCTTGTTAGATGCTTCAAAAAGGATCACCATATCCTGACAATTCAGTTTGCCCTGTCCTGCAGCACTCTCCTATGTTTTGTTCAGTCCGAGTTTCAACACCTCAGGCTGTGAGGATTTAGTTACTGTTTCTGGGGGATTCTTGTAACTGCAGCTCTCACAGGTTTTCCTGTTCTAGCTTCACCTCTGCTCTAAAGCCAAGGAATGCTCAAGTGTTCCATAACCTGTGGTTTTGGGGCTTCTACAAGCCTGTACTACAGAATACTCTTAAGTTTAACCTTTCCTTTGACTTTTGCATCCAGAACAAACTCTCTAGATCTTTGATTTCCTTAATAGGGTAGTGAATTTATCTCAGTTGTTTTGGGTGAGCTGAGATTAGTGATCTTTGCCCTACGCTGGACTGCTTCCAGTCTTTCTGTGACTTGTACATTAAATGTGCTCCCTCCTTTTAATGAACACTCCATCCCAGCTGCATTTTTCTGTTAAGACTTGGTGGACCAGTTCTTGCTGAGTCTTGCTAAATAACTCTTTAAAGAAGATTCTCATTGTCCAGAGGTAGGATCATGTAGCGCTGAGCTTGTCTTTTAGCTTGTTATTTTTCCAGTGGTTAGATCAGCTGCATTTAGGCCCATTTTGTCAATAGGAAGTTATGAAACTGCTGCCCTGTGGCTTCATCTTCAGACACTGACCTTTCTATTGCCGTTTTGTGCATGATTCAACCTGTCCTGATCTCATTCTGTCCTCTGCATTCTGTTAGAAGGTTTTTGCCCTGCTAGTCTCATGTGTTTGCATAGGTGCTTCATTTCAGAGGAGTACAGGAGGGATACAGATGTTACGACTTCATTTTTTATTATTTATTATACTGTTTGGGCTTTTTTGATCTCTGGAACTCAAAACAATGATCAAACAAGGATTCTCTTTCATTTTTCTTGGCACTAGTTTCTCTCTCCATGGATGGAAGTGACTGAGGTTGATTTTCAGAGTCAGTGACTGGTAAATCACATGAATCCATCCTCAGTCCAGCTGAATTTATTACCTATTTATGTTTTTGCTAGATCTCAATTTCTAAACCTTTCTTTTGCCCTATGTAGTTTCCATTTAGTGTTTCAGACTGAAAGTGTATCTTGTGAGCTGGGGGGTAAATGCATGGGAGATTCTCCCTCCCTTGGTTCCTTGAATTTAGCTTGTTCCTTGGGCAAGATGCAGTTCCAGGCCCTTGTCCCCTGGCTGGCCTAGGGAATGGACAGGGCTGGTTGCAGGGAGGGAGCTCTGCCTGGTGTCCAGCTGCTATGGGGGAAAGGTAGCTCTGCTAGAGCCTCAGCAAGTGCTCAACAGCATCTGTTTTTTTAGGCACTTTCAAGCTGTATGAAAATGATTTCAGGCAGCAGAAAAGTGTTCTACTTGCCAAGTATTGCATGAAACCTCCAGAAAACAGACCTGGTTAGGAGACCTTCCATGGGAGGGTAGGAGGAGAAGAGGAAGAAAAGAATAGAAACTGTCAGAGGGAATTCAGTGAGGTAGAAAGGGGGATCTCTTTGGCCATAATAGTGAAGTCTATGAGTCCCTCTTTTCCTTTCTTCTGCCCCACCAGTATCTCTTAAAACTTCCAGTTGTTGCTGCTGCTGCTGCTTGTTAAAAGGTGTTTTCCTTCTGTCATTCCTTGCTCCATCTCACATTCATTCAGTGTCAGTGCTGCACCAGCCCCTGTCTCACCACTGCTGGTGAGAATCCTTTCCTTTGCCCTTCAGGCAGAGTGCCTGGAAGGGCAGGTGGATGTTCAGTGGTTTTCATTTACTGAGACAGGGGTGCTCTGCTGAAATGAAGGAGTATGTTGTTACCCACTGTAAAACAGAAAAAGGAGTGGTTATTGCTTGTGTTGGTTATTCTGAAGGCGCTCCATTCTCTCTAATTGGAGAAAATTCTCTGGTGTCCCCCACACCAGCTTATTTGGCATTTTCTGGTGAATCTGAAAGGGATGCTGCCTGTTGGACAGTGTCTCTTAGTGACATGAGAAGCTCTAGGTTTTTCTGCTGAGCCTTGTGGCGTTGGCAGTTTGGTGTCACCCTTGCCCTGGGCAGTTTTCCACCTCTGGCAGTAAATGGTGTGTGCAACGGCTGCTGTTTGGCTGATGCGGTTTTAGTCCTGTTGGTGGAGAAGTGGTAGTGGGAAAGGTGCAAAAGTCGGTGTAAGTGAAAGACAAGGTCCTTTATCACTATGCAGTGTAAGAAAGGAGAGGGAGAGGTCTGTTCTCTGACAGTAAAGTGTGAGTGGGAGCATTTTCAGAAGAGATTATCAACCTGTCTTTTCCCTCTTGATTTCAGGCTGCACCTTAGCCATATGTTCTGTCAGGCCTGGAGAAAGCTGCTGCTTTCTCTAGTTTCACTTGCTTAGCCAAGCTTATGAACGTTCAGTCCTTGCAAGGACAAAACTCCTGTCTGTTGTCATTTAAAAGCATTTACTATTATGAATTCCAATGCCACCCATGTTCTGCCCAAGTGGGCTTTTAAATGAAGCACAGGTTTGGTTCATTGAGGGACAACTGTCACTGCAGCAGGAGTGCTTCGTGCTGGTATAGTTCTTGTTCCTACAGGACAGAGGGAATTTCCCACTCTACAGACTCACTATCATTTCTTACAGCTTATCACTGTATCTTATGCTGTGTTACCTAAAATAAACGTCTTTAAAATGCTTCCAAATAGGCTTCCAAAGCTCAGGTTGTTCAGTCTGTCTTCTTTTAGGTACATCCTACTGTCAGTTTTTCCTTGCACAGTAGCAGTAGCTAAATTCGTTGCAAGAGCTTTCTTAGAAGAGACGTGTTCAGAGAAGTCCAGAAGGCAAAGTGGGAGTCCTGAGAGCTCGCAGGGAGGAACTGCTTTGCTTTCTGTGAACACTCTGTGCTGTGGGAGTGGCACTTGTGGGGTTTTTTTCCCTTTCCAGAGGAATTGCATTGAGGGTGATGGAGTACAGACTAAAGGAAGTTGTAATCTGAGTCCTGTGAAAAAATGCCAATAAACTGCAAATCAGGTATTGACACTTAAAATACAGTCCTGTATTTCAGTGAGAATCTTCTGCTTTATCTGAGACAAAGCCTTGAATATTGTGAATCTTCTAGCATGGTGGTGGGGCAGTGTTCCTGATAAATGTGAGAGTTTCACTTGCTGAATTCCTATTTTTTTACCGTTGGCAGTAGCTTTTTTCTTCCCTTTTTTCCTGTCTTGTATTGTCACAGGCATCTCAGGAAACTCATTTACCCTAATCCTGTGTTTGACTTATGAGACCCAATGAGCTAATAGCTTGAGAATAAATTGCTGTAGCAATTGCATTCATAAATATAATGAACAGCCTCCTTAAAGTGGTGTTTGATTACTTGAGACAAAGCTTTCAAAACATTAAAACAGTTTAAAATAATCACTTGGCTAAAGCAATAAAATTCTGTGGATGCGTTTCATTTTTCATAACCCTCTATTTATTTCCTTTTCAGAAAAAGGACAAGAGGCCTGTATTAAAAAGTAATTAAATCTGCAACCCAAGCAAGACACAGAAAATTCAAAGTTTAATGCTAATGCAGTTTTTTCATTTTGCAGATGATTGTTGCCCACTCACATGCATGCAAGTATGCACATCATTAACATTGACAAAGAGCTGACTGTTAACTTTGAAATTCTTGCTTTCCAAGAGTTTATTTCACAATCTTATTATGTAAATGTGGTTTTGTTAACTTGTGCAGTTGCCAGGAGAATTAGCGTCTGTCGATAGAGCTGCATGAGATGCATCTGCAAAAGCTGGGTAGGACTATCTGTTCTCTTGAAAAAGAGTCATGTTGCTTTGATTTAGAACTAATCTTTAGAAGTTTAAAGCATCCTGACAGTATAAACCAAACAAATCTGTGTGATGGCGGTGTGCCAAATGAGACAGTGTCCTGCGTGGCATTCTGTACATCCCACTAAGGCTTGGGGGTTACTGCTGCATAATTGCTGGCTTTCCTAAAGAAAAGGTGTGGGTCGTGAGGCCATGTGAAAATACATAGAACAAAAATTTTTGGCTATTCAGTTAAAAAACAAATTAGTGTTGGGTCCCTAGTTTTTTCTAGTACAACACAGGAAGTGTTTGTCAGGGGAGGGATATTTGACAAAGCCTTATTTCTGTTACATCTGGAGACCTGATGTGTTTGTTCTTGATTGTATGTCTGATCCAACATGAGGGGAATGAGAACATTCCACGAAATACTCCATTGCCTGGAACTCTCCTGCTGGAGGGCAGCTCTGGGAGTTCCCACGCCAGGTAGTTCACCAACCAAAAAAGTAGAATTAGAAGGCTCATTAGAGTCTCCTTGTGGGTGGTAGTCATGTCCAGGCAGGAGCTGGTAGGGACAGGTGATGTGCATGGGAGGATTTATTTGCACTGGGAGAATAGTGTTCTTCTGTGAAGCTACAATGTGTGGTACATGGTTCCAAAATTACTTTTTGTGAAGTGCTGTCAAATGCTGTTGGAAACGGCATTCACAAGTTGTCCCATCTTTCTGTGAAAATAAATTCCTTCTAGTTCTTCATGGTGGGGAAGGGGATTAAATAGGCAGATGGTTCAAGATCATACTTCAAGGCACTTTAGTTAACATGTCTTTAACCTTAAAAGGTTGTTAGTCCATGAATTCTGACTTTGAAGCTTGAAATGGATGAAGCTGGGATTTCTGTTAGGGATAGAAGTGACTTTCATCTGATAAATAGAGAATTCTATGTTTGACAAAGAACTTTCCTTGTGCAGGTTATGCCGAGAACACGGAGAATGCAGCTTCTTAGCGCGCCTAGAGTTGTAGTTTGATTGTTGCACAATATTTAATAAATTATATATGTAGCTAGAGGTGAGTGTCAGTTTTTTAAATATGCAAATCTGATCACTTCCCGTGTGGTTTTAAGCTTCGAGTGAAAAGCAGTAACTTGGTAATTACTCAATATAACCTCTGCAGTGTCTTTACAGCAGTCTGGTTTGAATACTGCTCCTCATCCCCACACCAGCAGAGTAAATCAGTTGCATTTTTTGTTGTCCTGGCATCTGCAGCCATATAGGGATGAAGATAAGGCTTCATTCTGAAGCAGTGAGCCAGCACAGGTTCGTCACACCCCGAGTGCTATCTCGCTGTCAGGAGAGACTTGTGCGCTGCAGTGTGAGTGTTCAGTGGTAAAACCTGCCACCCTCTGGAATGAGCATGGTCTTGGCTTCTGGAGAGCAGCAGATCCAGAGCATGTCTGCTGCTGGTGGGCTCATTTTCATGATCTGGCTCATGCATATTCAACTCATCACTGTGGGCTTTAACAGTTGAAACTTTTCTTTTGCTCCTTGTCCAATACAGAGATTGATGTAAAAGATAAATAATGTTGGAATACTTCCCATATTTTGCCCCAGATATTTTGCTGTGGATATTCCTGTTTCATCACATTTTTATGACTTGAAAATAGGCCACTTCAGACACTTTGCTGTATAAAAATTGAGCTAGACCTTTCTCAAGATGAACCTTTAAAATTAGAAACTTCACACTAGAATGTCAGAGTTGTGTATAATTTCCTGTGCTGACAACTCCATGGCCTCTGTCATGGATGAGTGAAATGTCTTGAGCTGTTGCTAAGTAAGTTTGTGCCTGTTTCAAGAGCTGCTGTGCTTCTGTGGTACAGATAAAGAAGTCAGCTCTGGGTTGTATTGTGGCTCAGCTTTTCTGGTGTGTTACAGTCACTCTACAGGGATTATCAGCCTTTCACATAATTGTGTCATGCCGAGGTTAAGCTAGTTATATTTTAGTTTCTGTTTTGCTATTAATGGTATCATGTAAGTGCTGAGTTTGTTTTGGGTTTAAAATGGTTAAGAGCAAAGGGAAGATCATTTTTCTCTGGTTACACATAGAAAGCTCTGGAATAATACGTTTGATTTTCTATCAGAATTATTTGCCATCGCCTCTGTCACTCCAGTGGGTAATGTTTTCCCTTCTGGTTCCCATTACTATAATTAAATGCATTCAGAGCATTCTGTTTCTGTCTATTAACATGTAATCATGTGATTGATTCTTGTATGCCAAGTAGATATTTTTTCCGAAGGAAATATTTATTTACGTGAGTTTTCAGATCAGCTGTGTAAATCAAGTCCTTATGAGAGGCATTTTGACATGCAGCTTGAACATTGGTATTTCCAGCTTCTACACTTCTCCCTCAGGTACCTCCACCGCTTTCTGCTACTTTAATTGTTAGTTCCCTTGCTGCCATGCTTAGTCGGATGTTTAAAGCACTGGTTATTTAACTTGCCAAGAGAAGATGTTACTGTATCCTGTGGATGTTTTTATTGATCAGGATTTAGTGGGAGGCTGACTTGCCTTTCTGAACAGATCGCTTGTATCAAGGAAAGCTGCTGACCAAGGATATTTTTAGACATTGTTAATGATCCAGAGAATGTACTGTCAAATATTTTCTTTTCAGTCTATTTTATTTCTTTGGCATCACATCAGGTTAACATTAAGCTTTTTGTGTTTGCATCCTTTTGTACTATAAATTCTTTGCCTTCTTTGTGATAACTGTATGCAAACCATGTGACTCTGATTGTTTCTCTACCCTCTATTTCTTTTGTTCCCTGATCCATGGAAATAATAATGCCCCTGAACTACAGTAGGATTTCTAAAAGTAGCCAGTTACTGTAAAAATGAACAAACCTAAAGCACTCATACAAAGACCCTGTTTTTCAACCCCAAAGAATTTAAATGTATGCCCATGGGTAAGGCATTGATGATCAATACTGCCTTCCTTCAAACTGCCTTGTACCAGAGGATAGGATCAGTATGAGACCATGATTCCAGAATCGTTAATCCTGGGAATGCGTGCTGTTTGTCAGTCAGAGGTACAGATTTGGCCGATATTTTTGTTGATAACTGTAACATTGAGTTTAGGTCAGCTGAAGAAAGACTGATGATCCCTATCCAGCACAATGTTTTCAGACACAGGCACTTGATTTGAAGAAATTTCTTAACCCAAAGAAGCACTTTGCATTTTGGCCCAGGTATTTTTGATTTCAGACTGCAGGCTTGTGCTGGGGATGCAGTGGCTCAGCAGAATGTCACTCATCTAGGAAAGGTATTGAAGCCCCGTGTATGAGCAGACACTCACTGCATGCTTCATTTACTACCATCCTGCACTGAATAGACTTCACTTAAAAGCAGGAGCTGTCTTAATCTTCAGAGATGTAAGGAATGATGTTTTAATGTCGTTTCTTTATCCTGAATCTTCCCATGATGGCTTCAGAATTTATTGTTGTTTGTACTCCAGACCAGTAGCAAAGTAAATGAGAACATCCCAGCTGCTTGTGCTTGCAGAGCCGTGGCTGCTTTGACAGACTCAGGAGCAGGGTATTGCTGATGAGTCTTGTGATCTTAACCTACTGTTTTATTGATACTAGAATAATTCTAATGATCTCTCTATAACAAAGCATCTTACTAGGGAGGAAGGATTTTCTAGTTGTATTTGTGGAGCTTAGGTTTTTGAATGCATCCTCCAGAGAAGGAAGAGAGCTGCTAGAGGGAGTCTGACATTTAGTCATGCATTTGACAGTGCAATTCAGAGTGCTTCCTTGCTGAGTATGTGAAGATATTCCTTGCTCTAGATCCTTCTCAGTGTTACTAAGACGATTTGCATTGTTGGCAACTGGTTTTGCCAATCAAGAAAGACATCATTTTTCTTTTTAAAAATACTTTTCTGCAACTTCTATTCTGCTTTTAGCTAGAGGAGAAATATGGGAATGATCTGTCTAAAGGCTCCCTGACACACTGTAATTGTCACCAGAGATCATAAGTTGAAAAAAGGCATCCTTGACACTTGGGCCATCTAATCAAAGAATTGAGAGAATGAATTTAGTTCCTTGATCACCTGTGATCCTACTGTGTGACTTGCAGCAAGTTTCTGTCGCAAAAATTTTTTCCCAAATTTTTAAGATAGAAGTAGTACTTCCTTTATCTTCAAAGGGTATAGTTGGGGATTATATAAACTGTTTGTTGATTGCATACTTAGTCATAGACTCATAGACTGGTTTGGGTTGGAAGGGACTTGAAAGACCATCTAGTTTCAAGCCCTGTGCCAGAGGCAGGGACATTTTCCACTAGATCAGTTTGCTCAGAGCCTCATCCAAACTGGCCTTGAAGAGGATGGGGGATCCATGACTTCTCTGGACAACCTCTTCCAGCGTCTCACCTCCCTCACCATAAATAATTTCTTCCTAATACCTAATCTGAATTTGCTCTCAGTTTAGAGCCATTTCCCTTTGTCCTGTCACTACATGCCCTTGTAAAAAGACATTAAAAAGACAGTAACTGTTAGTGTCTTGTTATTTATATCCACCAGGACAGAAATGTACTGTCACAAGTTCACTTGAAAACATTGTTCAGGAAGAAGTTGGGAATCCATTTCTCCTTTGGACATGCCCTTGGAAAAGTTCGGAGTTAATTCATGCAGTTCCCCAGGGCACGTACACCAAGGTGTTTTGGAACAGGGTGATCTTGATTGGATCCTGCTGTGTGTTTGCAGTTCAATTCAAATTGTGTTTCTCCTAATAGATTATTTCACTTGTAGCAATGTGGAGCTCCTGTAGGTGGAGTTTCCCAAAAAAGCTTTGTATACTTTGTTACCCTAATTGCTGGCAGGACTGCTGTGTGACCTCTGCATGGGTGAAATGGGCATTTTTCTGTTTGTGGAAAATGCTTGTATCAATCAGCAGTTTGAACTGCAACAGAAAAAATGTAGTTCCCCTTCTGATGAACACAGTCTGATTCTAGACATTAGTCTTTGTTTTTTAGCATGACTCTTTTATGCCTTGTTAATCCTCTTGAGCAGCAAGAAGACAGTTTAATACTGAGGATCCATTTCACCTGGGAATTCCCATAAGATAACACTATAGAGTTGTATAAAAAAGTAATGTGGGGACAAGAGGATATTTGCAAAACAAGCATTTACATTATGATCTCAAAATACTCACTCTGACCTCTAAATCTCTCTATCAAATGTTTTTATTCCTTTTCATATTTTTACATTTTCATTTAAAATTAGTCCAGTAATTAAATAGAAGTATCAGAATATGATTAAGTCACTCTTCTGCTTTGTCTGTGCAAGTAAATAATGATGAATGAAAGTTTATTATTTGTCTCTTATTTTCTGTTTTGTTTTGGGGTTTTTTGCTGGGTATCTTTTGCTTACACAGGTAATTTTTGTCTCTTGAGAGGATAAAGTGCTTGGATAGCCTTTTTGTAGTCTTGACATACAATTCTAATGACTCTAGGTATGTTATCCCTGCTTCTGATTTAATACGTTTTTTTTTTCTTCATTAAGATTGGTGTGCATTAGAAAGTCATATTTTTGTTCTTTGAAAGAATGTCTTTATTAATTAAATCCAGTAATTATCAGGAAGAGATGAATACCTGCTCACTAAAACAATGCAATTAAAAGTGTTTCCAGAGTGTTCTTCCTCAAAAGATAAGTTTATTCTCATTCAGATCTGCTCTTCTTGGAAATAGATAGAGAAAGAGGAATTTTTGTTGCAAATCAGTGATGAAGGCCAAAGCATGAAGTAAACATGAGAACAGAGAAGGCACTGAGGCTCATTTGGTAAAATGGCTTTTGTTCTATTACAGAGGTGGGGCAGAATTTTTGCTGTTACTCATTAGCAGCAGGAAGAAGCATCTGGTGTTCTACTGAGGGTTTTTACTTGGGAAGTCATTTCTTTGTTAGCATCTCCATAATGATCATGTTCACACAGTCTGTGTACATGGCAGCCTCTGTTCCCCTGAAGTTACAACGTACAAGCCCCATGGAGTTTGGGGGATGACACAAGTGCTGTGGAGAGGGAGAGGAGACTCATTGCTTCTTGATTTATTGACAATCTGAAGCTGGTATGCTCCTGTCCCCCCCCAGCTCAGCAAAGAACAGCTCTTGTTTGTTAATTGCTTATAATCGATATGTGAGAAGACACTGTTTTGTTTTGGCATCTTCAGAAACTGAGTCTGAAAGATACTTCTAAACCATTAAAATTTAAACCCATTTACCATTCTGAAGACAATTCTGAGTTATATATGTTTCTGTACATACTGAAAAGAATTAATATAAACCCCACATCACCTAAAATATTATTTGGGTTATGCTGTTCATTGATGTGAATTCTATATGCAGTGCTGCTCATTCAGCTGCTTCTGTTCAGTTTCTGTGCATAGCTAAGGGAAACGGTCCTCAGGATACCCAAATTTAAAAGATATCAATAATTCTTTCCTGAATAAATGTGTTAGAAATACACTATCTACCACTTTAAATCATCAGTTCAAAGAAAAGACCAGTAAAGCTGAAAATCCAGCAAATGGGCTCAGTATGTTGTGTGAGGCAAAAACATTCCCTTAATGGTATGAAGGCCAAGTGAGAAGAACAGAGGCTGGAACAGTTATTAAAGTTTGTAGTAGTCAGTGAGCAAATAAAAGAGTTATCTATTATTGCATTTCTTCATGGTGGTCACACTTCCAAACAAGTATGATGTATATATCATATACACAGCTCTGCAATACCGAGCTAAGCAAAAATTAGAGCAATACAATAATCAGCTCTGACAAGGAAATCTGATGCTGGTGGTGACAGCAGTTTTTCACTTACCCAGTTGGGTGCTGAGGGATGCCATCCTGAGTTCCTCTGTGTTGTTTGGTCTTAGATTGCCCTTTTTGCTTGAAAAATAGTATACTATTAGAAGTTTCGTACCAAGATAAATGTTGGGACTTGCATAAATTAGATTTAGATTTTTTTCATGTTTGTAGAGGTGTGGAGGGTGGGAAGGAAAAGAAACAGTGCAAGAAATGATTCATTTATTTAAAACTTCATGAATGCCAGATTTTGAGCCATTTTCTTTCTAAGTAGATCTGCAGTGCATGTCATTACCCACCCATTTCCTTTTAACCCAATTAGAAGAAATGCATAGCCTGTACTTTGAGGGGAAATATGCTAAGAAGAAGGTTCTTGATTTACCCCTCTTGCAATCACTCCTCTCATGGGCCAGGTGAATTTTATAAATGGTGCGGAGAAGACCTGGTTGAATATTTTCCTTATTTTTCGAAATTAAGAATCAATTTGTTGATCATTTAAAGATAGAAACAGGTGTTGGTCCTAACTGAAGCCCAGCAATGGAGGAAAGTGCAGCTGTGCAGGTGTGTGTGTGAAGACATGCCCGACAATGCACTGCTCCTGACACGGTGATTTAAACTCAGCCCTGCGTTCATGTGCACCTCAACTTAAACATTCACCTGGCAGCCCTTGGGTCACTTGGGCTCAGCAGGAGGGGAGGAGGCAGCGTCCCTGCTGTTGTCTGGATAGATTTCCACCAAGGATACCTGTTCTCATCCATATGTCCTACCTGGAAGCTGTTAGCTAACCTGTAGTCCACAGGGCTGGTTTCTTGCTCAGATGGAAGCTGTGTTACTTCAGCAGCACAGCACGTTGATAAATTTACATTTGCGTCAGTGTGAGAAATGAAATGTCTCTGTCATTTCAAGCCTCAGCAAGTGCTTGGAAGTACCATACTAATATTGGAGCATGAAACTGTTACCAATACTGATGGAATTTGTTGTGAGTGCTTGAGAGCCAGTCTTGAGGTTTTGTTGGTGGTGTTGTTTTGAAAAAAATTTTAAAAGAATGGCTTTGGAGATGTTACTGAGAGGAATTCTGCAAGACTAGTTGCCATGGGGGAATCAATATTAAGATTGTCAAAATGTTAAGGACCTGATCTGAGTATAACATACTCCATTTTAAATGAGTAGTAAATCATCTGGTATTGTAGTAATTAATCTGGTGTAAATGAGATTAAAATCAATATCAGATTAGTGGCTAATGGGACACCACTGATTGGTGTGGGTGTGATTTCAGGGACTGGGGAGAAATTCCCATGGCCTCTTCTGCTGTGTAAAGTTTTCTTTGTTCTTTCTCCTGTTTTCTACTATGCTTCTCCTCCGTGCTTGAATTTGCTAGCTCTCATAATTTATATGTACAATTGAAGAGCTCTCCTTAGGAGAGAGCATTTCGAAATTGCCTGCTAATCTCTGCTAGGAAAAATAAACCTGAAACCAGAACAGATGGGGAAAACTTATATTTATTAAATTGATGTTATAAAACTCAAATCTTTCTGCCTGATATTGGTGCAGTTGGCTTATATTCTTACTGTTCTTTGTCGAGCCCCAATTCTGTCTGATTTTCTCACACGCTTGTGTTATTGTTCTGTGTTCCTTGCATTCAGGTTGCAGTACAGCTGGCTGACAGATGAGGGGGAATTGCATTTGTTTTTCTTTGAACAAACTGTATTAATTATAATGCCTCCCATTGGGCTTGCAGTTTGCTTTAAGTAGCACATATCATTAGCTTTTAAAAACCGACAGGATCATAAACTTCATGTTATTTTGTCTTAAATGGTGTATGATTTAAATGCACGGTATAACCACGAGGCAGAACAGGCAACCTGCACTCACAGTTCTGGGTACTACAGAAAAATGTATTTTTCTTCCTGAGGAAGAAGCATCTGAATTAACTAGAAGGGGTATAAAGTTAATTTTTTTTTAGTCAGCAGTGCAGGTTAATTGTTAACTGTTTGTCCAGAGCAATCAAAAGTGAACATAATTGCAGTCTTAACAGATGTGTTCTTTTCTCATATACGTGTACATATATTCCTGGAGAATGGGTTCCTGGCATGTTTTCTTCCTGCCAAAAAGCTTTTGGTAATGAGCAGCAGACTTAATCCATGGACACAGTTTGGCTTGAATAGTGGAGGTCTGTATCTTCTGTTTTTTGCTTTTCAGCCTATTTCAGAATATTCTGCCA
Organism: Corvus hawaiiensis; assembly: GCF_020740725.1. Taxonomy (NCBI): domain Eukaryota; kingdom Metazoa; phylum Chordata; class Aves; order Passeriformes; family Corvidae; genus Corvus; species Corvus hawaiiensis. The sequence continues at coordinate 44,675,123 of NC_063218.1, read as the reverse complement.
GACAGATGAAAGCATTTGCCTGCATCTTTTTATGATATTTTAATGATCAGGAGTTTGTCAAAGTGAAGGGGTGAAAGGAAAATTCCAGGACACCTAGTTTACTATAAGGTATCAAGAAAAATAGTAAAGAGCATGTATTATGTGTTTTATAAGGGTGTCATTAGTTACAGGAGAAAGTCATAGCCTTGGACTATTCCTGTACAATTCAGTCTGAGTTAGGGTTTATTTAAATCACCCCTTGAAGTGTTAAAAATTCACTGTATAGGATGGATAGGAGCTTTTGTGAGCTGGAAAGGAAGGAATTTGCATAAAGTATTTAAGATGTTTATCTTTCACCATGTATTGCCATGGCAAATGCTTATGCTTTGTGGCATGCATTCACCAAGTATAAGTAAATAGAACAGATGAAGTTGGTCTGTAGGCTTCAGATTAAAGGAAATTTTCCTTATTTAAGAAAGTATCTGCCTTGTATGACATAATGCAGTAGATTTTTTTCACTCAGTCCCTTATTTAAAAGGCAGTGCAGTATAAAGGATCATTAAATAAGGTTCATTAAGTGAAATGCTCTATAGCCAGTTAGCAGTGAAACAGCAAGCAGCTAGTAAGCAAATGAATAATTACATGTAGAGTTTCAACAAAGCAACTATGCCAAAGACCTAGTCAGGAAGAAAGTTTGTTGCTAATCTATCCCCCATATGCTGATGGTAATGGTTGAGACAACAGAATGGGAAGGATGTGGTTTTGAAAGATCTGTGCCACTGTATAGCAAGCAGTTAGTCCAAAAAGGTACCTAGATTAATGCAGCTGAAGTGTTCTGTATCTGCTTCCATTTGGGTGGGGCAAAGCAGTTTGGCTTTGGTTTCACACGTGTGTCTGACAGGGATGCTCTCAGCTGGAGTTCATTTACCAAAGACTCCCACGGTGGAGGACTCACATGCACAAACAGGATTAAGTTCCACCTGAAATGTAACATTTGCATCCACTTACCTCAGAAAGACCCAGCATAAGCTGATTTTCCCTTTCATCCTCTATCACGGTTAGTTAAATCATTGTTGGAGAATGGAACACCTTGGAACACCTTGCTTCTCTCATCCTAAAATGATTAAGAGCAAAACATCTTAAGAGAAAGCCTTGCACTCTACAGCTTCAGGGTGTATGAGTGGAAACACTCTTTTTATTACGTTTTATTGCTTTGTAGGAGAGAACTGGAGAGTCCTTGGGCTGGTAAGGGGGAGAAAGAAGAAGGGTGATGCAAAAGATGCATGGGAGGAGGCAACTCTGTATTCCTTTCTCCATGAGTAGGGTTCATGTATTTACATGTTGCACTGTACAGAAAAGCATAAGCAGTCCTTGCAGAAGATATGAGACTTGGCATCTCCTGTTTCCAGGGTGAACTCTGTAATTGTTAAGCCACAACCTAAGGGTTGGGTAGGTTCAGTAACTTGGGGGAGATGAATCACACAACCCCAATTTCCTTTGTTTTCAGATGCTAGTGAAGAAGGAGAATAGAAGAATACCGATTTTGTGTTAAATGTCATAATGCTGCAGTTCTGTTACAGAATTAGCATGCAATGAAGAACATGCATAATATTTATTCTGTACAATGAGTGTCAAGTTTGGAGTGTTTGTGTAAGATGCAGCATTGAAAAGAGGCTGTGCAGCATAGAATATGTCATTGATTTCTCCTTGATCTCTACAGATCCTATTAATTAAAAACTGGTTCAATTATTTTCCTGGATATGATCTCTTGGTACTTATCTTTAAAGCATCATGGGTTTATTCCCAAGGGCAGAAAACCTTTACTGAAATTTCGCAAGTCACTTTCAAAAGAACACAATTTTTCTGAGTCTGAAAACCTGATTTATTGCTTAATCCCCACAGAGGATGTAGAAAGTTTCCTATGTTATACATTCTATGGTGTTTTTGTCTAGACAGAGTATTAGAGTAGGGTTGCAAAGATACTCAGGCACATCTGCAATTTTTAAATGCAAGAGGACTGTATTACTAAGTACCTTCTCAGCTGCCAGTTGCTTTTCACTGAATACTTATGTTTTTTTAATAAATACAAATGTCTGTAGTTGCTTCCTACTAAACAGCTTTGCCCTGTTTTCAGCTACTCAGATCTATCACTAAGCAAGTAATTGCTTCATTGCTTGGGTTTTGCCCAGAACCAGAATCACTGTCTGCATCTGACATACAGCCTTTGAGATTCTTGGTCAAAAATCTTAGTGCAGAAAAAGGGTGAAGACATACACAGATTTTCCTTCACAGAGGCCTGGAAATCAGTGGGTGGGTTTCAGATTGCTGGCAGCTATCCCAGAGGTCCCTGTAGGACGTAACTCAGGAGAAAACAGAATTCTTACCATCATTGTGGTGGGTGTGTTCTTGGTCTGTTCCAAAGCCCTGGTGTGAACAGGAAGAGACTCTACTCAAGGTGACAATCCTCACTCTCTTGTCTGATGGGAAGTGCTTTGAACTGACGACATGTGGCCTAAAAGACTCCTCTTTTCTTTCCCCTTTCCTGTACCACGCATTGTCCCCTATGAGAGCTCTGTTTCACTTGTAGTGACCTGACCCTGAGTACCGAGGTGGCTGAGTGAAATGGTCACAATGATGAGTCAGAGGAGAAAAGTATCAATCAAACATGAAGATATTTGGGGACTTGTGCATCAGTCCACTCTTACTGAGCTGACAAAGTTAGTGCTTAATAGGCTATTTCCCTAAACCAGGTTGATTTATTTCCATGAAACACTCAGTTGCCATAGGCCTCAGGTATGTTTGGATTAAACTTGTTAAACCAGTGCTTCTTTGTAAGCATTGTATTACTGAGAATGGTATTTAAACTGTGCCGTAAGGGACAAATTCGTGTCCAGCATCCTGCCAGATTGAGGATTTTCCATTATACTGAGGTCATCCTGCTAACCTTCACTGGTTTCAAGGGAAAATAAGCTCATTTTAAACCACAGCAGTAATTAAATCTGCATGCCTACTTGACTGATTTAATGTTTAATTAAAGCAGAAGTATTGTGGTGGGGTAGTTGAAATAAATGACTGTTTGTAGGACTGACAGAATCTGATTTTTCTTCTTTTTTTTTCTTGGTATTTTTTAGGTTTTAAAAATGCTTCTTAGTGTGGTATGTAGGTGTACACTGAGAAATCCTTAGGAGATCTGAACTAGGATTTTTGAAGCATGTTTTCTGAGGTTTGGATAAGAGCATAGAAGACTTCCATCAGATAAAGATGCAGAGTACAAAAAAATCATGAATTTCACACCAAATCATTCATTGTATTTTTGTGTATACACCTGTGTAACACTTGCTAGTCGTTAGCAGAATGAAGTTTCTTTGGTTAAGAAAATTTGAGACTGATTTACAAAGAGCTCTGCAATTTTATGTGGTTAGAAGTATTTAACTATAGCCAGTCTATGAAAATACACAACGGAATTTATGTTTTGCCTCACTTTTAAATTGGACATAGCAAACACATAGGGATTTTTCCTCATTGAATTGCAAATTATCTGTGAAACAGAAATCATTGCTTTCTGACACTGTACCAGTCTAGTTTGTTCAGAACCTCCTAGTTAATAATACACATGTGGCTCACAGGTTCACAGCAACTCACAGGCAGCTCTTAGTGTACAGAGACAGAACAAATACTGTATTCATTTGCTTTACTGGTAAGGATCACTTGTCAGAGGTCTTTATGACACTTGCTGAAAGAGCTTTCTTGGCATTCTTGGGCTCTTGACTTTCAGTGCTTTTTCTTATTAATTACTTTTTTAATTATTCCCCAGCCACCCTGATTTTTGTTGCCACAAGATATTGAACTACTGTACAGAATTGAAAGATTCTACAGAATCTGAAAACAAAAGATTGTAAGAGAAAATTCACCCATTGAGTCAGTGGCTTATAGAGATTGTGGAGGCGTAAGGAGCAAGTGCTCTCTTAGCAAACTTCTCTTGTGCTTTTGAAAATTGTCTATCTGATGAGAAATTTGCAAGATTTCTTGACAGATGAAAAAAATAGATTTGATTAAACACAGCAAGATTGAAGCTTTGAAGTTAAGATTGAAAAGGTGTTTGAAATACAGACTTTGTTTCATTTAAAACAATAATGAATTATTTTAGTGGGCAAAACCCCCTAATATTGCCACTAAGATCCCAAGGACATAGGCTTAAATGAAAATAATCTTAATAGTGGATTGAGTTACATGGGGCTATATGGTGTGTGCCCCCAAAATCTCCTTTGGTTTGCTGAGGTGTGTCACTGGTTCTCTTTGTGTTGTGGAAATTGCTGGGATCCCCATCCAGGGGTTCTGCATCTTCTCTCTGTTGTCACAACATGGGGTTTGGTCGGTTCCTTAGTCGGTTGCAAGATTTTGCATTGTACAGTGTCCTTCACTGAAGGCACTCCCAAATCAATAAGTCATAATTGATTACAGAGACTACCCTAGAAAATGAGGAGACTGTGTGCTGCTGGGCTGAGTGAAAATTTTTCATGCAATTATTTTTCTAGACCAAGTCAAACTTTGGCTCTTGCCCTCTTCCCCTACTTCTTAAGGGAGGAAACGTTCATTACTTTTTCAGAATCGACTGTAGAACTGGATATCCAAAATCATTAGTTACCCTTGAAATATTAGGCACAATGCTTAAATCATAGTCAGATAAAATTCCAGGTCTGAGCTTGATCTAAGCTAACTGTGGCTGATAGTGGTCTGTGTCTCAGGTGGTGGCATGCTAACACACTGCATGACAGGCCAAGTGGCGCCGGGCAGCCTGAATGTTCTGTGAAGAGTGTAGCACTACTGAGCATATGGTTCATATGTATTAGAGCAACACTCTTATTTTAAATGATAAAATTTACAGTACTCCTCTATGCTATATTACTAAAAGCCATTAAAATCACATTTTGGTTATGGCACCATCTGAGGTAAAAGCACCATGCTTTCAAGAATGACTGGTTTGAAAAATTTTAATTTTCAATTAAGCTTGAAAGGACAAAGTGCAAAATTAACTAACTTGCAATTAATTTCAGTGGTAATTATGTAAAAAATTCCAGGCATATAGAAGATGAGAAGCATGGCATAATTAGTTGTGGAGGTTTTTACTGCTGTAATTACGGTGATGAATATGCATGAGGCTGTTTGGGGAAGGGAAGCACAGCAAGCAATTGTATTTAATTAAACTTCTAGCTGGCTTAGTTATGGAGACTGCTCTTTGTTTTAATCCCTTCAAAACTGCAGTGACACTCCCAAGGCAGGGTAGTTACACCCCAGAGTGTGAAAATTGCATTTTAGGATTTCTTTTTCCTGGGTGGAGGTCTCCCAGGTCATCTGCCACTTTACGAATCACAGGTAACCATTATGTTCCAATTTTACAACTCTTGAAACTTTTGTGAAAAGCCCGATGAAAGCAAATTGCAGCATCTATTGTTTGTGTGTTTAAAATGTTCAAAGAGAAGGATGTTGAGTTGCACGGGTAAGCATGATGCAGAGGAGCCAGCAAGCACAAGGCACGAGTGACTGCTATACAGAGTGATGTTAGGATCAGTCAGGCCTTTAGCATCCAGAGGTCTTTGTTTATGGGGTCCTTATCTACTGGAACAAAACTAGCTGAAAAATTAAAGAAAAGTTGTTTGTAAAGGCAGCAAGGAGTCATACAGACCGAGTGTGTGTCTGGGGTTTGTTTTGCATTTTTATTCAGTATTTTCTAGATATTTGGTATGTTTCACTTAGTCTAGAATCCAGTGTGATTTGGACCTTTTTTTTTCTTTTAATTTTCTTTCCTAATTTGTGTTTAGACAAGTTTTTAAGCTCAGACATAAACGTATTAAATCAGCCTTCATCTTCAATGTGTGAGCACTGTATGTAGACAGCTTGTTCAAATACCACAGAGTGTTGGGGAGGACAGTACTGGGTTGCTCAAGGATAATTAAGTGCACCTTAAGAATGAAGCAATAAAGCTGCCTCCTCTTTGATAGTAAAGAAAAAGTAAATAATTCATTAAAGTGTGTGTGTGGAGAGCAGGGTATGGCTGATGGAAGCTGAGAACTCCCAATTTCTGATCCTTGCTGACAATCTTTAGCTATGCAACTGGAAGCGAATAGTTTTATTAATTTAAGTCTTGCTTTTTAGGTAAGGAATAGGTTTACCTATCTTGTTGGATTACTGTAACATTTATGTGATTTGTCTCTAAATACTTAAAGGAATAGTACTGTAAAAAATACTGGAGTTGGCTGTTTGCATCTGTACTATGAAGGAGTAGTAGTAAATGGTTTTGTTTCTTCTTCTTTCAAATTAGATAAACTCTTAACCTTTCTTGCTTTAAGAATGGTTTTTAAAATTGCAGCAGATGCTCGTGTGTGTGTGTAAATGGAAACATGTCTCAGCTATTACAAATTATGCTCCCTAGAAGCTTTTACCCAGCCCACAGTCCCCCAGCTTTTGTTTAAATTTAGTCATGAAGCATCATTTTACCTATTTTCTCTTCTTCCTGAGAAGTGTTTCATTAAATTTGTCTTGTATCTTTTCCCTTTTCCCCTTGTTCGCCTTTAGTTCTGATCTGCCCAATAATCTAAGAATTAGTCACTGAGCTTATTTTTTATAACCCGTGGCTATTATAAATACTTCAATCATGTCTCCTCTTCAGAGTATTTTCTCAAGACTAAATAAATCATGCTTTTTTCTCTCTTGATATTTAAGCCCTGTTTCCCCCATTCATCATCTTTGTTTCTCGTGCTGTACTCTCATCAACCTAATTCTGTCTTCAAGTAAGCTGGCCAAAACAGACTGCCAGTGTTCGGACATGGTTTCATTGGGGTTTTGCAGAATCATGCCATAATACAGTTCATATCCTTCCCTTGTGATAAGCCAGTTTTCTATTAACCTTCTTTACCACTGCTATGCATTAGCCGAAGTTTCTGTCAATAAAGGCTTGTTCTCATGTGACACATTAGCTAATTCAGTGCCTTTTAAGCGATGCTAAGCCGTACTAATCATTATTATTTGCCTCCAGTCTTTTCACGCAGAATGAGAACTATAAGTATGCCACCAAAAATCTCTTCATTTGCCCTTGCATACAGTAATTATCTTGACATAGTGATTAATAATTATTATTCTTGCCTCTTAATACTAATTTCAAAATACATTTTTCTTTCTTGCATTGTACACATGCTTTTCATTTCAAGAATTGCACAATTCAGTATGACTAGTTTAGTCAGTTAGCCAGGGTCAAAGGGAAAATAAATGTTTCCACAATTTCTCTGGAAACAAAAAACAAGACTAAATCTTCAGCAAGAATAAAATCTGGCACTCTCACATTCATTAGGCTGCATTTGACAGTGCTGAATAAACAACCTTTCATCAAGTGCAGCAATTTCCTTCGTTCTATAATGAAAGATATTTTTTGCTTAATTTATTTATATGAAAACTTGCTGAAGTGAGACCAAAATTTTTATAATGCATTTTTCAAAAAGAAAAGTTCTGGATAAAGTCCCAGGTACTATAATACCTTGATTTACTGTCTGAAATGTTATGCTAAGTCCATCCACAGGGGAAAGGTATCCAAGTGTCCTCTGCACACTAAAGAAGGAGATGAGCTCCTCCTTCCTTTATGGATGCATGGCTAGCTTCTAAGGCTTATAGAATTTATTGGTTTGTCAATGAAGTATGAAATCCTACTGAACTTGGCAGAAGAATGGGATCATGTAACAAGTGATAGAAAATTCTTTACCAGAGGAGCTCCATCCTTACTGTTAGAAGGCGTTTTTCATCTTTTTTCTGTTTATCTGAAGACAGGTTTGGTGAAACAAACACAGGTTTGTCAGCTCACCAGGAGAAATAACCCAAATTTAGGTTTTATGGGGTGTTTTGGGCTATTCAATTGGCAGGGTGAAAGCATTGCTATTTCTTTTTTGACTACAGGCCAGTGTATACATTCAGGACTGTCAGAGGTGTCAGGGTACTTGCAAAGCGTACCTAGACTGTTGTTGGCTTGAGAGGATCTGTTCCAGTGCTGCATTCTCCTTGCCACTTACCAAGTTGCACCTCACACCAGAGCTACACATGTGGGTAGTAAGTTATTGTGGTGCTTTGCCTTTGGGGGTAAGTGGTTCAGATTCAACCTGGATTGTAGATAGTTAAAATTTACAGGATTTTTTATACTCTGCAGAAAAACTTCAGGTAGGTCTCCTGAGTATGTACAGGAATGATAGTCCCTATGATAAAACCATCAGAGTGGTCAGGGTATCTGGAAATCTAAAGGCATGGAGGCGTGTGGTGCTGCTACTGTTTATTCACTGACAAAGGCAGCAGCTCTGATCAATTAGACATATGAAATAAAGCTGTGATCTCTCATGTTAGTCATGTGGTACACTTCCCTGCAGTGTTTGAAAGCCCTGCACTTATATCGTTAGAGCAGGCATGGTTTTGATTCTCATTCATTTCAAACTTCTGTATTTAAAAATGTTAAAAGCTTCCCTGCAATGTTGTCTTCAGCCTAAACAATCCTGATTCTTACAACCCTTCTTGGTAGTTAGTGTCTCTGTGGGCGTCTGGTAATTCATGTTGTTCTCCACCAAGCTCTGATTCACCTTTGCTTTTTTTTTTAAGTGTGATGTCCTGAGCTGGATAAATGCTCGAGCAGACACTTTGCTAGACCTGGATTCTGTTTCAATTGTATTTTTCACTGCCAGTCAGCATGCTGTTCTCTGCTGACTACATGTGATCCTGCCCATTTCTGCTATTTTTTGAATAATTTTTAATTTTGATCTCATCTAGCAGAGTTGGTATTGCCTAACAGCAAGCTGAATAAGCATTCTCAGTCATTCAGGTAATTAATGAATAGTTTCAGGTTCAGAGGAGAGCCTTTTGGACCCTTCTGAAAAGCTTTCCATTTTCTAATGAGCCCCTGGCAGCCACAGCCTTTGAGTTTCCCTCCCACTCCCTATTTTCAGTGTCATCTTTTCTGATCAAGTGAGATTTTTATCAGAGGATGAAAAGCACATGTTTATCTTCTTCCTGGTGTTAATGCCTTCCAGATGCTTGTTAGTGTCCCATTTGTGTACACTGGCTTTCAAATGCAGCTTTTTTCTTTTTCTTCTCTTCGCCTCATTTGCTTCTGCATTCTTTCTTCTCCCCTCTCTCTTTCTCTGGCATTTGACAGTCTGGGTCTTGTGATCAGGAAGGCCAAAAAGGGCTATGAAATAGCTACTTTCACAGCCAATTGCTGTCTTCTCTGCTGTTGTATGCTACTCTTTTCTTTTTTTTTTTTTTCTGTATGTATATATAATATTTAAGGAAATATTTAGACTTTGATTTGCAATCAGGTACAATGTCTGTGAAGACCTTCCTGAAGGTGGAACCTGAATGCAGTGAAGCTACTAAGGCCACTGTTTGGCAACAGTTTCTTGAGTTTACAGAGCTTGTGGCTGAAAGGAAACATTAGTTTGTATGTCAAACAATTGTAATGCAAAGTCAGGATAACTTTAAGAAGCAAAGCATCTCATAATGTAACTTCACACAGGTGCACTGTTTTGTGGAACCAAGAACTGAGCTCCATCTTGGTTTGGACTGAGTCTCTACCCACATCCACTCAGTTGTTGTAGTCTTGATTTCCTCTCCAGTCTCCTTTGGCTTCCTAGAGCCAGAAGGTAGCCTGCAGGCTCGTGCTGGAGTAGATTTGCTGCTGGTTTCTTCTGTGGCATCCTAGAAGCAGTCATTGAAGGGGGGCATTGAGTAGGTATGAATGAATGGGTGATGTGAAATGGGACCCGAGGGAAGGGATTAGGTGACCTGGAAGGTATTGTTGTCTGTCTCTTCAAATTTGTTTCTTTTTTTTACTCAAGATCACAACCTGCTCATGTTTTCTAAATTGTTAGGATTGTTAATATCTTGAACAAGTGAAGCTGTGTGCACTGTGTATCTGGCAACATCTCCTCTTAACAATTCTAGAAAAAAAATAGGATTGACAATAGTAATATGTAAAACAGGACATGGACGTTGTACTAACACTTTCTCAAAAATCAGAGCCATTAAAATACAGTTCTTGAACGATTAGCCTAAATTTATAAACTGCTTATAAACTTAGTCTAATATAGATTTAAATCACATTTAAGCACTATTTCTTGCCATGTATACCTGACTGCAGGCTCCATAAATCCTGCACTGCATTTCTTCAAGCCTTATTATCCTTCTTACGCTCCAGCTGTTCATAGCACTAATCAGCACCCAGGAAAAAGTTAATGTGCACATTCTAGCTGAGCACTGTGTGTCTCTTCTTGCCAGCCTCCAGAATAAACACTACAAAAATGCAATTCAGCTGTCCTGCACAGCATCCCATGTTCAGCTTTTTCCAGACATTCTATTGAAATAACATGCATTTTTTTCAGGCATGCAGATCACTCAAACTGGTAACAGTTTTGCAGTGGGTGTAATTTAGTTTCAGAGTTGATAGATGATGAAAACACTAGCATTTCATCCACACATTTTCATTTTAATTAGTTTACTTTTTGTTTTTATTTGTTGGGTTTTTCTGCCTTCTAGATATTCACATGATTGCAAGGAGTGTTAGTGGAATATGTCATGGAAACGTGGTTTCTAAGCACTTAAGGTCAAGACTGGAATAGGAAAGGCAAAGCCACCCATGGCCTTTGCCAGACTTGTTTTTCATCATGCTTTTGACTTGGAACTGTACTGAAGACCTTTCAGAGTTAATCAAGGTAGGGCATGCCTTTGTCCTGGCAGGGAGCTGATCCAATGTCCAGGCTCTTTCCTGGCTCAGAGCTCTGATTAACCTTCGCAGAAGACAGCAGAGTGCACTTGCACATAAGTTTGCCAGTGTTGCCGAGGGGATTTGGTAGAAAATAGCATGCTTTAGTTAAAGAAGTGAAGCTGATATTACAGAATCAAAGAATCATTAGGGTTGGAAGGGACCTCTTGAATGTCTCCAGAGAGGGAGATGCCATGATTTCCTTGGACAGCCTGTTCCAGTGCTGTGCCACCCTCAGCATAAAGGATTTCTTCCTCACGATGAGGTGGAACTTCTTGTGTTTGAGTGTATGTCCATTATTCCTTAAATATTGGAGACTGAGTAACTTGGGTCTTGCTGGTTGAATTTCACAGTTCTGTTAGCTTTTCCATTGAAACCTTCTATTGTTTTAACTTTCAAGACTATCTTATGCTACTCATTAATGATACGCAGGGGAGTACACAGCAACCAAAGACCCCAAACCTGGATTTTTATGCAGTTGAGGAATACTGTTTGTGCCTGGAGCCAGGTGAGACTGGAATATCTATTGGGAGATTGGGGGAAAGAGCAGGCTGTGCTTCAGGATCAATGGCTCTTATCTCCAACTTAGGCACCTTGCTTTAACTGGAGCTGGAGCCTGGGAGGTGTGTAGTTGTCACGTGTATTGGTAAGAGCACCAGAGCATGTTTATGCCATAAAGATAATACTGTTTTTTTCTTTGAAGCACATTCTTGATTTCTTTCGTAAGCTTGGTCTACCAAAGAGCCTTCTGGTGGGTACAGCTTGAGATTTTTCTTCTGCAAGCAGGTTTAATTTAATGCTTGGGAGGGGCCAGTAGTAGCACAAGCCCCTAAAGCTTTCAGTGCCCCAGACTCTTCCTGAGTGGCATCTTTTGTCATAAAATGTTACAAGAACTCTATAGTAACTAATTTCATGGCAGCCTCCTTGATGGTGGCACTCCATTTCCAAAGGAGAAAGAGGAGACAAACAGAAGTAACTGAACCACTGCATTTAGAGAACATTTTTAGAACAAAGTTCTTCCTTTTTATGTTCTACCCCTGCTTTTGGTATTGGTTTTTGTACTGGCTATGATTTAATCAAAGTACACCACTATCCTATCACGTGTCCAGGAAGTGCTGCCTAGATCAATGCTGGAGTAATCCTGAATTACATTGGAGTAACACTTTAATTTCCTCCTTGGGCTCCATCCAGCTGCCAAGTCTGGACCTTTTGTTTCTGTGTTTTATGGCAGATTTTGGCTTTGCAGGTTTTTACATTGCTGCCAAGTTAATTTTAGAACTTTAGTTGCCATGACTACTGCTAAGTATTTCTTAGTTCTCTACATATTTGCTCAGTTTGCTGCTTTTCTTTTCTTTGTGTGTGTGTGTGAAGTGCATGGAGTAATTATCCTGCCCTGCAGAAGATAAAAAAGGATGGCATGTGAGAGGTGAGGCTCTTGATCTTCAGGCTGACTCAGCTGCTCTTTTAGAGCAGCTGCAAAGACTTGAAAGCCCAGCTCTTGTAGTGCATGGTCAGGAGGAGGATTTAAGTCTGGGGAGGAAGGCACTGGTAATGCGCTCATTCTGGTGCACTGAATGAGGCATGCTGGCACTGCTTCTAATTCTGCTGACTGCTACTGTCCTGAGGTTTATCTGTGTCTTGCTGGCTACTTGTATAACTATATATAGCTCCAAGTCTTGAACTTAGCTGTACATTCTTGGGAACATAAGCATTGTTTTTCTCAGAGCCTCTAAAGTGCATTATACAGAGAAATCCTATTTCATTGCTCAGAGCTCAAGTTGTTACACTAATACCAATAGGGATTTTAAAAAAATTATATGTATGTACAGCTAATAAGTTCTTCATATCAAGAGGTCCTACTCTGTTTATGCAGGCAAGATCATGACTATCTTTTCAGTCATCTGAAAGAATAGGTAAAGACAGAGCACCCAGTGGTATTTAGACTTCTGCTTGATATTGAAACACTTAGACTTTTGAGGAAAATGCAGTTCTTGTCAGCTTGGGAGGATGTCCTGAGAATGTAGGAACATCACTGTCTGGTTTTCAGGTGGCGACAGCCTGGCAAGGAGCCGGCAGAGATGGAGAAAATGACCTGATGGACAACTTCAAGAGCTGGGAATAGATACGCCCTTTGCTCCAGCTTGTTAGATCGAGGGCTGTTGTGGTTGCTGTGGTTCTGGTCTCTGAGCATTAGGGACAGTGATTAGCAGGGAGTTAAACACAGGATAACCTGGTGCCATTTGAAGCCAGGACATCTGTGCAGATACCTGTTGTCTGTGTCTGTGAAGTCATCACTGTTCTAGACATGCCTGGAAGGAACTTCATCGTGGTGGTTTCCCAGAAATCTTACCCATTTATCAAGTACCTGTTCAGCAAAGATGTAATCATATTGTATTCCTCTGGCCAATTCCCATAGATAAGGTCTGTTTAGTATGTGTAACACCTCCATTAGTGAATCTCTCTCCTGTGCCTGAAACAGAGAGAGCCATAGCAGGGCAAAAACATGCTTTGAATACAGTTGAAAACCAATCCTTTTTTCTGGTGTCTATGGGAACTGTGAAGCTGTTCAGGAGGGGAACAATGGTAACCTAGTATGAGACTGCATGAGGTCAAGGTGCTGTGTAGTCTGGGAGAGATCTTGTTTGTAGCACTGAGAAGGGCAATAGGGAAAAAAATAACTCAGTTAGAGAAACATCACTAGAATAAAGAGTATTCTGAGAGTTCGGTGCACAAAATCTATGTAAGATTTGTTTTAGCGGGATATAAAATCATCAAGGGTGAGAAATTTAGTAAGAGTTTTGGGAAACTTAGCTGGATGCCCTAAGAACTCCAAACACAGAAAGTAAATAATGTGCAGAGGCTCTGCCTGTCTGCATTTGATTTTTGTTGCCTTTAACCTTCCAAGCTGCAGCTCTGCACTTGAACCAGTTGGAATTTCAATGTGTTGTTACAGTAGCATCTTTGTTGGAGATGGACCATGACTCGTGCTCATTAAGGCTACAGATGTCTGCTCAGATTATGTATTTCAAAAGCTTTTTCTCCAATGAACTGTGAAAAGCCAGGCTTGAGCAGAGGATTGTGAAAGATAAAATAATAGCCTCTCATGCCTATGTCTGGCAGACTTAATGCAGGTACTCTCAGATCTTTTTTTAAACTTTGAGACAGCAAATTTGTTCACAGTCAATAAAATAGACCTCTGAGCACAACCCGCTATGTTTCCTTTATCAGTGTTTTCCTAAATTATTCACAAGGCTTTTTACACTCCAAAAATCTCTAATCTGTGAATTCAGCATTTCCCAGATACTAGGGTTTAATAGGTATAAGTGACATTGATAAACTGTTTATATGTGGCTTGATAGAAAATGGATCTTCTTAAGGGGAAAAAAAAGCACAAAATAAGAAATGCTCCTTGAATTTAAATTAAACTTGCTTGCTCACTCACTCTTTTTCATGAATTTGCACTTAGTAGCAGAGCAGACAGAACTTTTTAAACCTACCTGGATAATACCTGCTTCTCCTGGGAGAAGATAACTGAATTACCGAGAAATTCAGTTCAATGGCTTCTATGATGTGTAAACATTTGCTGAAAATTATTAGAGCAGAGCTGAAGAGTAGTGGATTTTGTTTCCTTAAGTAGTTGTGCATGTCCAGCTGAGAGTTTTCAGGTGTTCTCCATATCTCACCTTCTCCCTTTTACATCATGTGAAAAATGGATAGAGGTTCATCAGGCAGTCTCAGCTCAGTACCCCTCATTCCCTTCCACACCTCTGAATATTCACTGGGCTCTACAAAAAGACCTCCAGAATGTTATCAAGGAGTTCTAAGAAGTTACTCACTTCAAAGTGAGTAACAATATATGAAGACAAAGCAAAAACTTTATGTAAGAGTCTCCTGTATGCAAAACTGTCTCATAGTTCTGCTACTTTTGTTTTAGCTGTGCCAAAGAGCAGTTTTGTTGCCAAAGCATTATTTTGGAAGACCATTAAGGGCAGTTCACCTCTTTAGGGCTGAAAGCCAAGCAGTGTTGATAGGCTCAGGTAATGTTACTTTCATCTTTTTTGGGTTTGGATTTACTGACCTTGCTAGAAAAGAGAGGTGAGGTACGGGTTGGTCTTTCATGGCATAAATTATACCACAGCAGAAGTGAAATGCCACTGGACTTTACTTGTGAGCATGGTTTGCTAAGAGACCTTTGGTTATATCTTCTTGGCCCAGAAAACCCACCTATAAGGCAGGAGTAAGGTTGTTACTGTGGGGAAAGAAGACTTAGTTTCAGTGATAGCTGAATCTTCCTAGTTAGAACTCCATCTCAGGTACAGTCTGTTCCTGGGCAGGTATAAAGGCTATGCATGTTTAAGGAGCTGGATTCTCTGCATGGGCAGGGTGTCTCCATGCAAATCCTCAACACTGCCTGGGGCACAAGAAAGAGCACTTGACAAATGAACAGATTCTTTCCTCTTCACAGCGTGTATCTGTACTTCTCTGTGCAGCTTCGTGTTAGAGACACATGGGCTAGAATTAGCTGAACTGATGGAGATGCTAATTCCAATGCCAAATGCAATATTGCTGTGTTGGCCGGTTCAAAGGTTGCACCAGACAGCACTGCTCAAAACAGCACCCTAATGGCTCTGCTGCTGGCTCAGAGACCTCTACACACATCTGCAGGCATGCCCTTAGATTGCTCTGGGTTTCAGAGGGACATTGAACTAAATGGGAATACAAGGAACAGATCTAAACACACCTGAAAAGCAACAGAGTTAACTGGTAAGTAGATGATGTTTCATTAGCCACAGTAATCCCAGATCTCCAAAACAGCATGTTAACTGCAAAGTTATTCCAAATCTCTGCAAAAGATGTCCATGGTTGTTGTATGAAAAGGATTGTAAAAGCAGGTAAGAGATGTTTTGTTTCACCCTGTTCTAAAGCTGGTCATCAGGTCCCGTCTGACTTTCGACAAAGTAGTTTTTCTTCAGCAGTCTGGTTAACCTGTTTGGATTTCTAGAGCTGGTTCTTGTAGGACCTGGAAGATGCTATCCTAAACAGGTGGATAACTTTGAAAGTTTGGAAAAAAGTTGATGGATAATTCACTTCTCATGTTTCTTCCCTTTTAGTAAGATGGAGATTATACAGAGAAGGGACTGTGCTGCTGCGGAATGAGCCTATGGTAACTAATTAGGTCTCATCAGGTCTGCAAAGGCATCCTGTTTGCAGCCTTATGCCAATGCACTGTAACCAGTGAGCCAAGCTGAATGAGAGTCTTGTGGTATTTTAGTGGGATGTCATAATAGATTGACCTTCCTTGCACTTGCTGCAGGAAGTAGTATTCATGCATGGGTCAGTCCTTGCAAATAAATTTCTTGATGTTTGCATAGAAATGATCTGCTTGTCATTATATTCCCTGTGTTGGCCCTTGTCTGTGGTATGTGACATGAATTCATTTCTTGGCTGTTGAATTTAGGGAGTGTATTAAAGGAGCCAGAGTAATATGTGATGAGCTGTAATTAAAATTACTAATGCATGTCAATTCCTTTCCTTCCTTCTGCTTTCATTTACATTCCTCCTGCAGACTTGGTTCACTTTGCTGAGTGAGCCAGAGACCCAATGTTGACTGGAAACAGTGATTTTTGCTTTCTCTAGCACAGTTGCATGGGGAAATAAAGTTAGTGAAGATCCTCCCTGAGGTGTTACACTAAGGTGTTACACTAAGCACCAGGAAAAGTCTGTGGCTTGTGGCTGGCCTGCAAAGCTCTGGTGTGTGGTTGTAGTGGCATCATCAGTAGAACAGATCTATCTGAGTGGTAGTTTTCATAGTTGGTAGCTGGACCAATAATGACAGAATGGTTTGGGTTGGAATGGACCATAAAGAGCATCTCGTTCCAACCCTGTGAGCAGGGACACCCTCCGCTAGACCAGGTTGCTCAAAGCTCCATCCAGCCTGGCCTTGAACACTTCCAGGGATGGGGCATCCACAGCTTCTCTGGGCAACCTGTTCCAGTTCCTCACTACTCTCATAGTGAAGAAACCATGTTTCTTTGTTCTGGTACAGTCTTTTTTTCCCATCTCATCTCTTCTTATGAAAGCATCTATGCTTTAAAATGGAGATGTTTAAAGGATTAGCCATTTTATGTTGTATTATCTTACTAACAAATGCAGAAGCTATTTTTAGTGATGCTGGAAATTGTTGTTTGGTGTTTAAGTATGGAAGTGAGTTACCAAAATCAAATATTCAGAGATACCTAAAGCATCTTGATGAGAACAATGGGTGCTTGAGTAAAGCTCTCCATTATGCTGGGCACAGTCAGTGTATATTTCATTATCTGTTGTTAGAGAAATATATTAGTGGCTCTGTTGCAATTCTAAATGACTAAAAAGCAGTTTTGCTTGATAGGGAAAAGAAAGGAAAATCATATGCTAAGACTTACTGTGCCAGCCTTCTGCGGTAGGAAATTAAGAATTTGAATGGATCATGCTGTTGTAATTGTGTGGATTTGGGGTTCTGTTTGTTTGGTTTGGTTTTTACTCAGCCTCATATTTTTCTTGAGGTAGATGAATGTCAGAATAGCCTGTTTGAGGCTGTAAGGAATTACAGGCTGCACAGAGACAGAAATTCCTGCCCAAAAAAATACTGCTCAATGGCTGCACGATCTTGTGAACATGGGGCTTAAATGGCATCAGGGGAATGTAAAGTAAGAAAAAGAAAAGTGAGTATTGCACATTCTACATGTCTGATTCTAGTGAGCTTTGCCAGGTGCAGCTGAGGTACTGTGGTTATGGCTTGGATCTGGGTGTCTCACCTGGAAACAAAAGTTCTGACTATTAAGTAGGGGTGGGAGAGATACTCCCATGATAATGCTCATGCTTCCTACTATGATGTGTGTTTTCCTCTTTCTCAGCTTGTCTCTCCCTAGTAGTTTATGTGCTGGCACTTGCTGCGGGCGAGGATGGACTGAGGGATACTCTGCCAATCTCCAATTTGCATGCATGTGCTTTTAATAAGCTCGTTTTCCACAATCTGAAAGAAAAAGGAAAACTTCCTTCTGTCACACAGCGTGTTAGCAGAAAACACAGCATAGGCCAAAAGCAGTTGTATACTGAAACCAATCTCAGGCTTCCTTTTTCCTTTTGTCTTGCAGAGGCAGGGAGCGGCCAAGATTACGTGACGTCCGAAAATCAGCTGCTCTACTACCCGAGTATCACCTATGCCATCATTGGCAGCTCTGTCATTTTCGTGCTCGTGGTGGCCTTTCTTGCCTTAGTGCTGCACCACCAGCGCAAGCGCAACAATCTGATGGCGCTGCCGGTGCAGCGCCTGCAGCACCCCGTGCTGCTGTCCCGCCTGGTGGTCCTCGACCACCCGCACCACTGCAGCGTCACCTACAGCGTCAACAACGGCATCCAGTACGTGGCCAGCCAGCCCTACCACAGGCCAGGGGACCTGGACTCCCCACCCTCCTATTCAGAGGCCGTGCTCGACCAAAGGTATGTACGGGAGCTGATTCTGGGCCCTCCAAAGCGTCACTCTGCTGACTGCAGCTCTGGTAATCTGTGCTGCTGCCCCCCACTTATTGCTGCTTCTGACAGAAGTTCAGTGTTGCACTTCTGTTGCCTGCGTATTTCAAGTAAATCTGAGCTCCTTCTGTGTATGAAAAGTTCATGGTCCTCAGGTCCTGTTACTGGTATTAAAGGGATTTGAGGCTAACTCCAGTCATGTCCTCTTAGCACATGTTGTTGGTTGTAATATATTGAGAACGGCAGGAGAATGTATCATTTTTCTAGTAGTGATATCCTGTGCCAGTCTGGAATCAAAATGTGAAAACGGTTTGGAGTTTCACCAAAAAAACCCAGCTAAGGTGAAGGTCATAGCACTGAAAAAATATTGCCCTGTTCATTTATAATAAGTATATAAAGGTGAGAGAGTTCTTCAATTCTTGTATAAAGAAATTGTGTCATTCTTCTGCTCTGCACTGCTTTCCTTTTACCAAGAAAAGAACAGAACTCTGGAACGGAAAGAACTCGTCTTAGTTTAAATAGCTGAAAGTGCTTTGAAGTCTGGTGTGGGTGTGGCTTGTTTATGATGCTTTTGTAGTTATGGAGTTATGACACTGTTTTTATTTGTAGATAATTAACCTTCATTTTAACCTCTGTCTGTAAAGCCTTTCCAAACAAAACTTGTAAACAGACATCCCCTCTACATGAAAAGGACATAGTACAAACTTTAACAATTCCGATTATTCACAATCACCCTGTTGGTATTTTTAGTACAAACTGTAGGATTTAAGAATAATAGTAAATTCCTATTCTCTGCTGCTTTTGGCTGCAGGTCCCTTGTCTTAATGTTGACTTTCATAATAATGATATCTTTTCATTGTTAAGGACAACTAAATGAGCAGGTGTCCAGACTGTAATCACTTCTCACCTGAGCTGATAAAACCATCAGCAGTTTTGGAGCTAATTGCCCCCAGGGCCTGTTATCAGTCTGCTCAACCCTTCAGCTACTTTATGTGCTTGCTATCAGAACCACAGAACAGTTTTCCTGAATGCAGTACTCATCTTGCCTGTACCTACTTAGCAGTTGCCCTGCATGTGATCTCATGACAACCAAAGTGATTTGTCAGTGTGGAGAATTCAGTTTGTTATTTATTTGTGGACTGTAAGCCATTAATCTCTGTCACTTAGTGGAGGTTTCCTTGGAGCTTTCTTCTGTTCACGTCATCATCTATAGGTGTAAATCCACCACTTAATGTTATTTCTGTTAAACTTGTTTTCTCTGGTGTAAATGTTAAACAGAAAAGTTCTTTACCTCTTGCACAGCTGGCTTTGAGCCAGCTTTGTTGAAGTCCATAGCCAACTAACTCAGCGTGTGGATTGTTGAACAGGTTGTAATTACTGTGTTGCACCTTGGCCAGAAACCTTGCTTCCCAGTGGTGGTGTGGATATTTTGAAATGACCCAAATGATGTAGGAAGGTCTGAGATCTCTTGATATGTGTCATAATTGAAAAGCTGAGAAATACTGTTTGCTTTTTTCATAATTGGAATACCATGTACTATCTTCTGTCCCAATGTTTCCAGTAACTTCTTACTCTGTTGTGTGTCTTACAGCAGACCACCTTGGTTTGACCTTCCTCCACCACCTTATTGTTCCGAATCGGAATCACTTAACCAGGCGGACCTTCCTCCTTACCGCTCTCGGTCGGGAAGCTTGGCCAGCACAGACACCCCCATGGCAGAAAGTCCTGTGGGCACATCCGACAGTTGGACGAGAGATGTCCATGGCAGCATGGATGGGCACAGAACTCTTCTGGAGAGGACAGTAGATCAGAGTGATTCTCTGCTCAGCCACATTGCTGAAAGAGAAGTGTAACTGCTCCAGTAGCTGGGATGGCAGGAAGGCATTTACTGTGTCTGTGTGGGTTAATCTGCTGTGGCTAATAGGTTTCAGGGGGACATGTGCCTGAATGATGACTTGGTTTGAATTCACACTGAGTTAATACTTGAATTCAGCATTTTGGGCTCATCAAAGGCAGAGCAGGGGGGCTAAACCTAGAGTCACATCAGCTCTCCACAGTATTTCTGTGAGCAAGTTCTGGTTCAGCAAGTAAGAGAAACATCAGTGCTTTGTCAAAAGAACTGATGTGCTGTATTTATTGAACTGCTTACTGTATATGAATGTATATATGTGTGTGTATAATATTTACAGAAGTGGTGCACGAGAACTCTGCCAGAAGGACTCTTGTTTTCAGACTGCCTTCCATTCTGTCCACGTGGGAGCTGTTTCTTCTTACTGTCTGGTGTCAGCTGGTGGTCACTGAAGCACATGAGAGGCAGTCATTCTGCTTGGAGGTGTGGTGCCCAATGCCAGCCGCCTGGCAGTGCCCAAATTGCAGAAAGTCTCCTACTTGACCCATCTCTGCATGGCCTGGAACATTCTCACTGTGAAGGAGTTTTAAGCTTGTGAGGATGCAACAACTGTAACTAAGCAAGGGGTTTTTTTCCAGATGCCAGTATTTAGGCCATATTTGCATAGGTTGTCTCAGCAACACCACAAAGGTTGGTTTATCTGTCAAATGTCAAGGCTGAGTACAGAGGCACTGAAGCTTCTCAAAACAACAGAGCAAGACTTCTTTTCCTGTGCGGCAAAACATTACTCCATGTGTTCCCTCTTAAAAAAACCCCACAACTAAACAACAAAACAAAACCCAAATTGTTCCAGCTAAATCTTCAACACCAAAACTGGTGTGAGGCAAACACCCAGCACAGAAAGCTTTAATGTCAGTGAGTAGTTTGTTGTATTTGTAAAATAGCTGAAAGCAGGCAGGTCATGCAGTGAAAGGCATTGGGCTTGTCATCCCACCTCCATCATGTATGTGTACATGCATGAATACATGTGTGTAATGCTGTGTGTGGGTATGTGCATAGTGTATCACGTGGGTGTAGTTCTTCTGCACCACAAGAACTCTAAACTGTCAAAGTTTTGTTTTTGATAAACTCATTGGTTTTTACAGAGTTTACATTATTCATATTCATTTGGTTAAAATCCTAACTTCTGCAGATAACCAGAATTTATTTCTGTCTGTTCTGTCCTGAGTCTTGTCATGGTCTCCTGTCAGATGTGTTTCAGTGCACCTTGTTGAATCACCCATGTGAAAGCACCTTGGAGGTAAAGGTATTCAGAGTAGCAAGAGGGAAGAAGCTAGGAATTTAAATGCCACTGCAGTGCTGTGCTTGTGCTCAATATAGAGAAAACAACGTCTTTCTCTTGTCTGAGGGGAAAATTGCCTTGAAAAATTATTAATATTTGTCTATCCCACATTTCCCACTCCTTCTGTGTAAAAGAACAGTGTCATTAAACAGACCTTGCTGTTTAAAAGAAGTGAAGGAAGCTGACTGCCCGCACCTTCTGCTTTCTTTCTCCCCATCTTTCTAAGGTAGACTCTTTTGCCCAGAGGTAATATGCTGAGAACCCAAGAATTTGGAGTGTAGGTAAGGGAACAACTCAAGTTCAGTCTCAGTTCTCATAAATACACCTGAATTTTTAGGGAGGCAGGGGGTGTTGTTGGTTTGGTTATTTTTCCATTTCCAGCTCTGGAGTCTGTTGCCACGATATGCAAGAGGCAGGGAGAGATTTACAAGCACAGGTCATTCCAGGACTGAGGACATGGTGGGGAGTCCTGGAGAATTCTGATACTGATGGGCTGGGCTGATTTTGGAAGCAGATGAAGGGCTTTCATTACAGGCTTAGGCAGCCTGTGGTGAAATGCATTGCTGAAGATGCTCTTAGGTCCTTGCAAAGTAATGTGCAAGAGTGGATCTGATTTCGTGCTTGCTGAGAACTCAAGCAATGTAGTTATGCTGTCCTGCACAAAGCAGGATTTAGCTGTATTACTGACTGACTGAGGTCATCAGCAGACTGATGTCTGCACAGAGCAGACAGTTATTCTTTATTTTACAGGTAGATCAGACTCAGGTACATGAATGAGTTAATAGTACAGGTGGGTGCAAGGACATCTCCTGTGGTCACTGGACCCTGCTGTCCCTCTGGCCTTTCATTAAAGTTCTTCTTGGGCTCCGTAAGAGAGCTGTGTTACGCTGTATGAGAATTAACCTTAATAGTTTTCTGTTGCAGTTTCTAAAACTTTATACTGCTCTTGAAAACATACCTTTGAGGAGTTTGCAGTAGCTTCATTGTAATTGGGTATGTTTTAAAGTGGCCAAAAGCTGTATAGTGAAACAAAATCATTGTGTCCAGTATCCCTCAAACAAGCCTTGCACAGGCAATTGCATTTCCCCATGTGTATTCTAAGACACCAAGAGTGTGTGCAACCCAAATACTGTGTTCCTATGGCATCTGAAAAACATTGCCTTGCGTTGCTAACAAGTAGGAAAAGAGTGAATATAGCCTGTTTCTTCTGTCTTCTGTGTCAGTCACTGTCATATATGTACATATATATATATATAAAAAAAAAAGATACTCTTCCAGGATGTATATATTCATGTAATTTTTGCATTAAGATAATCCATTTGGACTTTACAAAAAAAAAAAAAAAAAAAGGAATAAACATTCTAAATGGTGTGATGTTTTCCCTTCCAGCTAAGGGTGTATTTATCTTTGTAAAGGAATCTTCTAGTTTATGAGAACACAACTTAAAAGGAGATTGTGCCGTTCTGTTTGAATCTTGATTGGAGAGGCTGTTACCTGCATTTCTGGGTGTTGTTAGGTATCATTGTCTAGAGATCCAAAAAGAGCAACAAGTCTTGTCTTCCTCTTCGTTGTTACTCATGGGGACCACTGAACTTTGAGGACTACAGCTGTTCAGTATCTTGTTCAAAAAAGGCGTGCTAAAACCTGGGGTGACTCGTCTTACTCCAGTTTTCTGGTTTGTAGAACAGGTTTGCTAGGCTGGCTTCTTTGGAAATTGCTGTAGTATCACACAGAAATTGTTTATGATGTGTCACTTCTAGAGTGTTAATACAGCTCTACGCTGCATTATTCAGTGGAATCTTTGGGAAATGTGCTGATGAAATTAAATATTTCATTGGAAATCCTGCAGCTTGTAAGGCTGCAGTTAAATGTTCATCCAATACCACATGATAGGGTTTCTTTTCAGTAGCAGGTAAAATTGGAATTGATCATCCTATTGTTTACAATTGCTCTTAACCTTTTAGTTTGATGTTAGTCATCCAAGAGCTTTCCTTTCTATTTAATGTTTAAACAAATTGATGTTATTACAAAGATCCATTCTTACAAAAGTAAAATCAGTTAAAATTTTCTTCCAGAGCCAAATTCTGTTTCCGCATCTGTAGTGGTTGGTGACCACTGTGTTGAGTAATTCTCAGTGCAGTTATTAATATATTTGAACAAAAGAGTTTGAAGAAATGACTACTTGAGGTAAATGAAGGCATGTTGAAAAGAAGGTCATTTAAAAATAAACAAATAAATAAAATTTAGGAGTTTTAAGTGTCTGTACCCTCTGCTGAAATCAGAGTGCTGTGTATTTGAAGTTAAGCCATTAGTGATTCTGCTTGATAGTAATCTGAAGTTCCCTGTAAAGCAAATTACCATTTACCTCTCTGGTATTGGAAATGGAAAACTGGCAGTAATGCTTTTAAAAGAGAGCCTGTGAATAATTTTCTTGGCTCTTGTCTGCAGTGACACACACAACAACACCGACTGCATCACAATTTTTAAATAACTCTGCATTCCTTCTTCCTCTACTTCTAAGCCAAATCAGTTTTATTTACAGCACTTCACTTTGATACAGCTAATAGGGCCCTTGTGATAGATTTAGACACTGAGTGGAGGAAAGAGATGACTCTCACTTTAATTAATGCTGCAGCTTGTTAATCTTGTGCTCTTTACTTTTAGACATCTTAGCAAAGACAAATGGTTTTAGTAGATAAGAAAAACTATTAACGATGAAAAGGATGGAGGGACACTGATTTGTGATTTTTAATGAATATTTAAAATTGTATAAATGAAGAAAAAATTTAATGCTGTATTTTTAATGTGGTGATCAAATGACAAGTACTGTTTTTAACTGTTGCTTATTGGAAGCTACTTTGCATATAATGCCTGGAATTAAAATGGTAAGACAAGGGCTTTTCTTGCAGTTCTTACTAGATCTGCAATATTTTTTTATTAACACAAGGTTATATTGCACCCATGGACTAAAATACGGACTGCAGAAAGAATTTCAATACTGTGCTGGATTCTGCCTGAATGTATCCCAGTGCAGGACTGTGGCCTTCATTTGTCTTTTTTTTTTTTTTTCCTGATTTGAGGGGTTTTGTTAACTTGAAATGGAGAAGTTACTTAAATGCTTTAAAGGAGGTTGTATGTTGAAAGCCAACCTTGTCGTAAACTTTGGTAAACTGGAAATCTTCAAAAATGTATTCTGTATTCCTGAATAAAGTTGGTGTTTTAATACTGTTCACAAGTGAGCGTGTCCCCTGTCTCATGAAGTCTCAGTTGTTTTAAAGCCTCCTACATGAGGCCTCTTTTTGCATTCCGTGATTAGTTTTGTTAACTCTTTGTGGGTTTTAAAGGTATTTTTAAAACAAAGTGATACTGGAAACTCACATGTACCCGTATGTATAAAAATATACTGATCCATGTGTGTTCGTATTTATACAAATGAAAATGATTTAATTTCATAACTTCTCATTTTGCTGTCCTGTTTGTGGCATCAAAGATGAGGCATCTGAGCCAGTTTTGTTGTCTGCTTTGTCGCAAAGCTCTAGAGGCCGCAGCAGAGGTTGGTGCTCTGTGCTGACTGCTGTATATGGATTTACCAACAGAGGTAAGGGGCTGTCAGCATCAGCCTCTCCCTCCCCCCTTCTGCCTGCCACTTCCCCCCACTCACGTTGCCAGCACAATGTCCCTGTTTATCTCCAGGTCCGTGATCCACGTGCTGGACGCGTGAGCCAGATTCAAGTGGAGATGCTCCGTGGAGGCAGCATGCCTGGCTGCAGTCCCAAGTCAGATGCCTCATGCAGGCACCACTACTATCAGGGGAACCACCCAGCCCCAGAAAGTCCAGACCCGCTTCTTGTCCAAGTCCTGTTAATCAAAGGATTACTGTAAGAAGTACCCCTGATGTTATAAAATTATTTTCCCAGACTAAGGAGAACTAATTCAAATGTTATGTCTAAGTAGTTGAATCTCTGTAAGTATACAGAGGTTGCCATATCCCACTTCCATGATTGTTCTCCACTTGCTACCTTCACAAAGGCATGCCAGTTTTATTGTTATCCTCATTAATTAAATGACATGCCCTCACTCAGATTCTCAGATGGAAATCTTTGTTTGGTGCTGGCAAACTGCCCCAAAATAGCTGTGGATCCAGAATTCAACACCAGTGGCACAAGGGAGACGGAGCTGTTGAGGCTGCCACAATGGGCTCTCTGCAGGGGAGGGAGTACTGGAGTCTCAGAGCTGGCTCATTCAGTCTCACATCCGAGCAAGAGCTATGCTTGAGCAATGTTGATAATAAATACCATACTCTCCAACTAAGATCCCTAATTAAGTTTTTTTATTCTCTCTGCTTTGATTTGTTTAAAGATCCTAATTTTTACACCTTAAAAATGAAATAGGCAGCAGTGATTTTTAAGAGCAACATCTTTTCTTGATGGTTTGCAGGCACTCTGTTAATCAGTCAGCCTCAGTTATCTGTTGGAGAGAGAACTGAGCAGCTTTTCACTGTTTGGGGAGCTGTAGTCCAAAATTATTTGCTGTTATTAATTGAAGCAAAGACATCTTCATGTGGAAATTCACAGCTCTTCTTTGCTTTTCAAAGCAAAGCTGAGGGTATGTGTACTGCATAAAGCACTTTGGAAAAGTCCTGGATTGATCTCTCTAGGAAATTTACTTTTCTCTTTATCTGCCAAACATACTGTGAATAGATATATTGAAACATGATTCTCTGCTTCCCAAAATCCTGACAGTATTCCTTACAGCCTTATTGCAGGAACCACTGAAGAAGAAGAGGTAGAGCAGTTTTAGGGTTGATCTGACCCTTAGTATTTCTGTGGGAATGAATACCAAGTGTTTCACTAGGTGCAGTTGCTTTGATGCTGGATACCATGCAGAAGACCCCCATTCACTGAGAATTGATTTGGGACCATCACTTCCTTTCTGCTTCCCAAGAGCCACTCTACAGGTGGCTTTTTCTTTTTTTTCCTAGTCTCATCTTACCTAAGGTTAATTCCTATCAGTTACCCTGAGGTGAAACCTTTCATCTCTCATTATTTGATACTACAGCCTGTAACTCCTTCAAATTTAAACCACTGTTGTTTTCCAGCATAAAAGTGCAATAACCTTCACCTGTGAGGAACAACAGGAGTAACAGCTCATCTTCACCCAAACCTCTCACTTCTCAAGGAGTGCCCTGGCAGCATCAATTTGGCTGAATGAGTCTGACTCTTTTATATTTATTTGGAACACCTTCTATTGCCTTGACAGATGCTAGTCCTGTTGCAGCACAGGGATGAAGAAGTATGATGTTGTGTTTGACAGGGTAGATTTTTCTTCTCATTTGTTTGTGACAGAGTTATTTTAGAAAATGCTCCAAAGGCTCCTTGCCCAGTGCTGCATCCAAAGTAGCACTATCTCATGGAGGTGTGGGGTAAGGGGAGGACAGGAAGGTTGGCTGTTTAATGTATATGTATATGTGTCAACTGCTTCGGAGATTTCTTATGTGTTCCAGCTCTTGTACCTGAATAAGAAATATTTAAATGCTGCTCAGTAAGTGAATTTGCAGACTAAGGAAGTAGGGTTGATACATGGCTGCTCTTTTGCTAATTTCTGTTTACTCAAATATGATGCATAGTCAAGAGCAAAAATTCTCCATGCATCTGTTGCTGTATTTACTGTTCTCCCTTGGCACTCTGTGCAGAGCAGTGGAGTTAGCAGAACCAAAGAATTACCCAAAGTGGATTTGGAGAGTGCTTTGCTTCAGAAATAAGGGAGCTGGCTTACATATCCACTTGCAAGGTGTCATGTTAGGTATACTGGTTAAGATGTGAATTACATAAAATAAAATTGTACCTGAGCTTCTACAGGGAAAAGAAAAAAAAGTGTCAAACCTGTGAATCGGAGAGACACAGCAGATCTTCATCAGCAAGGCCAGTCTAGGAGTTGGCTGCAGGTCAGTTAGATATTCCTGCACTGTGAGCCCAGTGGAGCTGCAGGTGCAGCACTCACAGGAGAAAGCAATAGTTGTTTCAGGTTTGGTAGCAGGAGTTGGTCTGTCTGGTATGTGATACCTGAACTATGTGAAAATCATTCTAGACCAATTGTCAGCTTCCTTCGGGAAACTATGTGGAAATTGTTTGGCTGCTTTGTTTAAGTCATGTTTCTCAAGCAACTAATGACTCTCTCTTCTTTTTTTATCCATTGCAGGGATGGGAGGAAGATTTGCACTGTTTTTAAAGTAGGGACACCTGAGACAGGGAGAGACATCAAAATAAATTTCAGGAATAACAGAAGCTGCATCTTCCAAGATCCAGTTTCCTGACCTCTGGATAGTGCCATCTTATCCATATATTTGAGATCTTTTAAATCCTTTATTCCATTTAACAGAAGATTTTTTGCAGATTTAAGGAGAGAAAAGAAAAAGAGGTAAGTCTGGATATGCAGGTAACTGTTTCAAGTTCTTTTTCTTTTTGCAAAAAATTCTTGCAGTGATTAAAAAAACATGAAGAAATGTTTGAATTCCTTATTTTCTTCTAACTTTTTAGGTATTTGTTAGCCCTATTATTTCTGCAAACTCATTGAAACAGTTACTCTGTATAGCTCTTCACATGGAAGAGGACTTTGCTCTAGAATAAGGTTGTGGGCTGGATCTTCACCTAGAGTAGGTATTTCTGTAGGTTTCCACAAAAGAAGGTTGTAGCTTAATGAATGTGTGGACTGTGAATGTCTCCCAGAAGGGAGCTGGAGGGTGTACTGGAAATGGGTTGCTGTAAATAATGCTGGTTTAGAAATGCCCACTGGAATTACAGTGTGTGGAGGGGAGGGCCACAGGTTACTACAGGCCCTGAAGGAACACTTCATCGGGTGGCTGGCACCAACGTTTTCTGCTTTATGGAACTGGGGAAAGGAGGGGGAGGAGGTGAGAGGGAGAAATGTCTTTTTGACCCTGAGTTTCTAGGTAGCCCAAAGTGATACAAGGAACTACAGAGAGAAGAGTGTGACCTGGCTGCCTTTCATGCTGGCATTTGAAAAATTAGCTCAAGAAGTGCTTTGAAGGGTAATATTATTTAAAAAAATAAAAGAAGTCCCCACTTTCTTTTCTTGATATTGATACGAAGAAGGAGATGGCTAACGTGGGTGAGAGAGTGATTCAGAATGGTTTTCGGATGGCTTTTTTTTCTTCCTTTGAAAATTTAGGTGAAATTAATTATGGAATGGCAGCAGCGTCCTAACTAAAGTGAGTGCTTTCATGTCACCTCCTGCTTTTAAAATAGCTGCTCTTATCTCTGCTTTGAGGAAGGGGATGTGGGGGGGAGAGCACCCTGGTCCTCTTGCAGCCTGACAGTCACCAGATGAATGGGATGCCTTAGAAGACCTGAGGCCATTAAAGCCTGCCAGCAAAGACATTAAGAGCCTGCCAATGTGCTGATAGCATGTTTTGTGTTAATCTGATGAAGTAAGCAGAGGAGCTGTTCCCAGCACAGGCCAGGTGCAGCATAGGGAAGCCCTTGCTGTGCTCAGCGAGTTGCGCTTTGAGCTGCTCTGGGCTGTAAGGGTGTGGTGTGACACCAAGACAGGAGCAAATGCAAGACCCTAAGAGGATGAGGCTCTGGCTGGGGAGGAGAAGGCAGACAGGGAGTTGGAGTGCTAATAGCATTGCTGCTTGCTAATCCCATCAGGGCAGCCCCTACTCTTGTTATTTTCCCTGGGACTGTGTGTATGCCATGTGTGTGGTGAAATCCCAGGTCGGGTGAGAGCTGAAGGCCATACCACTGTGTGAGGGTGAGCCTCCCTCCAGCTGCTGGGTAACGAGCCTTATAACCCCATTGTAAGCAGAGGTTAATCCTGCTGCATGGTGGGCTGGTAGCACCAGCAGCTCCAGGGGCTGTTCATTACCTCTCAGTGCACAGGACATGCCTGCACAGGCACACCCGAGGATTTCACATTCCTTTGAAGAAACAGGCATTGATTTCAGTGGATGCAGTCTGACCTGGCATTCTGCAATCACCTGTAGCCAGTGGTTCCAGGATCAGTGTGAGGGGTGATCTTAGGTTGCTAGATATGCTCAAGACAGGGGCTTTGGACTTCAGCCCTCTTACAGTGATTGAGGATAGTAGCTGAACCTCTGTGGCAGCCCCAGGACTAAGTCTGTCTGAAAGCCCTTAAACCACATTATGGGATCCAAGTAGCTGCTTCAAAGGAGGCAGCACAGATCATTTTTACCAAATGGACTGTGACAGGTCTGAAGGCAAAGGGGAGGAAATGAAGGGGAAGGGGGGATAAGTACATGAAGTGTCATCTGGAAACAGGCTTGTGCTGTATTCTTTGGCGAGTGTATGACTTCACACCATCAGTCACCTAGGAAGGATCCCTGAGGCTATGGGGAGGCTTTCCCTCACCACTATCAACTGTTAGGAAAATGCCAGAGGATCTGTCTGCCCTTATCTATGTTCAGTCTGAGAGTTTATTAAGATGCCCTGAAGAATTTTGGATTTTATTTGTGCCTGTGGTTAGATCTCTTCTGTCAGCTTGGTATTCCATGTCCCTTTCCTGAAGGTCTGGTGCTCCGGTGCATGCTCCATCTGAAGACTGCCTTCTGCCCTTGCTTTCTCTTCAGCTTACATGACTGCTTTACAGTGCCCTGCTGCTGGAATGTAATTCAAGGATTAAAGTCACCTCTGAACTTTCATGGGATATTTTCACAGCCCAACATTTCTCTAATATCCAATCTAAACATCCCCTGGCACAACTTAAGGCCATCTCCTCTCATCCTGTCGCTTGTTAGCTGGGAGAAGAGGCCGACCTCCAGCTCCAGCCTCCTTTCAGGTGGTTGTTGAGAGAGATAAGGTCTCCCTTGACCTTCTTTTTCTCCAGGCGCTAAACTCCCCCAGCTGTTCCTCACAGGACTTCTGCTCCAGACCCTTCCCCAGCTCTGTTGCCTTTCTCTGGACATGCTCCAGTACCTCAGTGTTTTTGTTGCAGTGAGGGGCCCAAAACTGGACACAGCACTTGAGGTTTGGCCTCAACAGTGCCCAGTACAGGGGGACAATCACTGCCCTGGTCCTGCTGGCCACACTGTTGCTGAAACTATTCCTGATAATTTTGTCCCAAGCTTGCCAGCATGGAGAAGGTCTGGCTGCACTGTTGTGGCTTGAGCAACTGCTTGTGTCTCTGCTCACTGTCTTTAGGCAGCCTGTGAAGCAACTAAGAATCCCTCTTCTGAAGTGGCAGGTTGGGAAAGCCTCTCCCTAGCAGCACACTGGTGATGGCTTGGTAACTGGAGACATGCCTGGCATCTGAGGCACCACTCATCCTAATGCAGCCATATTTTCAGCCAGCAGCCCATGCAAGGGGTAGTGTGCTTCTCTATAAGCAGGACTCTGCATTCAGACAAATGAGCAGTGCATTAGTTATGATGTGTTTGTGTTTTTCAAGTGTCTTGTTTTTTCCATGGGGAAATTAATAGCTTCAGCTGTAGTCTGGTGAGTCTAGGAGTCACAATTTAAGGAAGAACCTTTCAAAGCAGGGTTCTAAACCAATAAAACATCTCAGATGGTTACTGCTGAGTTAATGACTCAGTGAATAAACAAATCACTGTGCGACCCTTCATGTTTCTTGTCTGCCTGATCTTCCTTTTCCCCCTGCAGGCTACCTGCATCACCCAAAAATCCAACACAAGGCAATATAATCAAATGCAATGCAATAGCCTCCTTTTCATTCTCCGGCAGGGCCTGTTTTTCATCCTGTGCTACAGAACAAGGCGGGCATGAAGACATGAAGCTGAATTTGTTGCCCCCCCTCTGGTTCAGCAAGAAATTACTCAGATTTTTTTCTAAGATCAATGAGTTGCCATCATGTCCCAACAAGCTTGCACTCTCTGGTAGAGACATGAAAAATGATGCTTTGTCTCTCATGTGACACTGGCACTGTGGGTGACAAACGCTTCCCTCTTCATGCCTGCTTATGTTTCAGCATTGTGCATTTTTCTGGATAAGCTGTGTGGCAGCCCTCTCATTCATCAAACGTGGTGCTGGCCCATGAACTGCAGGCCTAGAGCACTCTCGGTTGGATTTGACCCCACTGAAAGCAGGGTAAAAGGAGCTGGTGGTTCTGGGGGGACTGGGATTGTGCCCAGTAAAATCACATTGCTTTGCCGAGAGCCGTGCGCTCAGATAAATAAGTGGACCCATGGACTATTAGCCTGATTATTTAGCAACCTCTCCTTGAACTGTGTGAAGCATTTAGTCTTTAGTCTGCAAGTAAAGTAGTGATTCTCAGTTAAGGTAAAAGGAAAGGGGAAAGTATCAAGAAATTGGCACTGGGTTGCTTTTAGACAAGCTTCTGGAAAATGCCAAAGAGCAGCACTTTATAATTTTCTAGTTGAAGAATATTAGTTCCAAGCTTTTAATTTTGAAATGTTGAATGACCTCCTCAGCACACCCCACCCCCCAAGTGAGACTGCTAATGAAACAAACAGATGGTGATTTGAATAGAGTAAAAGGACATCATAAAGATGTGCTTTGAAACAGCCAGACAGAACAAATTACACAGGAGACTGTGGAAAAGAAAGTGGTGGAAAACTGAGAGCAAACCACCATAGTATTCATATAGTTCACCAAATGGCCCAGCATGCGAATGGAAAGCTGTTTAATTATCTTCCATAATCTGATATTAAAAAAACGTTTCCTATGCAGAACATGTTGGGCTGATAGTTAAAGAATTGTACTCTTGATCAAGCACAGAGGCCAGTCGCACGCATCTGTCTGTGTCTGTGCATCTCACTGCTGTCTGCAGGGCTGTGCATGTCAGCAGTGACATTTGTTTGCTTTCTATTTAAAGCAATGCCTGGGAGAAAACTATAACTTTTTTTGTTTGCCTCTTTCCCAAACTAATGTAATTTGAAATGCTGTGTCAAGGAGTCTGGAAGGCCTGAGGCAAAAGTTGAAACTGTGACCTTCTGAATATTAAACTGTATCATGGCAAGCTGAGCATCCTTCAGTCAGGGGAGGGGCTGGGGAAGATGGCCCTTGGGCTGGTTGCTTCATCACTCCCCTCTTTCTGCTCCCTCTGCCCTGTGTCTGGACTCCTTGTGCTTCATGACAACATTGGCTGAGGCTGCTCGCTGGCCTCTCAGTGGTAGTTTCTCTCTGGGAATTGCTGACTGCTTTGCAAACACTATGACTTCGGCTTTATAAGTGAGGAGAGAGAATGACAAAACCAAATCATTTACTTATTTCAAGTTCAAAGTAAAAATAGGTAGTGAAATCTCTCCCAGGACTGCAGGCTGAGGAAAAACGCTGAACTGATTTTATTGCTGCTCTTCCCAAAGGCTTCTGCTGCTGAAGCAATGGAGTGTCTCCCCTTTACACCTGTTTTCCTTGTCCTAGTTCATTGCAGCCTGCTTTGTTGGCCCCTGCCCTGGCACTGGAAGCAGTTACCTAGGTGTTGAACTTAGGGAAGTTGGAAGTGATTCATTTAAACTTAGATGAAGTCCCTTAGGATGGGAAGAGGGAAGGTGACAGCTTTTTTTGGGTGCAGCTGCCAAAGCTGGGAGGAAAGGAATGAGCTACACTTAACTACAGAGTAACCCCTACCTCATTTGCACTGACTACAAGGAGGTGACAAGTAAATCAATATAAAGCTCCAAAGCTTTGATATTTCCATGTCTGATGTTTCGATACTTTCAGTAAAAATTAGTTGTGCTCTTGTGTTGACCGAAGTCTCCACAGCAGCCTCATTAACACACAGCCAAAAGTTTCTCTCTTCCAGCTTGCTGAACTGGAAATCAGTTTTGTTTGCTTGGCTTTTTTTTTTTTTTTTTTTTTTTTTTTTGCTGTGAACAAAATGCTTCCTTGTTTCTGCTGTACCTACAATTGCACCCTGAAAGGAGAAGGAAGGCAAAACAGCCTTCAATCTCTCCATAATCATCAAACAACAGTTTTGCAGTCTTTGAGCATCTTCTTGCACCTTCCCTTGCTGTATGGCAAGTTCTCTGGATCCCTCCTGCTGCCTTGTGTCAATCATTAAAATTGCTGTGATCACATCTCCCGCTGCAGAAACAAGTAGGAGGCGTGGGTACCCTGATGGCCTGGCTTGCTGCTACTCCAAAACAACTGTGGCAGCTGCTCAGTCTCAGAGACAAACTTTGGTGTCACTTTGTGCCTTTTACCAGGTTTAATGAATAATAAACATGTAACTTAAGAGCAGATCCTCTTGGGCAGACACACATCAGTTCTGCGTGCATGCACCCACTCCTGTCTCTCTGGAGAGAAATTGAAACATCCTTCAGTCAGTCCTGCCTCAAAATCCTTATGCAGGCTATTATAGTCTCTTACAGAGAACTAAAGCTTTTCAGCTTCTGTGTGTAAGCTAGGAGCAAATTATGATCCTGTTTTTACCCTGGTGTACCTCGTCAGCAGGGAGAGGTGAAACTGCCTGAGCACAAGGCTTGCTGTGTGAGTCAGGACAGGAACCCTGGATCCTGGCTTGCTCTTTCAACATCTGAATTGTGTGCACTGGCTTCAGCTTAAAGGCATGATGATGGAGAGATCTTTGAAAGCATCTGAGGGATTTAGAAGTGCATTATGTATTCCAAAATGTAGCACTTCATGCATGTTCAGTGTGCCACTGGCATGGCTCTGTGTTACTACAGGATGTGTAAAACATACATTGCCCACAATAGTTTTGAGGACAAAAGGTGGATTATCAAACATTGACCATAACTGAGTGTCTAGTCAAAAACCTGATCAGCACGTGGTTGTTTTTCATTACATGGAATCAGCTTTTTGCTGCTCTGGGCATCATAAGCTCAGTCCTGCTGGCAGTGCCTAGACAGCTGCTTTTAGCAAAGGAAATGTCTCCGTTTTCCCCGTGTTCACTGCCTGCCACACTCCGATGGCCAAGGCATCCCACCAGCCACTCACTGTTCCTAGCTCTGTGTATTGCTGTGTTTCTGCAAAGAGTAGGGAGTCATCACAGTGATGTTGAAAAGTGAATTTTGCTGTACTTTGGAAGACTCTTGGGCCAGCAGCCGAGGTCAAAACCTCAGACTAATGTAATTTGAGGTTGGATTTATTACGTACACTTTCCTAAAGGTTTCTGTGCAATGCCACTACTTTTTAACTTCATTTCAGTTTGCCTTGCTTAGACAAACTTTTCTGTGGTCTTCCTGAAGAGCCAAGGCCTGACAGGACATCTCCAGGATGGCTGGGACCTGCCCAGTTGTCAGGAGTGTTTGTTTGTGGCCTCTGGTGGCATATCTGTGAGCTGGATTGCAGATGAGGAACAGCGTCTGCAGTGCCCAGGAGGAGAGTGGGGAACAGGGACCAGAAATCTCTGTGGCCAAGATCACGGACCCATGGGGAAACAGGAGTTTGCTTATCAATGGTAGCAGTGGTGTATTGGAGCATAGCAGCTGGCTCAGCTGGCAGAGCTGGTCTCCCTCTGCAGTGGGACTGGGATGGTGGGAGGGGTGTCTGCCAGGCCTCATCAGTCTGTGTTGCCTTGGCCAAATGAGCTTTGAGGGCAGGGAGGGAAGGAGGGAAGACCCTACCACAGGGGCTCCCTGTTGTTTCTGCCTGTAGAAATGGGTCCTTTCTTAGGGGTGGTAATTGCTATGGGGATTTTAGTGGGGCAGGAGGCAGGATGGGATGCATAGAGCAGGATGGCAGCAGCTAAACTGAGACTCCGGCAAGGGGCAGGGGGAAGGCAGGTGGCTCTGAGCCTCCAGAAGGATGGTAAGGTGTCAAGGTCAGGATTTCTCCCTGAGGTGACCTTGAGGAATTCAGTGTGTCAGCACCTGCTCATTCCACAGGGCCCTCTCAAGCAGCCTCAGGAGCTGAGAGGGAGACTTCAGTGGCTGCAGGAAAGGGAGAGAGAGTCCCTTCATCCCACCTGAGTGGGATGAGAAGCAGTTGGTTGAAAATTCACATCCAGGCTGGGGACTGAAAAAAATACCCTTGTGAAAAAGGCAGCAAGGCATGACTGCAGGAAATGTCTTGTGCCAGCTGAGGGAGACTCTTCAGAGTCTTGCAAGTGCCTTCTGCCCAAGTTACTCTGCAGCACCTGCCTGCCAGAGTCCGTGTGAGCTCTGGTATGGCTCTGACCACTGCTTAGTCACTGCCCTTGCCCTGGTGTTACACTTGCTGTGGAGTCTTCTCCAGACATCAGTACTTAGGCTGCTGTCTTGCTGACCTTTCTGGATGTCCACTTATTTCATGGGCTTCAGCCAGTGGTGTGCATGAAACCAGAGCATGGTCTCTAAAGAAACATTCCTTTGGGCAGTTGCCAGCCTGGCAGGGTGAGATGCAGGGAACAGTGTATGTGAGAAGTAATGCAGCCATAGTAGAGTTAACCACTGACCCTTTCAAAGTGTTGTAATAACCTGCTGATGGAGAAAGAATAGGGAAAAAATCAAACGGTCTTTACACCAAAGGAGGTGAGAGAAGCAATTAACATGTTCAGATGTGGGAAATTTGACAGGGGAGATGACCAGAACCAGAATTTGCATGGATATCCTCCTCCTATCAATCTTGCCAGGGAACTTGACAGGCAAAAAAAAGTCAAAGAGCAGCCAAGGGATTCTGAAATCAAAGGGCTTTGAAAGCTGGATCAGAGAATAGAGCAGTTTTTCCATCTGCTTTGAATTTATTGTTGTTAATGAGGAAGTAGGCTCTGGTCTGACTGAGCATGTTTGACCAGGGGGGTCACTTGACATATCCATCACATAGGTATTGAGGGACTCTCTCCAGGTTAACCCTTTCGCTGCCAAGTACTTACAACTGAGCAATTCAGAGGAGGGACAGATGTGCTGTTTGGACTATCAGATCCTGTTTATCCATCTGACTGGTGGGAACTCCTGCAGGCAGAGCTGAAAACCCCAGCATCAGCCCATCCTGCTGATCATGCCCTAAGCAGGTGTGAGTCTTCTACTTCCTTGCTGATGTTGGCTGTGGTCAGTCTTATTCTCTGCAGCTGTGAATCCAAGATCATGACTGAGCATGACTTTGCTCAGTAATGTATAGCTCATTTATACACAAAGCTGGAAATAGTTGTTTCAAACACTTACAACAAGGCCCCCTGTGCTGCTCAGTTTGGATGCTGTCCCTGTCAGCAGGACTTGCATAAGGGGACTGACTTCCCTCCCCCAGCCTCCCCATCAGGGTTCCTAAGCAATGGGGAGTGCACCGCGTTTGGGTGAAGGAGCAGATGGGAAAATAGATTGATGAGAAAAAGAGGAGAGTTGGACTTAATTAGAGGCCTTTAGCAACCCATGAGAGCTTATCTTGAAATTGGTAGCCTCATTATCTAAATACCAAACACCAACCTTCCCATTCCAGATTCCTGAAAACTATTCTGTGTTTCCTGCCCTTTCCTGCCCTAAATGCTGATGCCATCACATCTGATTTTCTCTGACTCCTGATAATGCTGGAGGCACAACAGCCAGGGGATCTGCTCGCTGAGGTTGTGATCCCCAGTTATCATTCCAGGCTGCTGCCTGTCTGCAAGACAAGAGCTGTGGATGAGGCTCACAGAGCTGCAAATCTTCAGAGTGGGACAGAGTGTGCACGAGGAAGTGCTGGCATGTGAGGCATATCTCTGACTCATCACTGAAGAGATTGCCCAGGGAGCCTCAGTTACAACAGAGAGATTGGTCGCTCATACTGCAGAATTACACTCCATTTCTTCTCTTGAGCAGAATTACACTCCATTTCTTCTTCTCTTGAGCACTGCAGAGCTCTGAGCCAAGTTGGCCATTGGAGCAGGTATGGGTTGCAAAGGTAAGTTCAAGGGTTGTGTTCAGAAAACTTGCAAAGCATGTGAATGGATGCTTGAGTGGGTCCATCTCCTGTGAATCCTCTTTAGCTGTTAAGAGTACAGAAATCTGGCAGAAAATGACCCCCCCTGCTTTCCAGATGGTCCTCAGAGATCAGAGGGGCTGGGTGTGGGCAGTCTTAATTTCTGGTAAATCTGGTTGCATTCAGTAAGATCCCAGATGCACAAATCTTGTGGGCCACACTGTAAGTCTGGTCACATTTGCTATCACAGATGCACAAATAGTGCAGTTTTTTGGAGCAGCAGATTATGGATTACTGTGAGATTGATGGAGATAAATTCACCAGACCTGCAAAATATAAATGGATAGCGCTATGTACAAGTGTTCCTGGGTATACTCCAATGCAGTCAGAGACAAAATCTTGTCAAAGAGGCTCCCTGCTTTGGGGAGGAGAGAGGAGCAAGTCGATGTCTGCAAGGTGAGGTTGTATTGTCATCTTCTGCCACTGAGGATTTCAAATGCCCATTTATACTTCTGGCAGAAGTGGAGGTGAAACTGTAGTCGAAATACCCTGTTATTGGCATCATAAATGGGAGGGGGGAGGCAGCGATCTTATGTGTAAATGAGGGATATGGAGAGTTACAAAGAGAGCGATTACACAGTCTGGGGTTTGTGCATGGGTAGAACAGAACCCTGATGTGTTAGTGTGTCACTCCCTCTTCCACCAGTTCCAGACATAAGGGTCCTCCCACCTGATAACCTATCAATCAGCAGGCCATCATGCCCACTGTCATGCCAACATAATCCCTTCACCACATAATCTCTCAGCATATCTGATGGAAAGCCCTTCACTACTTATCTCATGGCATATCTCATGGTTTTAGGCTTTCTTCCTACACTGCAAAACACATTTAAACCTTTAAACTACATTTAAAGCACAGGATGAGACAGATTAGTCCCATCCATTCAGAAGGGGATACAGCATGGCCTTAACTTGGCATTCCAACCTGACCTCTCCTAGGCAGAGGGTGCTGACCTGCCTATGGCTGCAGCTGAGGTCAGTGCAGCTGTGTGCGCTCTCAGGCACTGGGAGCAGAAGGCACCGTGAGTTAGCACTGCTCAGCTGACGTGCAATAACATGAAAAGGTGGTGGGCTGAGTGTGTGGCTGAACCCTGAGATTTGCATGAGCTTAAAACCATAAAATGCAATTTCTCTCTGGGGATTCATTTACAACCAGTTTCAGTTTGTGGTCAGATGAGGCCATGTGACAATGTCTTTACTGTACCTTGTCATCTTTTTTCCCTTCTGGAAGACTGCCTTTCCTGAAGTATTTCTACTTTAGTTGTCTCCTTGAATGTCAGGATATGTCATTTTAGGGCGATCTGTCATTTAACTTCAGCAGTGTTGCACAGAGTCTCTTAACAGCACTTCTGGGCCTGCTTCAGTGGATTGTGATAATGTGGTAGATATCAAATAGAAAAGGATCCTGGAGTGGATGAAGGGTGTTGTGGCCATTGGTTAATGAGATATTTGGGATTATGTTTTCAAGTAAAGTGTTGGGAATTAAAGAGAGAGTGAGTATTCAAGGGCATTTTATCTACTGGGAGTGTTTAAACCTGCAAATACACAGTATTGTTGATAACACAGCAGGATTAAAGTTTGCTGCATCAGATTCAGCACAAATTTGGTTGTCAGCTACCAGCTAGAGCACAAAGTCCTTAAGCAGCAGTTAATTCTCTTATTTGGAGGCTTTCTGCTTGCTGACTGCGAAATTCCAAATACTGGCTGACAATTGTCTGTTTAGAGCACTGTCTATTCTTAAATCTCCCTTCTGAACGGCTGCCTGGCTCCCTGCTGCAGTACTGGGTCTGGCTCACTGAACAGCTGACTGAACTCAGCACTGGAATCAGCAGGACCAGGTGCATTCACTACATACTCCAAACATGGCATGGCTTGGGGATCTGGCCTTTTTGGCCACAATTAGGAGACATATTTTTAACGCAGATTGTTTTTTCAGCTGAATATAGGTATTGTTCTTCTAAATCCAAGGCTTTTCTAAGTCTAACTGGAGTTAGGTTAGTTAGCAGTCAGGTCATGTGTGTTAAAATAGGACCATGGTGTGCGTTGCTCTCAGCCTGCCATTTCTCATCACTAGGCTGACTGGGGAATGTCTTCAGTCTGGTTGCTCGCAAGGAGCAGAGCACCATTGATCCTTCCCCTCCCTGCATCAGTCTCTCTCTCTTTTCTTTTTTTTTCTGTAATGCACCTAGCACCAAATAAAAAAAAGGGAAGTTGTAGTCACTGGAGCAGTATTGATGCTGTAGTTGCCTTCCTAACAGCACCCACCTGGATACAGAGCCCTGTGCTGCCTGCAGTCATGTCACAGATTAATTAACACCAGACAGCCCAGTCCTGTGTCCTCACAGCAGAGCTGCCCTCCAGACTGTGCTCCAAAGTGGACAGGAAGGTGCTACCACGGCATGAAAAACAGCTGGGGGTAAGGAGGGAGAATCTGTGGAGCTGGCTTGGGTTTGCCTTTGTTTGCAGAAGCGCAGTAGGAGTGCGTGGCCATGCAAAGGCAGTACACAGTGACAGGGACTCTGGGGACAAGTGATCTTTTTGGTGATGCATTCAGAGGACTCCTGGTGGAGGGCTCCTGAGGGGTGTGAGAGGAGGAAGAGAGGCAGAAACACTGGTTA
This sequence comes from Corvus hawaiiensis, assembly GCF_020740725.1. Taxonomy (NCBI): domain Eukaryota; kingdom Metazoa; phylum Chordata; class Aves; order Passeriformes; family Corvidae; genus Corvus; species Corvus hawaiiensis. The sequence continues at coordinate 44,635,192 of NC_063218.1, read as the reverse complement.
AGGGGCTGGTTTATAATTATACAACAGCTTGTGACATTTTCTGTGTAAGTTGACATACAGTAGATCTCAAGGGGAAACGAACAGACCCGTAAAGTTCTTTGTAGGCCAGCCCAAATAAAGGATAATGCCTGAATAGAACTAGCTCATTGCAGGCATTTCTCTGTCAGGTGTGGAATGTCCAAATATCATGAATGCTATAATAAAAGTGAGTTAATAAGGCAATAAATGGCAATGATGAAGTCCCTGGTTGATTTCAGAAAAAACAATAAAACCCTATTTCTATTTCACTTAGGATGGCTGAAGGCCCCTTCACTGTTCCCTCCATCTGCTTCATCTCAGGTTTATTTGAGCAATACGTCATCACTCCCCCCATGAGACATCCCTGGTATCTGCAAGCTCTGCAGACCTCCTAAAGGCCTGCTGAGGCTGTACTGCCTCCCAGGGCATATTTATTCTGTACCATATCTTACAGTAAATGCCTGGAAAGCAGCATTTTAAACAAAAATAAAAACCAAAACACCCTAGGCAAAAGGGGCCTTAGCTATGAAAATGAAATGAATGTCAGTGAATCAATCAGAATCATCCAGGCTTGGTTCATTCAGAAGTGCCATAATCCCTTCCTCACTTCTGCATGCACATGTGCTTCATACAGCGGGGACTTTAGATACATGGAATTTATTTCCTGTGCCCAGTCATCTGCCCAGTCACAGCCACAGGAAAGGAGAGACAAGGCTAAGGGATAAGATGCTACTGGAGAGGTGGAGAAAGGAAGCGGGGGTATGCAGGGAAATTCTCTGGATAGTTGCTGATTTACATGGAAGGTCTGAAATTGAGACAAAGCAAAGGGGTTCTTCCTAAACAAACAGATGGGCTGGTCTTTCACTGTGGCCTTTATTCACAGTTTCCTTCTGAAGCCTTTCGTATGAATGAGGTAGAAGGACACACTGTTAAAGTGGGTCAGGGAGAGGTGAAGAGTTGCAATCAGCTGTAAAGCCCAGCAGGATGCGATTCCTTTGAAGAGCATTGTGATAGTGATTTAGGTCCAGCAGTTGAACCCCGTTGTATTTTCAAAGCTGTGTGGTACTGTGCTCCTGAGGAACTTGAGAGAGAGAAATTCTGCAAAACACTCTTTTCTTTGAAGGCAGCAGAAAATCATTTCAGCCTTTGCTGTCGTAGGGAACACAGTACTCCAGTATCGACGTCTTTGTCTTGGCAAAAGGCTCAGTACACTTGTAGGTTCCTTTATCTGCATGCTGCAAGAGGCTTAATACCAAGTGGATCAGTTAATTATTCTATCACCCCCAAAATAGGTGTAACATAGCTTTTTACCTGCTAGGCAGAAGTCAGAGGTAAAGTGAGGTGCTCAGAGTCACTGCAGAGACAAGCACTCAGCTCAGAAGTCTGTGGTTCCAGGCCCCACTCTCACCCCCACCCAGGCTGCCTGTTCAGGTTTTACTGGGGTCCCAGAGGTGACATCAAGGCCTCCAGGTCTGCTGTAAAAGCCAAACTCAGTCTCACTATCCAGGGCTGGACATGCTGTTGAGCCTGGAGAGCTGCAGCTGCTCCTGGGCCCTGTTTGTTTCTGCAGTCAAGGAGCTGTGAAAAGTTTGATTTCTTGTAGGGCATGCAGAGCTCTCAGCAAAACCAGGCTGTGGTCCAGAGTTGCACCAGTGCCTGCTGTTAGAACCGCCCTATGCTAGAGGGTACTCCTTCCCCAGAACCCTGCTAATGTGAGTAAGCTGCCTTTACTTAAGAATAAATATAATTAATGACCAGAATGTTGATTTTGTATGCAGTGATCGTCCCCAAAGGTCTTCCCCCTCTCTAGAGAAATACTAATTAGTTGAATTTCGTCACCTCAAAGTCAAGTTCATTTTCAGTTACCAGAAGGCTTCATAGCTCTCTTCACCATTTCAACAAAGGACCATCTCTGTAACTGATTTTGTTTTTTAATTTTGGTACTTTTCATTTATTCTTGCATTTTTGAAATAGGATGGTGTTCTTTCACTGCCAGAGTGTAGTCTGCTCTGGAGCGGAGAATGACAGTGTGTGTGATACAGAATGATACAAGAAAATGGGATTGTAGAGGAAGAAGAAATTTTAACCAAAAACACCACAACAATCACTTCTCTTGGGGGAAATTGTACCGAGATCCCTTCTGACACTGCAGATTAGATGGGCTCAGAGGGAGGGTTATCAGAAGTATATCAGAAGTATCTGAAGTTCCAAAGTATTCCACACCTCTGAAAATTGAACCATTTCTCTGTGAGCTGTCAGTGGTGACACAATCCACCCATTAAACTGCATAGATCAGCCTCATTTATCTAGGAAAAGATAAGACTGCTGCTGTGTCAGGCAATTGGAAATCTGATCCTGAAATAACTATAGTATTTTGGTGATGCATGAACACCAGGAGACAGGCTCCTTGGTGTTACTGATGGGAGTACTGGTGGCAGTCAGTCTCCTGTATGGGGCTGTGAAGACAGGGTCACTGCCTCAGAGAATGTGCAGTCTGGAGAGGTGCTGTGCAAACCAGAAGATGGAATGGAGGTTCACCTTGACTAGATTTCTTGCTTAGCTGTTCTATTTTACTGTTTTGAAAGCATAGGAAAGGGTTTTTTTATATTTTACTTGCCTAAGGACAAGGCAAAAATGTGGCCAGCTTTCATTTTGTTTAAAGGGTCTTTGCTTTATTGAGAAGTATGTTACCACACCCACAAGGGAGCTTTGAATGTGTCTATTTCAGTGCCTTTATATGAGGCAGAACTTCCAAGACAGCACCAAAGGGAAAAATGAGGTCACTGTAAAGCAATGGCTAGAAATTGTAAATAGGATTGCGTACAGGGCTGATGCAGTAGATGGGAGTGATAGTGATGTTTGATGTTTACCATCTGTGCCCAAGAAAAGGAAAACATCCTGAGACACAGATGGCCAAGTACACTTTCATGCTGTTCTTTTCAGAGAGGAAAAAAAAAGTAGTTTCTAAATGCAGTTCTCTTAACTTTCAGTTATGCAGTGCACTAAAGGCATGCCTTTGTGTTTCTTTGATTTCACTCTGATCTTCTGATTACTTATTTGTCATCAGACACAAAAGTGTATCAGTTGTCTGTTGAGATCCAGTTCCAACTTTTTGGATTTTTACCTTTCTGGCTTAATAGAGCATGGAATAATACTGGCTGGCACTAGTGGATTGAAAAAAAAATAATGTTCAAAAGTAGGGGCCATGTCTCTGTGTAGGCATAAAAGTAAGATAAATGCAGAATTGGGCTTGGGAATGAGGCCCCAATGCCTAAATGCCACCAAGCACTGAGGAACCAGAATACTTCAGACAGTAGGTATCTTACTGATTCTGGTCATAAATCTTCAGTGAGTTTTCTGTGGGTTGAGGCCTGCCACTGTGTGGAGTAGAGATACAGGTTAGGGAGCCTTGCTGACCTGTACAGTGATTTGTTTGGAAGTGAAGATGCCATTTGCCTCAAGACTTACTGATACAGATTGTGTGTTTGACACCCAGGACCTACAGTCAGTGACAGAGTTGTAAAGAAATCAGCATTTCCAGTTATCCCTATCAGTGCAAAGGTATTGATACACTGCAGTCGTCTCATCCAGGTTTCTTATCACTTCTTTTCAGCACAGTGCAGAATGTCAAAGCAAACTTGATTTTTTTCTTTTTGCAAGAAACTAAAAGGGCCCACTGCAAGGTCCAGATTTCGGTGTAGAGTTCCTCCTGCATCTTATTTGCAAAGCTGAGTTATAGCCCTCTAAATTACAAACAAAAGCACTGGCCAACTCTAGCTAACAGCTCTGATGGATGCTATTATATTTCTGCTGCTAGTTGGCACTCAACCCTCACTATCTCATCAGCATAAAGGGATGCTGTCAACTTGACAAATTGTGTCTTCCTTAGAGGAGGGGAAAAAAGCCGTACCTACTATTGTTCCAAAGCAGCCTTTACAAGAACAGTGACTAGAAGAGAGTGAGGATGAAAGCAGGGTGCTATTTCACTGCCTCTGTTCTGTGTGTTTACTCTGCATATTTGACAGCCCTGTGTGGTGTGTCAGTGTTGCTAGTGTGCATTAGCACTTCCCCTCCCAGACTGGCAGGATGATGCCTCCTGGGCGGAGGGGGTGCAGGAAGGTCATCGAGGGGAGGGAATGCTTTCATCCCAGGCCTTGTATTAACAGCAGCAGCAAAAGTGAGTGGAAATGCAACAAGAGAATTTGTATATACATTGCACAGGATGCCATTGTGCTTCGAGCACTGTTTTAAATTGGTTTCTGACATGCTTGGGAAAGAAGGAACTCTCGCCCCCCCCAACCCCCCATCTTACTTCCTTCTCCAGATGTGATTTTTACAGTGTCCTGCTCACCACTATTTAAAGATAAATCTGTGCAAAACTTGCACTGTCTGCGAGAGGCCAGTTTGGAAACATTCAAAGTTGTCAGCATCCCTTTAAATACAACATTTTTCTTTCCCTTGCGAGTGCCAAAGCTCTCCCTGGAGGACTATGCATCTAACCTGGCACAAAGAAGGGAGAGTTCCTTCTTCTTTGTGTTTAAAATGACTGGCACAGTGCAGAGAACCGTCTGCTACTTCCATCTCTGCCAGCTTCCCCTAAAATGTGCTCAGCTGCCTCAACCCGCAGCTATGGGAGCAGTTGGGAGATCTTTTGCTGAGCAGTGAATAATATCCCCCTTCTGGTTTGGTGCTCTTTGGACTCCGGCAGTCATTGATTTGCTTCCAGATTATAAGGAAGACAGCCCAGACTGCTGTGTCCTGCCGAGAAACTGAGGAGGGAAGAGAAACGGGAGACCGAGCTCGCCATCTCCTGGGGAAAAAGAATTTACGCTTTCAGGAATGTTTCTTTTGTGTGGCACCCTTTGGTTCTCAGTCTCCTTTCATTCGCACGTCCCCAGCGTGTCGCCGAGAGATGGTCAGGTGCTTTTCCGAGCCCAGCCGGGCCGGACTGGTCAAGGTCTAGCAAGGCAGGGCCGAGCCCAGCCGGGCCAGGCGGTCCCAGCTTATCAGGCTGGAAATACTCACCTGTGGTTATGTCCAATTCTCTCAAAGACAGTGACATTTAGGCTTGAGTGTTCTAGCGAACTAGGAGGACTGTAAATCTCGGCTCATTTTCTTGTTCTCTCTTGAGGTTTGGGCCGGTTATTCAGGAAAGGTTCTTCCCCCAGGGTGGCTGGGCACTGGAACAGGCTCCCCAGGCTGATCTGGGCAGGATCTAGAACACCTATATTGTTAAAGAAACTTTATTATATCCAGTGAAAATTAGATACCAAAAAACCAGAAACTAACATTTTAAACTTAGGTCAAAACAATTCTAAACCAGATTACTAGTAACAAAATAACTTGTTTGAAGTGAAATAGTAAGACCTCAGTTAAAAACAAAGCAAAAATTTTGTACAGATGGTAGCTTTGGAAGAGCTTGAATATATAAATTTCACATATTAAACTCAAAACTTTAAATTTGGAGTAATTATTATACCTTTACCAAGCCATCATGAGTCTTATCAAGTCTTCTACTGTTTTAAACCAGTGTTTAAAGATCAGTAATTGAAGTAGAAGCTACGAATCTTAGAGGCATTTTCTTTCTAAGCTTTTCTTGCTCTCAATCACATCTACACCACTTTTAGTCTTAACACCCTAAAGTGCACATTTTCTTGCAGTAAAAGGAAGCATTGTTTGTATTGTTTTGAATAATACAAAGTAGGCTTTAATGTTTTTAATGCTTTTTCAACACTTTGACACAGATTCAACACGTCTGATTGTGAAATTACAATTTCAATTTAACTTGCATACTTGTGTTTTACAAATAAATTTATCACTGTTTTGCTTACAGTAACTGAATTAGCACCATTATCAAGTGTACATGTAGAAAATGAATTTTCTATTTCTCAAATACTGGAATGAGGATGGAGCTTTTAAGCTCCACTTCACAATGAAGGCTTGTGCTTTCCTGGCAGGAGTTCATTCAGGTGATGCACATACTATGACAATTCATTCTTTAGTAATGTCCTTGGACAATCCTCCAGAAACACTTGTGATGATGACCCCGTTCAAGGGAGATGCAAACTGTTAAGTGAAGAATTCTGAAAGGCACAGAACACAGAGCTTACAAGGCTTAGCCATCAAAAGTGGAGAGGGATTTTACTGCTTCCTAAATAGGAGGGAAAAATGGAAAGGCAAGAAAGAAGTAAGCAAAAGAGGACAGTGTTGGCACAGTAACAAACTGGTAACAGGGATGAATACATCATCTCTTGGGCTAGCCCTACCAAACAGCAGCAATATGTGCAGAGAGGATGAAAATCTAACTCATTTTAAGAGAGCAATAATTTTATGAAAAAGATCACATATGATTGCCTGCAGTAGCAGGCAATTTATTCTTTCAGTGTAGCAGCCTCCATAAAAAGGACTTTAATGTGAAGTTCTCCTGCTGTCTGGATAATGACAGTCCTACTCAGCCTCCCTTGTTTTATATACCTTTTTCTGAGCAGTCTCAGCTCTTATGGCTAAGGAGATTAGAGCCAACAATAAAATACCTAACAATTTAGGCAAAGATTTGAAGGCAAGCTCTCACAGCATGCTAAATCTTGGCTAGAAAATACCAGTGTCTTCTTGCAGAATGACTTGAAATCTACCCCTTGAAGTCACCAGATGTTTGGCATGTGCCATCTGATCCAGTGGGCACACTCCTTTTCATTATGACTCCACAAGCAACTTTTAGCTACCTGCAGAAAGCTCCACTCTGCCACTGGAAAAGCCTCTTCATTTTCAAGTCTTTCTTTTCTTTACAACTAGTCTAGTTGTGTAACTGTTTTACATGACAACAACTATCAGTCCTTCATTGCGTTAGACCCTGCATTTTGACTGTAACTTCAGTATTTACCTCAAGGATTTCCACTGTGTTTTGACTTCCTCAGCTCCTCTAACACTGCAGTACTTCATCCTGCATTATTTGCCTCCTCTGTGATTCTCACCTTCTAAAACAGTACTATATAAACTAGATGAGATTTTTTTTTAAGGCTAGGCTGCAAAGGCAACAAAACTTCCTTGAACTGAAGTAGTCTGTTAGAGATGTTTTTCACAGCTTGACTCTTACAGAACATACTCTTAAATATCCATCTTCTGTGTTCAGATGTCCCTATTATACGTGAAATGTACCAGTTTGCCTTGATACCATATTAAGCATTATAATCTTTGCTCAAAGTAGACCTTGACAAGGGACTCGTCACACAGTTGATCTGGATGCACAAGCTGCATTTCACCAGTATCTTTTAAAGGCACAGCCTTCACTTATACTCTAGCCTGCACTTTGGGGGATGTATAAAATTAATTAACGAAGTTCTTGTAGTTAATGCACCCTTCTGGAATGATTTTGTGTTTCCACACACAACAAACAATGTTTTGTGTCTTGAAGGAGAGCCCAGCGTTGTAGGAAAGATTGGATTTTGCCATAAATACTTTTGGATACAGACTTCTATAGAAGCTCAGCAGAAAGAAGAATCTGAATGTTGTTGATTTTCTGCATTTAACTCCTCCCCATTCTCAATGCACATATTTTTATAAACTTCTAGGTCAGGGTCATCACCTCTAATATTGTACAGAGGTGGTGCCCATGGAAAAAGGTGTCCTGAAATTGTATTATAATGAAGAGAAGGAAGTTCAAAACATGAATCAATTTGAATAGGAAACAAAAGATCCTTCTTCAGCAACAAACATGAACATCCATGAAACTAGCCTAGAAACTTGGCACCATCACAAAGAGACTGAGGTAACCCAGGAAAACATCTCCTCCAGACTGAAAAGGATTCACAAAATCAATTAGCAGTTCATTCTTTAATTAAATGAAGATTTACACAACCAACAGAACACTTTGAAGAAGTATAGGCATGTATTGCCACAGAGGGGTTTTCTATAGCACAGAGAACAGCCTTCAATTCTTTATTCTCCCAGTATGGTTTTTGTGCAGCAAAGGCAAAGCCCAGAGTCCAAGAAACCCCAAACATGAATTACCTGAACTCTTTTTTCCCTTTTCAAACAGAAGGAGGAAATGAGTTCCTGCTAAAGATGTTCAGAACCGTCATTTTGCAAACGGTGCTATGAAGCTGATCAGAAGGGAATGTGTGGCAGTGTCACTGCCCTATTTCCAAGCAATAACAACCATCTGCAGCACGGCTGCGCTTCACTGAGAGGGAGAGTGCTACATGCAGCAGGCACCTCAGTCCATGCACGTTTCAGAGAAGCACCTTTTCTCATGTCAGAAGGCAGCCCATTACCCAGCTTGAGCTTTTTAGATTCTCATTTCAGGACACAGATAGAACTTGCTTCATTGGCTGCAGCTATTTGCTGTTTCCAGTTATGACCCTTGTGATTAAGCCAGAAATCCTCTTCTGAAATGGTGAATAACTTTTGTTCAACAACACCATAGGAAAGCACTTTTTGGCATCCAACCAAATGAATATTTAAGTGTTAGCTTTTCAAGAGCTATCTCATTCATCCAAGAAAGAAACCTCTTTAGTTTTGTTTTGCTGAAATAGATAACATGTTACACTAGGCTGCAACTTCAGACAGCTGTAGGTAGAGAATACTTCCCGTCCTTGCTGCTGGAATCCATGCCCTTGAGCACTCATTTGTTTGCAACGGCAGAAAGTTGGTCCCGAATCCTTCCCAGCCCTTCTAACATAGTGTCCAGGGTTTCTTTGCTCAGTTCCACAGTCAATGCAGAAACAACAGGATTATTTCCACATAAGGCAGCATCTTCCTGAATCTTAAAATAGGAATGCAAATGTTAGTTGTAAAGAAATTCATTCACGTGTTTTTCCAGGGCCACTACAAAAGTCAGTGTTTAATACATAGATTAAACAAAATGGTTTGAATTTGGAATCCAGCTCCATCCTGAAGAACCACAGCACATTTCCTAAGCTGTGTGCTCCACTAGTGAAATGCACTCCCATTGACAGAGTGCAAGTGAGCATCCACTGCCATGAGTATTGGGAAATTTTGAAGATACTTGTGGCAGGAAGCCACATCTATATCAAAAGCATCTCAGCAGACACCACACAGGATACTTAACCCCACCCCAAACACAGAAATTAGATTTTAACTCCTCCTCTGAATCCCACCCATCTGATTTTTATTGGGTTGGGGGGGATCCACAACAGAAGCAGTAAGTTAGGTATACTCCCCAAATGATAGATGTGCCAGTGAAGGAAGTTATTAGTAATCTAAAGTCATTTCCCAACTAATGAAGCCAGCTAAACATGCTGATGGAGTGCTTAGACTTAAAGGATGATGGCTTCAGGATGTATCTTCTTTTTTCTGTAGAAAACAATAGTGATTAGGAACAAACATGGTGACTTCTCACCTCCTCATGCACAGAAAACTTCTGCGCAAGAGAGCTTTCATCAGAGACATCATTCCCAGGCTCTGTGGCATTTCAGGTATCATCTCTGAAAAAGTCTAACTGCCCACCAGGCAAGAGGCAAGCTCCACATGCCTGTCTGAGCTGGTTTGCCCTTGCAAGTCAGGTGCTGGACTTCATTATTTCAGTCCTTCCCAGCCACTGCCATTACCTTTAACTGCAGCAGGCAGGTAGGGACTGCCATTCTTACGATGCTGTCTGAAGACGTCTTGATGTCCACCCTCCAGTCCATGTCCACGAGCCGAGGCAGGGAGACTGGGGGATCAAAAAATGGCTCTGTTAGGTCCAGCAGCACAGGATGATACCAGACCCTGGAACCTGTGCCTACCACCATGCACACGCCTCTCCACTTCTGGCCCTGGGAAGCGTACAAATTTAGTGCTACTACGTGGTTTCACATCATTTTGCTCTGGAATAAGCCAGTCTCTGAAGGCCTCCTCATGACACTGAAAGGGTAAAAAGGGTTCTCCCATCATTACATGCAATGATAGTTCAGTGCAAGAAGCAGAGGTGAATTCCCAAAGCAGCTGGGAACAGAGAGCAGTCATGTCTTCTCCACACCTTCATCCCCTGCCTTGCTGCTTGCTACACTCAACTAGTGTTTCATCATGTGTTGCTCTTGCACCTGCATGCTTATTGCTCTGCTGTAAGAAAGCACACAGGAAAGCTCCTAAAATCCAGCAATATAGAACATGTTATTTCAAGTTCCCCAACCTAGGAACCAAAGCATCCTGTAGTACAGCAAACATACTGGCAAACTGCAATCTTCACATTCCTTAAAAATACTTCAAGTATCATCCTAATTACATGAAACTTAACAGAAACCATTTAACAGTCTGGTGCAATACTGACATCAATAGCCCAGAGCTGGAGACCTCTTGAGCCCTCCCAAGGAAAAAAGGACAGGTCTAACTTGGCTGCTTAGGGAAGAACTGTCTCAGCAGGCAGTTGCAGACTGTCTGGATTCTGCCTATCCTAAGATGCTTAGTGTCCTCCCCAGGGGTTGATTGCCAGCCTTCCTACTGACTACAGACACTCAAGTTGCTTCCTCTCTGTGCTTTATTGCCTAACTGATTTTTTTTCTGTCTGGGGAAAGGCGTTCTCTCCCTGCTCCTGCTGCTTCCTTGAGCAGAGCTCCAGGGGGCAGTGCACAACTGGCTGCCTTGCTCCTGCTTTTGGAACAAATTCCAGTTCACAGTGAGTTAGGGCCGGCACTTGGCAGCATTTGCAACAACACAAAATGCATCTGTTTAGCCTCGTATGTTAATTTGCAAAGATTGATTGCTGGTGGCTTGGGAGGGGCAGGAAACCATTCACTTTTTTTATGTTAACACAGATCAATCTGTTGGAATGTCTGCCTTGGAGCAGTGCCCTGGTCCCTATGTAATGCATGTCAGATACTTCATGAATACAATACTAAGAGAATCCATTATTTCCTAGGAGACAGTCTCATTCCAACAGGGTTAAATATTCATCTAACACATACAAAGACATAAGGGTCTGAGCAGAGGTCCTGGGTGGTGCTCCAAGAGCCACACAGCCAGCCTTGCTTCAGGGCTGTGAAGACATAGCCAGTGTGTTCTGCTGCTCTCATCTCTAACACATGACAGCACTAAGGACACAGGAAAAAGCATTCTGTGCTTTGGTAACACTAGAACACTGTTTAGTGTAAGCAAATCATTAGCATTAGGCAATAGTTTCTTTCCCTATTCATATTCCATTAAAACTTTGAGGGACAGTGTATTTCCAGGTCTTGCCATACTGTTTAGCTGTTGGACACTACCTCCTCTGCTGGCAAAGCAAAGGGTAAAGAGGATCCATGCAGACCTCGGGGTCCTCTGTTATATGTCAGCTCTCAGTGGCAAGCCTTTAAATGCTACAGTTGTAAAGAAAATCTCCTGGGGGAAAAACCAAGTGTTGTAGCTGCAGGAACACCTAACTAGCCATGATACTGTTGTTAAAGTTGGCACTCCTTAATTACATCAGTATTTAGAAAGGCAAGGAAAAAGCAAGTTACAAATATATGCAGTGTGCTTGCTGATGCATGGAAATGAAAGAATGCACAGGACTGACATAATATGCAGGGATGAGGTATTCCACAATATATACACGTCCTTTACAGTGCAGTTATTGCATATGAACATCCCTTAAAGACCTGAATGGGGAAGTCAGAGTGCTTAAGTTTCAAAAGTTTTGCAAGTAATTGCTATACACTGCACTCTGCAAGGCAGCCACAGACTGAGCTTTGAATAGGATTCCTTGAGAGCTAGAAACAATTTAGCACAGGAGCATGGATCTGAATACAAGTGTGTTGGCTTCTGCTAAGCTCTGCCATGCCACAATCATACAGCTCCATCTAAGCCCAGCAGGAATAACCCTGTGCCACGCTGGGATGCACTGCTCTAAACTCCAAGCTCAAATGATTTCAGGAAACATCAACTGCATCAAGATGGGAACTACTACTTACTCTGACTTGCTTGTGCTTCATTCCTCCAAGCAGAGCTGTGAAAAAGTGGAGAAAAACAGCATCAACAATGCTTTTAGGGAAAAAAAAAAAAAAGAGCCAAGCATTTAGCATGGCTTATCCCTGACTGAAGGGTCACCAGCAGTAAGCAGGGGACAGAGACTGCCTATGCTACTGAGTGCCATGGAAAGGCTGGGACTGGTGGGTAATGGCAGGCAAACTGCTGACCAACTATGGGTTCTTCTGGAAGGGCAGCTCATTAAAAGCCTGGACCTTTATGCCTGGTTTTATCAAAGCAATGGGCTCCCAAGCATTGAGATGTACAAGCAGAACTGCCCTCTGCCACTACCTCATGTATGCTCTATCCCCTACAGTGCCTTTGCACCTGAGCCACAGTGACAAATGGATGGGCATCTGGATACTACCTGGATTTTTTACTGGGGAAATCCAGCCCTCTACGTTTTATCGTCATCAGGACCATTCTTCCACCACAGAGCTGTTAAGATAAGAGGGGCTTTGCATATTGGGAATGTGGCCCACATCCACTTCAAAAGTCAGGGGAAAACTCTGTGTGCCCATGGCTGTGTTCTGTTGGCCCTTTCACTCAGATGACATAATCTGTTCAACTCTTCTCATCCCAACCTGTGTGGCTGTGCCGAAGGCACACACAAAATTCACCGAAACAAGACTCTGCATGTCTCTAACTATCCATGTATCAAACCACATACGCAGGCTTTAACTCTCCAGCTGAAAGCAAATGGCAGGTGGGTAGCACTCACGTATTCTCCAAGATTATCTTAGTCAAGAGGTTTTTCAGATTTTGGTGGAAGTTTTCTGGGAAAAGACAGAGGATGTCTTCTGCCCTGGTCAAGCCTCGGTACACCACGTGCCGGGTGAGGTTGTGCAAAGCAGACACCAGCTGTCAGGAGGGAAGAGGAGAAGGGGCTCGGCTGGGTTGAAAAGCATTATATACAGCACGGGACGGGCCTTCACAGCCAGGAGACAGCTTCTGCTGCGAGCCGCACACCACCAGAGCCTCGGGCATCCAAGTACGGCCCGACAGCCTTAGCAGGAAAGGGGCTGAGCTCCTCGGTGCCCTCCGGCCCTCAGCCTCAGCCCGTTCCCTTCTGCCCCGGGCGAGTGTCGCCGTTACCGCGCACACCCCGTTCCAGCAGCGGCCGCAGAGCCCCGCACCTTCCGGAGGGCCTGGGCCACCCCCGTGCTGGCGCCCGCACAGCCCCGCTCCCTCGCTCCCGCCGGGGCCCGCGGCTGCCCCGCCCGGCCCTACCTGCTCCGCTTCCTCGGCGCTGACGGCGAGCCCGGGGCAGGCGCGCTGCGCCAGCGGGCCGAGCGCGGCGGGCGGGCTGGAGAAGCACTCCTGGCACAGCTGCCGCACGGCGTCCTTGGACGGCGCCTGGCGGGGAGCAAAGCGGGGGCGCTCAGCCACGGCCCGGCACGGCGGCCCCGTCCCCCCGCGGCCCGGCCCCGCTCACCTTCAGCAGGATCTGCAGCGCCGCGAAGTCCCCGTCCCGCAGCGCCGCCATCTTGGCGCCGTCCGCGCCGCCATCGCTCCGCCCGCCGCCATCGCTCCGCCCGCCGCCATCGCTCCGCCCGCCGCCATCGCTCCGCCCGCCGCCATCGCTCCGCCCGCCGCCATCGCTCCGCCCGCCGCCATCGCTCCGCCCGCCGCCATCGCTCCGCCCGCCGCCATCGCTCCGCCCGCCGCCATCGCTCCGCCCGCCGCCATCGCTCCGCCCGCCGCCATCGCTCCGCCCGCCGCCATCGCTCCGCCCGCCGCCATCGCTCCGCCCGCCGCCATCGCGCTCCGCCCGCCGCCATCGCGCTCCGCCCGCCGCCATCGCTCCGCCCGCCGCCATCGCGCTCCGCCCGCCGCCATCGCGCCGCCGTCACCGGGGCGGGCGGGCCGGGGCCGGGGCCGGGGCCGGCGCTGGGAGCGGGACAGCCCTCGGTGCGTGGCGCTGCCCCTGCCCGGCCGCTCGGGGCCGTCTGTGCCGCCAGCGTGGGTCTCTGCCCTGGAGTCTTGCTGGGAACCCGCTGCCTTCGGCCAGCGGGAACGGAAGACAAAGGATTTATCATGGCACTACCGCAGCGATATGGACCGTTATCTTTGAGAGCTGCGTCTTTTATTTTGTAAGGGTTTAAATAAGTCGTCTTTCTGAGAGAAGTGGTCTTCTCTTTGCCTTGTGTGGTTTCCAGCACATCTGGCTCCAGGGCATCACTGATGTATGATCTTTCCCCATCACTGCCTCTGTCACAGCATCCCCATCCTCATTTTCATATGTGTTGATTTGTAAGCAGAATATTGCACGGTGAGAAATGCAAACATATAAATGCTTCTTCCACTGGGCTTCACAAGCTTGGCAGGGAATAGTGTTTACTCTTGCAGAGGAACAGATTCCATACTATGCACTGGGATAGAAGAGAAGGTGAAGGGAAGGATGATGAGATCTTAAATTTTTGTTTCCAAAGCGAAAGGGTTGCAGTTAGTGGGTTAAACAATAGCGTCCCAATAGAAAAAAGCATGGGGTAGTGGTTAGAGGTCAGGATTTAAGAGCTAGGAAATCAGAATCATGTTCTCTTGACCCTGTTTCAGTCTTCAGATGAATCAAGGTAAGTCAGTTTTGTCACGAGTGCCAGGAAGGTAATGGAACTCTCTGTATAACACATAACATCCTGCAGTAAAAAGCGTGGGCATTTATGAACATCAGCAGTAAGCGTGGAGGTTGTGGAAGGATAAACAGAACGAAGGCACGGTGAAAAAAGCAACACTCTGTTACAATCTGAGCAAGTATGCCTAAAGGAAACGGCTGGCTCCAAGATGGACTTGCCACTGGCCAAGGCCAAGCCCATCAGTGATGGTGGGAGCACCTCTGGGATAGCAGGGCTAAGAAGAAAAGACAAAAGTTATTGCACAGAAGTAATTGTGGCCAGAGAAGAGAGGAGTGAGATTATGTGAGAGAAACAGCTCTGCAGGCACCAGGGTCTCTGGAGGAAGACGAGAAAGAGGTGCTCCAGGTGCTGGATCTGGGATTCCCCTGCAGCCCACGGTACAGCCTGTGGTGAAGCAGCTGTGCCCCTGCAGCCCATGGAGGACCATGGGGATGCAGAGATCCACCTGCAGCCCATGGGGATCCACAGGGATGCAGAGATCCACCCACAGCCCATGGAGGACCACAGGGATGCAGAGATCCACCTGCAGCCCGTGGAGGACCCCACACTGGATACCTGAAGGAGGCTGTGAGCCCGTGGGCAGCCTATGCTGGAACAGGCTTCTGGCAGAACCTGGGGACCCATGGATGGAGAAGCCCATGCTGGAGCAGGTTTGCTGTCAGGACTTGTGACTCGGGGCGGGGGGGGGGGGGGGGGGGGGGGCATGCTGGATGTTTCTAAGGACTGCATCCTGTGGAAGGGACTCATGCTGGAGCAATTCGTGAAGAACTGCAGCCTGTGGGAAGGACTCACACTGGAGAAGTTTGTGGAGAACTGTCTCCCATGGGAGGGACTCTGTGCTGGAGCAGGGGAAGGAATCCTTCCCCTGAGGAGAAAACAGCATCAGAAACACCACCTGGTGAACTGACCATAACCCCCATTCCCTGTACCCCTGCACCACTGGTGGGGAGGAGGTAGCGAATCAAGAATAAAGTTAAGTCCAGGTAGCAGGGAGGGGTGGGGGGAAGGTGCTTTTAAGATTTGTTTTCTCCTTAATCCTGCTCTGATTTCGACTGGTAATAAACTCAGTTAATTTGTCTGAGTCAAGGCTGTCCTGCCCACGATGGTAATGTGGTGAGTGATCTGTCCCTGTCCTTAACTCATGAGCTTTTTGTTACATTTTCTCTCCCCTGTCCAGTTGAGGAGGGGGGTGATAGAATGGCTTTGGTGGGCACCGGGCATCCAGCCAAGGTCAAACGACCACACCTGGGTTAAGGACTTAATTGTACAGAGTAGCTTTGTCAGACAAGTAGGTGGAGAGTTGCGAAGGGTGGGGAGAGTAGATAACTCTCATTGCCACCTCTCACAGGAGTGTGTGGCAAGAGAACATTTACCTGTGAGTCACATGCTCAGAACAAAGAGGCACAGCTGGCATCCTACTGAATTCGTTTTCCAGTCCACCTCCTAATGTTGCCATTTCCTCACTCTAGGAGCCTTATAATTATGAAGAAATAATGACAGGTTTGATTTAATATCAGAATTGAAATGCTGTTTGTTTAATATCAAATTTGAAACAGCTGAAGCTGACAGAAATACTTAGTAAAATGCCTTATCTGAGGGTGGTTTGATCTTTTCTTCTTCCCTCCCTTCCTTCCTCTTGTCCTTCCTTCCTTCCATTCTTCTTTCCCTCCTTTCTTCCTCCATCTTCAAGGTCAAGGCCTCCAAAATCAAATTATCAGGGATGAAGTGTGAGACTGCATCCTGTAAGGAAGGCTGGCCCTGTGATCAGTGTGATTATCAAGAAGGTTTGAGAAACACCAGTTCAATTATTTGCTGTGCCAGAGGCACTTTTCTCTGAGTTTGAAAAAAGAAACCCACTTAGGGGAGTGAGATGGATTGGATGACCTCCAGATATCTTTTCTCACAGCCTTTTATTTACCATGATTTCATGTTTGTATCACCCAGGGGGACTCAGCTGTGAGTTCTGAGCCTGCAGATAAGTCAGAGCACCGTGTGCAGGAATTGGGTTGGATCTCATGAACCAAACTGTCCAGTCATTAAGTCTGAAAATTAACTCTGCCTCTGAGCAGGCAAATTTGCCTGTACCCAGGCCTTGGTGATACAGCTGGAGTACTGAGTGATGTGACTCTCTCTTGGCTGAGCCAGCCTGGGCAATCTGCAAATGGTTCTCCCTAAAGTAGTGCAGGTATGTGTGTACAAAAAATGTGGGCACTGCAGGGAGCTGGACGAGCAAGGAGTCTCCAGACTATGAGATTCTTAGATATTCATTTTCTAAATTTGTGATCTCCTGGACATGGGGGGAGATACGCGTGTACGAGTTTATATGTATGGGTATGTGCTGTCTGCTGTTCTTGTCTCCATGCCCAGAGGTGTAAAAAACCCTGGAGAACTGGTGTTTTGTATGGGGAGAGAGGATCAGGGATCCTGGCTGGAAATCACTTGAGTGTGAAAGGAGAGGAGGCAAGAAGGGATGACTTCCAGGGGTTAGGAGAGGGGTTTCCTGGTGGGAGTGGAGGACCTCCTGGGCCTTACAGAAGAATAGTTCTTCATTTGCCTTTTCACTCCAAATAACAGTTTGTCCTAGTTTTCTGTGTCTATTGGTACTTGGCAAGCCATAGCCAGGGGGAATTCCTTGTTGTCAGGTACATGCACAGCTCTCTGCTGGACTCTGAGGCATTTATGCATCTCCCTACCTGGAAGATATCAGGAGGTAATTGGCCTGTGTGCCCTTGGCCTTTTCTGATGGAGAGGGACTGACAAGCATGTTTTTTTTTAATGAGATGGAGGTATATGAGGCATTGAAAGAACTGTCTGCATTTCACATACAAAGTATTTATCTTCAACAGAAGTCAGCTATCATGACAAAATAAATCCCATGATATACTGCAAGGCAAAAACCCAGAGCTGGAAAGGTGAATGAAAGAATTTCAATAAGTCAGTGTACAATCCACTCAGTGTTTTATACACAGCTGTATAACTCCAATCACAGATAAATACTTCGTAAAAATGTCAGTTTTGTGATAGTCCATCAACTGAAGCGAAGGCCAAAATCAATATATCTGAAAGAGTCTGTGTGTTTAGGAAAAGTCAGTCTTGCTCTTCCTAATATGTTCAAGGTAAAAAAAAAGGCATAAAAAGGCCAGAAAATGATTTGACAAAAGCCATTTGAACCAGACCAGTTTCTTTTTCTTTTTCTCCTCCCCTCCTGCCCTTTTTTGTTTCTTTCCCTTGAAAAGTAATAAAAGGAAATAATACATTAGCTTCTCTGCAAGTCTTGGCTGGAGAACTGTAATCTTTCACACTTCAGGGAAAGAAACACACTTTGTCTGTTCAAGGGTCCCTGGGAGAGAAATCCTTGGGATATTAAGGATTCGATGGGACGAACTGTTAGTTTCTTCCCCACAGCATAGCCTGTATTCACTGGAGCATCTGTTGCAGAGCAGCGGTCTCTTCCTTAAGGGCTTCCAGCTGCAAGGCAGGGCTCTGCTCTGTAACTGCTCCCTGCTGGGTGTGTGCAATTTTAGTCAGAAAGTTGCCTATCCTTTTCCAAATTAGAAAGGCCGGACTTAGCTCCTAAGGGAATGCAGTAGAGAGGTGACATCAAGTGTGTGTTCATGGACCTGGATGTAGACTGTGTGAGAGAGGAAAGCTCTGTGCCCCAGACAGTCTGTGGCTAAGCCCTGCAGAGCTTCACAGAACAGGATTTCCAAACAGTCACCTGTAATTAGTATTTTGACACATTTTTTTCTGCAATTCAGACAGTCTGAATTAGGTCTAACAGGTCTGTATTATTGGGGAGTGTTTCTGAACTGATCACTGGACTTGATAGGTAATCCTTGCTTTAACAAACTTAGGCAAGTCTGTTAGGCTCTTTTCATCTTCCAATTTCCTACATTTATTTCTGTTGGTGAAATCCATTAATTCTGTGATAGTGAGAATAGGGTAGGAGCACTTGGGATACACTGTGGGCATGATTAGCAGTGCTGGCCTGGCTCTGCATGGCTGTGCACCCTGTTCATTGTCAGTCTGTTGTCTCTTGCAGTGGCCCAACAAAGTGCATGTAATGTGGAATCAAGACCTTTCCTATTTGCATTCATGTGGCGTTTGGCCCCATCTCGACTCACTAAGGACCTGTCATCCTGACAGATTTTTATTGTTAGGGTTTTTTAAGAAGTGGGGCAAAACCATGTGGTTAACACTCGGGTTTGTACTCCTCTGTGTCAGTTCTCAGTCACCTTTCAGATGACAGTATTCCTTCCTCCCTGGCCTCTCAGCTGAACCAGCTGAACTGCCTTTTCAGTTTGGATTGTTGATACTTGAGACTCTTCAAATGGGACTGCAAATTAGAGGGTAAGACCACTGCTGACAGATGTGATCTGTAAGGCTCGTGCTAACAGATACTCTCTGTGTGCTATGGAAGTCTGTGGACAGTTGCATGCATTACAGCTGGGAAGTGAGCAGCCTCACACTGCTGTAAATCTGTATTAAAACTGGAAAGTGAGCAGCCTAACACTTGTAAAGACGGCACTGCACATTAACAGCTCATCTAAGGTAATTTTCTTTGCCCCCTGCTGCAAGACAATCCCTATGAAATTTGATAGGCAGCTCAGACTGTTCATGAGATTATGAATGTGTTCAAACTGCAAAGTGCCATTGGGACAAAAAGAAGCAGAGTGTTTTCCAGCCGAGAGCATTTGGCCTAAGCATCATACCAAGCTTTTACTATTTTCTTTATTCAAGGTCTTGTCCAGATGTAACAACCATTCACTGATGCTCACAAAACTCCTGGGAGAAAATTCTATGTAAGAATGAATGGAACTGCATCTGGTTTTATAAAACAAACTAAAGCATGCATCAAAACATTTTCCATGAGGTATTTATGGCCCCAATGCCATAACAGAGTTATTTGTGACAGGACAGGAGGAGCAAGCCAGCACGGATAAAAGCCAGGCATTTAATATGTTTTACAGAAGCGATAAAGTAAACAAGCTTTTCCTCCCCACTCTCCTTTTGAATGTCAGCGTCCCTCAGCATGACGTGGTGATGCTGAAGCTGAACAAGGAGGCAGAGGCCAGCACCAGCATGGGCTCCCAGCTGTCCCTTTTGGCTGCTGGAGGCAACCACTAC
Organism: Corvus hawaiiensis; assembly: GCF_020740725.1. Classification (NCBI taxonomy): domain Eukaryota; kingdom Metazoa; phylum Chordata; class Aves; order Passeriformes; family Corvidae; genus Corvus; species Corvus hawaiiensis. The sequence goes on along the minus strand of NC_063218.1, from coordinate 44,615,477 downwards.
TCTGTGCAAGCAACCGTGCAAATACGGAGGGGAAGGCAGCAAGGGTAAGCTCAAACATGCTGGAGCTCATTGGTAAACTGGGTCACAACAGCTACCAGAAAGTCTCCTTTGAGACATGGGATGTAAAGCAGCAAGCCTCAAGCATGCCTGTTTCAGTTGCATGGCTTCTTTCTTCCAGCAGAGGAAGTTACCTTCAGTAGAAAGTAGCTGGTGAGATCCCTTACTGGGAACCACTGCTGGCAGGAGCAGTTTCTGCACATCTGTGGGGCCTCGGGCCATCTTGGTGACTTCTGGCAGTTTAACCTTTAGAGTGAAACATCAAGGACCAGCTCTGGAACTGCAGAGATGCCAAGTGTCAACAAACCATCTGTAGGCACAAGCCATCAGTTTAATGTTCTGTACTCATTACAAAGTCTCGCTGTAGCCCAGCCCGTTGCAGCCCAGCTGCAGGTACAACCCAGCGTTGCTGTGACACAGCCTAGGAGCTCTGCCTAACCATTCTCAGTCTGTTACGTTCTCTTGGTTCCCTTCGCCTCTTCCCCAGCCTCAATCCCGCTTGAGCACTGTCCTCTGCACTGCCTGGCTTTAACCACTGGGTGCCAGGGGCCTCCCGGCAGGAAGCCACTCACTCACCGGCTGCTCATTCTGCACCAGGAGGAGAACCACCAGCCTTGGACCACTTCACCCAGCTGTGCATGTGCTCAGTTTACATTTGTGGTGAGGGCAGGTGTGTGAAACAGCCAGTGGCAGATCAAGGCAGCCTCGGGCACTTAGGGACTTCAAGAAATTGCATTGTCTCTGCTCCGGCAGCTCAGGCTGCCTGCAGAGAGGGAGGTAAGGAGAGCTGTAAGGTCGTGACTGTGACCCAAAACTGCAACAAGAACCCCATCAGTTCATTTCGTATGAGAATAGCTCACAGAGAGAGAACAGTCACCATTAGTTTAAGTTCATCTCAGTAAGGCAAAAGGATTCATATCCCATTATCAAGGAAATACTGGCGTCATTCAGGCCCCTTTTGTTACGATTGCTGCCTTTTATTGGTTTGAAATGACACTTTTGGAGGGCTTATTTCTACCTTACTAGCTATGATTGTCTTTTCATTCCGTGTTAATATGCTGGCTAGTTCAAAGAACTCCAGATTTAGGTGCTAAGAAATAGCAATAAAATCATAAAGCCACAGTTTATTTCAACAATGCCTTGATCACACATATAGTTGCAACAGAAAACTGTTTCAACAGCAGTTTTCAACAAAAAGCAGTTTCTTTCTCTATTTTAAATAAACTTAAAACTCATAGAAGAGATGGTATAACACAAACATTCAGAAAATGCCCCAAAACAGAAGAGCAGAATTGTAAAAACTAACACACTGGAATATAAGTTATTTCTCTTTCTCTAGAGAGGTAGAGCTAAAGCTCTACCTCTCCACAACCACATGCTTAAATTACCAAGCCATGATAAGGGTAAATGTCAAGATAAATACTTTGAAAATGTCCTTCCCTGTATTATTAACATCACTATGGACTATTAAAATTAAAAGGCTCTTTAAAATGTAATTGACTTTTTCATTATTTATCTGCTGCTGCCACTGTTCACTTCCACGTGTAAGTAGTAAATCCCCAGAGGGGTGTTTCATATCTATACAAATGTATATTAAATGCTTTGCCTCTGGCATTTTAGAAATAGCACAAATGCAGCTGTGTTTGTGCATCTATAATTTCAGGACATGAGCCAGCCTCTCAAAGAAGTTTCCAGTTGGCAGCTTACGTTGTCTTCTCTGGAGTTTTGCAAAATATCCAGTATTAGTAACAAGGGTGTGTGAGGCAACGTCAGAACAGCAGAAATTATTTAATTACATGAAGACTTCAGACCATGTTTATGTGAAACATTATGCCACAAGTAAATTGAATCCAGCTAGCTGTCTGCTGGGCTCTTACCAAAAGGATGAGGATGATATGCAAAATAGTACAAACTAATTACTTTCTTTTAAGGGAAGCTCTTCAAGAAGATTATGCAAAATACATCAAAACAGACTTCATCCCCAATGCCTGTCATCTATTACATGGTAAATGCAGCATGTGTAACAGAAATTAATACTTTCTCTAGAAAAAATACCTTTAACCATTTTGTGTACATTCATTGTAACGCAGTTCCCATTCCCAAAGGAGTGGTTCAGATGGAAACATAATGAGCTTTATTTGAAAGTAGCAGAGCCCTAAAATTTGCATTTCTTTTGGTAACATTGGGGCTATTTCAGTCAGAAGCAGGGTGGGATTTACAGTGAGCACTCTTGCAACATGGAGCGCTAGACAGACACTCCAGCAGCGTCCCTACATGGAACACACTAAGCAGGGCAGGTGTGCCTGGTAAAGCTGGCCAGTGAACTCTGTCTGGGCAAGTGCAGCATGAGGAAGGAGCATGACCTGGCCTCTGCAGTGTAGGACAGTGATGTAGGACCACAGTTAGGATCACCAAGGCAGAAACACCACTGTTGACTTACCCTGGGCCAACCAGGACCCTAGTAGCAGGCAGTAAAAAACCACAGAATCATAGAATGGTTTGAGTTGGAAGGTACCTTAAAGATCATCTTACTTCAACCCCTCTGCCAGTGTCAGGGACACCTTCCACTAGACCAGGCTGCTCAGGGCCCATCCAGCCTGGCCTTGAACACTGACAGGAATGGGACATCCAGAACATCTTTGGGCAAATTGTTCCAATGCCTCACCACCCTCACAGTAAAGGTCATCTGATTCCAACCCCATGGCAGTGGGGTTGTTGAACTCAATGACCTTTAAGGTACCTTCCAAAACAAACCATTCTGCATCAGTCTATGTCTTTCAGAGCTGCAGGGACCCTTACTCTCTCATGTGGACAGGCACAGTGGGGGAAGCATGAGAGAAGTGCTATTTGGAGGTGCAAACGAAAACCTGCGGTTCTGCAGGCCACACAGTCACTCTGTGCTGTGCCCAGTAGCTCTGTGTCTCCAAGGGATGCAGAGCAGCAGCTGTGACCCTGTGAGCACATGAGGCGCAAACCAAGCTGTGGTGTGGCGGGAGGGAGCTGTGGGTGGTGTGACTCTCATGCTCAGCGTGTGAGCTTTGGCAGGTCTGGTTTTTCAAAGATGGGAACTGTGTATTTATTGGTTGCTTACTTCTGAAAGCAGAAAGTTCTGGTGTTTATATTCTGTGTGTCCTGTTGGCTGTTATTAATTTAATGATTTTTTTTTCTTAATTCAGAGCATTTTATGGCTGTGGTGTTTTATAGCTGTGGTGTTTTATGGTTTTTTCCTCTCAGTAAACTGCAGAATGGAGCTTGCAAAACCTCCAGCCTCTTAGGACATGCTGTATTTAATCCTGCCATCCCAAGGTTTGTAGTTTGATGAGTTAGCTGAATCTTTTGCTATGCTGAAAAGAGCACCTAAGCATTGGTGTGCTTGTTGTTCTGTTTCCTCCTGAGTAATACATTCTGCAAACAATCCAGCTTCATTCCTTGTCCCCACAATGACAGCATTGTACAGTGCCACAGATCAGCATCAACTGATGTGTGATGCACGGTGCCTCATCGTACCAGAGACTGAATCCAAGGGCTACTGAAGAGTGCCACAGCTTTAAAAAAATTATGTAGCTGAACCTAGAGTTTGTTTTGTTTTGATAGCTGTTGTTTAAACCAGGCTCCCCAGTATTTTTTCTGTTAAAAAGATCTTTTGACATGGCTATAAAATCACCTTAGTTGAAGGGCAAACCAAATGATCACGAGTCTAACATTAACCCTAGGAAGTAACTCCCTGGCTTATAGCTACTGGTGTTGCCCTGTCACTGGGGTACTTGGTTGTTTTTACCCAGGCTGTGCATCCCCTCTCTGACAGGTTGTATTCACTATGGGGGGAACCAGAGCTCAGGGGAGACAACTGCAGGCATGGTTTTCCTGGGCGAGTGTTCCTGAGACAACAGTGTGTTTGCTGAGGATTTGTGTCAGCTCAGGAAGAGAATCTGTGCATGCAACAGCAAGGCTGGACAGTGGTGGCTTTTTTTTTTTTTTAATAATTTCAGTGTGTCCACATACAATAATGTCCTTGGTTGCAGTGTATTCTATTACCATCCTCATGAGCTGTTGAAATCAGGTGGGGCAGTGTTTCCTTGCCTCCTCCCCCCAGACTATCTTTCTGTTAATTGCCCATCATTGTCCTGCCGCCTGACTCAGAGATAATTCCCTCCGGACTATCTTCTGTTAATGAGCCTAATCAACACTTGGCCTCATGACTCATTACTCCATTGTGAGATGCTCCACCCAGAGGGAGGAACCAAGCATCCCATCATGGATATAATCTGAGACTGAACAGCAGGACAACCCTTTCCACTGGATTTTCAGAGGACAGGAGCTACACAGCCACCACTGGACCTTCTGAGGAAGAGCAGCCCCTTTTTTCTGCAGGATCACCGCTTCAGAGGACTGCAGCCACCATTCTACCAGACTGCTACCACCACCCTGACTAACAGGGACTGAGGTTGTATCTTGACTCTGTCAGTTTGAACCAGTGTTTTCTTTTAGTTTTTTTTTTCCTTTTCTTTAATTTCCCCATTAAATTGTTATTCTGACTTGGTGCCTCCCACTGGTTTGTTTTCAAACTAGTACAAATACAAACCTGTGATTATGAAAGGCATATAATATATGAAATGTAAATACAGACCTGAAAGGATTCTCCACTCTCACTGTAATTTTTCATGTTAGTGCCACACAGGAGCATTGCTGCCTGAATCCTCCTGGTGCAGTATCTTGCCAATGTAGAGTGATGTAACATCATGCAATTTCATTATGCAGTGACACAAATACCATGGAGCTGAAGCACTACTTTCAAGAAAAATTTCTTCCAGCAGTAAAAACAATGTTTAAATCAACACAAACACAGTAGTTTTGGTAATAAGGTAGCTCTGGGTCACCAGCTGCTCTGAATCAGCGTGTCTTGAAATGAAGCAGAATGAATTCTCATACCTTTAGATACAGACTGTCATAGTTTAGAGAAGTGTAGATGCTTTGCACCTCAGGAAATGTGCCTAAAAGCAGGACCTCGTATACCAGTCTGGAAACAGCAGAACCATGTGTCAGCAGCCCTGCCAGCAATGCTTGTGGTGCAACCCCACTGGTGTTTTGGTTTGGATCAGGGGTGTATTTTTGATGCAAATCTCCTGACCATCTCTACTGCCTGTGTTTCATTTTGCATCAGGGGCTGATTTTGAGTGAAATTGAAGAAAAGTGTTCTCCAGAAGTGTACCCATCATGCTCAGACCTCATTAGGCATTCAGTCCAGGGGATCCAAATTAAGGTGATTTGAATAGAAAAAAACCTGAAATATGCATAGTGTGCCTGTCAGATCCTCAGCAGCAACTGTTTGTGTAGAGCATCTATTCTACAGGTTCTTGGTCTGCTTGACCTTACCATGCAGATGTAACTGGACCTGATTTTTAAGAGGAATTGAGAGAACCTACTGAAAATTAGGCTCCTAATTTTTAATTTCATTTTCCCCATAAATGAAATAGACCATGTGAAATTCTTACTCCTCCATAGACTATGATCATTAGTGAATTAGTGCTTACATAGTATCACTGGAAGTGATTTGTCATTTCTGTAAATGTGCTGGTAATGGTGAGGAAAAGATGCTGGTTTATTCTATAATATTCTAAAATATTTCACAACTTATACAAGCGGTGAATATTTCAATTTTGCTGAAAATGGACTCTCTTCAAGAGTGGAATGTTCCAGCTGAATCAGCACGCAGAATTGCCATGTAACTATGGGAAGATGGGGGGGGAAAGGGGAAACTGCATAAAGAATCCCATGTCCTAGGTAAAAATCAGCATATTGCAACCCAAATTGCATTTGGACTAGCATTTGCCTCTGCTTTTATTATAAGATTCAATGTGATTTTTAAGTAGTCAGGATTCTCCCAGCTATATTTCATTGGGAAACAGTCTGGAAATGCTCTAATTCCATAAACTGAGGCAGGAGTCCTAGAGAAAACATGTTTTCTACAGTAGAACATCAAGAGTACTCACAGCACCCTTGAGAATTTTCCTGTCTGCATTTCTAAAAGGAAAGGCATTTGAGATACTGTTTAATGTAAGGACTTCGATTGATAAGTAAGTGTTAAACAGTGTTTGGAGAAAGTTGGATGATAATTAGTTACAGCTGCATTTTCAACAGTTCATACTAGAACTTTTTCTTAAGCAGAAGCAAACAGGAAGCATAACTCTTTCAGTATCACCCCTGATTCAGATTTGATTCAACTAGGAAAGAAAAGTCTATAGTAACAAAAATTTTAAAACCCTATTTCCTTCCTGCAACAGGAAATGTAAAAATAGGAATAGTTTACTTCCAAATCCTGCTAAAAGAAGTGAAAATATCTCACTTATTTAAAAAAAAAAAGCACTTTCCATTGTTTTTGAAAAAGCAAGTACAGTGACCTAACCAGCTTCAGATATGAAATTGCAGCATATTAAAAGAATGGACAGAAAACACAAAAGCACACAGAAATCCTAGCTACCTTGGTTTTCAAGACCACTATTACAAGCTCAAAACCAGTATCAATCAATTTAATCACTGTGAACTATGAACTACTGTTGATCCATAAAATGTAAGGGTCTAGACATCGGAATACTTGCTGATTTCTGACTGCTGGAAGTCAGAGAGTAGTATCAGTACTCCACTTAAAATCCCAGTCAAAATGGCTGTGCTGTAACATGTAATTTAATTCTTCTAATATCACAACACTTTATTAATTAGATGTCAGATGCTTTATTTATTGATCAAATTGACAAGCACTATTAGTATGTAGAATGTTCCAGAGACTCCTACTTTTGTTCGCCTTTTTTTTATTTTCCCCTCAAACGCTATTCGGCTTGTTAATTACAAAAGGTTGAGAAACTGTTTTCTTACAACCCAGGTTTGGGCTTGGATATTGATTCTCAGCTAGAAACTTCCTGTCCCAATTCTTTCTTTGCCTCAGTCAGTTTAAAGCCACAGTTTGAAAAATTGATGTCTTAGTTTTTCATGTATAGAAGAGAAGCTTCATGTTTAGGAGACTTACTAATCCAAATATGTAAGCCTCAAATACTGCACAGTTCCAACCCCAGTCATCTTGAAGTGGGAGCCTCAGAGTCTAAAAATCTTCTGCTGGAGTCATGAAAATCACTGTGTTTGGACAACCATTCCCATTTCTCAAGATAAGGAGGCAGGAGAGGAGCTTTGATTTTTCTTAGGTCTGATGCATGGTCAGCTACTTCACTAAAGAAGCACTGATGTTTGGGGGCACCTGAACAGAAGAACCTCTCTCAAAATGCTGAGGCAAACTCTCCTCCCATCTTAGAGCAAGGAGGTTTCTTCCAGAATACTTTCTTGGGAGCATCCAGCAGCCTGCACTCACCTCCTTCTGCAAATACGATTTACATGATTAGCTGGAACTGAGTCAACACCCCCAGACTAGGGCACAGGATACAGGAGGATTTTAGTATGAGTTGGGTTTCCTGGAGGGAAGTCCAGCTAAAGAGGAGTCTTGCATTCTCCCCAGCCTATTGTTCAGTCTGACTTGGACCCTGGCCTTTTCTGTTTATTTGCTCAGACAGCCCATCTCCCTGCATACCAATCTGTGTGTGTACAGTAAACACTGGAAGCTCATTGTAGTGGTAATAATGCATTGCAGCTATAGGAATCCAAATCTTCCTGGGTCAGCTGCTGACCTTGGTTCTTTCTGCCGTCTTGTCCCCGCTGGCAGGCTCGTGCAAGAAGGTAGGTGCAGGCAGTCTCTATCCTGTGCATATCCTGAGCACTGCTGCATACTGCAACTTTCATCAGATGAGAAAAATACCTTTATGTCAGCAAAGTGTCTTTTTCAAGGCTAATGGAGCTGACAGAAATTTTGTTGTTTAGACATATATTTATAAGAGAGAAAACCTTTTATTTGGGTAATTTTGTGACCACCGTGTGTAGAGAAGCAGACAATGTGGAATCACATTAAGGCTAGTTAGAACTGACTTCACTGACTTTGCAGTTCAGGCTGTGGCTGTGTATTTGGCAGCAACTTCACTCATGTTAGCACTGTTCTTTCTCTTTGCCTCCTATCAGGAACATATGCCACGGAGTTTTCTCCAGCAAGACATCTGTCCTTCACAGACTTTGGAAAAACTACAGACGTGAACATAAATTTAAAGGTACCTGCAATTATAGAGGAAAAGTGATTGAACTGCAGAGAGCACCTCGTGCTAGCTTTAACTTAGCTAATACAGGTTAAAATAGCAGTGGAGATGACTGAGTGAAGTCATCTTTCCATATGCTTTTCCTGTTCCTATGGTCCACCTAAGGCATCTATGTTTGGCTACTATTGGAGACAGAAATCTGAGCTAAAGGGACCCATTCTGGCCCTCAATATGTTACATTGCCTGGTAGCCAAATGCAAGCTGGCTGGGATCCCTGCTAGCTTACCTGAGCCAGATTTATGCAATCAGACATGTTTCCTATTTCCAGTTGCTTGTAGCAATTGGATAACTGGACTAAGCGAGCCTCTCTTAGTGGTAGAACTACTAATTTTTAAACAGGCTAATAATTCATGGTGATAATGGATCTGTCAGACAACAGGTAGGTGCCCTTGCTTTTGCACCTCACTCCTAAAATCCCCTGCCTAGTCCTGAACATCACCTCTCCTGCCCTGAGCAACCCTCTGTGCTGGGTGCAGCCTAAAGCAGAGTCCCTCAAGGAAGCACATTCCCAGGCTGCAGGAGAACACCACAGTCTGTCACTGTCACTCTTTGTACCTTGCTGGGCAGAGCTCCTAGCCCAGGACGTGACACAGTGCCAGTCAGGCATTGCTTCACTGAGCTGTCACCAGAGCTGTTTGTCTCCACAGTTCAGGACTGTGCCTTTCCTTAGCCATGACCTAGCAGGTGCACTTTCTGCTGCAAGGGAAAGATGGGAGAGAGGCTGCCTGCTCAGGGCATGGTGTGCATGGATCCAGTGAATAATAACCCAGAGTAAATGACTGTTTCCTTGGAATGTTTTTGCCATTTTGATTTCATATGTTTCAGCAAGGTGCAAAAATAGTGGGGAAGGAAGGAAAGGGGGGAGGTGTAGGTTAGGGGGTTCTGGGGTTCTGGTCGGGACGGCCAGACATAGACGGTGACGGATGGAGACGAGAGATCTCTATAGGCAGGTCTTGGGACACAGTCGGTTTATTGTAAAGGGCGTGGGTATTGGGGCACTGCTCAGAGCTGGTAGACTCAGCTCTGAGCAGGCCCAAGAGAGCAAGAGAGTGAGCGGGTGAGAGAGAGAGTGTAAGAGCAAGAGTAAGAGCAAGAGTAGAAGTGGAAGAGAGAGAATGAATAGAAGTGGAAGTGAGGAATGGAATGGAAGAGAATGTCTGAAGTCCTGGTTACAATACAATAAATCATCTTCTGTACTGAATATTCTAATTGTCACTAACCAATCTAATACAAGATACAAATCCTATAGCATTTACATACAGCCTATAAGAGTTCTTATATTACCATAGAGTGTTACATCTTAACTTCTAAAAACTACTCTTTGGACCCCTTCTGCTGAGCTAGTAGGGTCTGCTCTGACCCTTGGACCTGCCTGCAAGCAGAGGGTATTGTTCCATCAAGAGGGGATTACTTCAGTGGCCATACCATTGTTTTCTAGTTGTTCAGTAACTAAGACTTGGTATTTCAAAAGTGGCTTTCATTTCGATGTTGCCTGTAGTTTTCATATTCCCAAAATCTTTTGTCAGGCAATCATATTTCCAAGGCTTTCCTGTTTCATCTTCCCCAACAGGGAGGGAGAGAGGAAGTGAAGGAGAACAGTCAAGCTGGTTTATTTGCTGAATTTTATTGGTTATAAAGCCCAAGTGTTGTCCCTGTGTCTGTTCTAGTGAGTTGGCACCACATACACACACAAAATCTCATATTTCCTTTAAATGGCAGAAATTCCAGTCTGGCCTGGCAGAAGGGTAAATTCCACATAAAGAGCAGTCTCCATGGAGACTTTTTGAAAATAAATCAAAAACCCGAGAGACTGATAAAAATTTTGAGAACTGGTGATGTGTCAAACTGATTTACCCAGCTTCATATTAGCACAGTTGGGATATGACTGCCCCCCACAAAAACACAGAGCCTTAGACACAGATTCCACAGCTGGTGTTCAAAAACCTGTGTTAGCTCACTGGAGAAGTGTGTCTGTACACACAGCCATGTGGCCACCACAAAGTGTTGCTCATAAGCCATATGAACATGTGCATATGGGATCCTTGAGTTAAACGCATTTATTCTGGCAATCACAAGCTGAATTCCACAGGTGCACAGACCCTTCTGGCACGCAAAGACTCATCCTATGCAGAAGGTCATCTACAGTCTGCATCTTCCTTTATGCAGTGCTTTTAGCATCTTGTATCCTTCCTCGTGCTTGTTGGTGCGTTTTGGTACATTCTGACTCTGGCACCTGGCTGCATTCTATCATTCCTCCATTTATCAAGGAAGGCAGGGTCACCCTGGGGAGGTGAGGAAAAGTTGTCAGCAACTGTGCCAAATCAGCAACATAAGCCAAAAAACGACAAGTAATAATCTGCTCCTAGAGGAAAAGGCACGTCTGCCCATCATCCCACCAACTGTGGGATGGTTGAGAGCGTTCAAGTCTCCACCATGTTCTTTCTGAATATAAATATAGGCAGAACTACTCTGATACCTTTTGGTACAGCACATGATTTCCTCATGGCCCCTGACTAAACTCATTCTTGTGCCAATCAGCTCAGGAGGTGAACATGTCCTTCTTCTATGTGCACACAGATCTGTTTTCAGCTGGCTCTGAGAGCTACATCAAAGTGATGGTGCCAAATGCATTTAGGTGTTTTAAGGAGGAAAGCCTGTTTTTTTTCTCACTAAGAGAAGTCCACCCGCAGTAGTGACTTTCACTGTGTTGGAGTGCTTCTGCCCTGAAGAGCATAGCATCATCTGCAAATGAGGTGTAGAAAGTGAAAAAAAGACAGACTGAAAATCAAGAGATGAATCACACCAAGTCAAGGATGAGTAAAGGAAGACACCTTAGAAACCTCCTGTAATTAGAACAGCGTGATTTAGCATCCATTCACCAGTGTTCACTCGTTTCACCTTGAGAGCGATGTCAGCTTTCAAAGACACTATAACCCAAAGCTGGTGCCAGCAGACAGCTGATAAATGAAATAGCAGACCTCTCTGCAGCTGGTAACTGAGCCATTGGCCACCTCACCAAAACTACCCAAAGTACCCCCTGTGGTGAGCTCTTTACTGGCACAGCCTACAGATCCTAAATGGCCACGGAGCTGGCTCACAGCAAGGTAGCACACATGGCAGAGAAGCTTGCAGTGCTACTTCCAGGCCTGTGCTTACACTGAGAGCACACAGTGAGGTTCTGCTGGACTCTTAGGCTGGTGTCACTGTGGGACTCGCATAACACTGGGTCCAGTTGTCTTTTTCAGATGCCACCAACAGCACAAAGTCAGGTCAAGCTCCCTTGGAGCAGTGAAGGCAGTGTCATTTTTGTAACCCAGCTCATCCTCCTGGTCCAATTTGCTGTGCAGTCACAGGGATTGGTGGCACAAGGGAGGGGCAGTGCTAGGCAGAGCTAACAGCCAAAGCCAGTGTGAGATGGCTTTTTTCAGTGGCAATCGCAGCTGACTTTGGTGAAACTAAGAGATATAAGAAGCTGCAGTAACACGAAGACAGGATGGGAACTGTGGTGATAAGTAGAGAAGAACAGGCCAAGAGAGGGATAGAAAGGAAAAGGTAATGCTTTCAATGTGAGAGGTGAGTACAATGAGATTTGTAGCACTGTTCTGCATAAATATGAGTGAAGATTGTATTTTTGAAAGCTGGAGGAAAAGATATTACAGTAATTTTGATACAAAGTCACAAAGTCAGACTGCGATACATTGCTCTGTGGGTGAGAAAGGACATTATTTGAAACAAGACACCCAGAAAATATCTGGAAAATTTAGACATTGCCTGAAAATGAGAATCTAGGGGAAGAATAGTCTGACTTAAAAACAATGCCCAAATAAATGTATGTGTGTGTATTTATAATTGGTATAGTAAGTTCAAAAAGGAAGAGAAGGGACTGAAGTAGAGAATACAGCCATGCACCAGTAATTTAATTTGTCTGTGTATGTGAAATTACCTGAAGTCAAGATGAAGAAGAATACAAGTGACCAAAAGAAAAAAGCCCTCCCAGAAGAAGCCAAAGGATGATAAAATGAGTAAGCAATTAAGGAAGAAAAAGAAACCATAAGATGGAAAATGAAAGGCAAAAGGACAGCCGTGTGATTCAAAGATTGCTGACATGCCAGACATGATGGGAACTGCTCTGAGGATTCACTGAAACATGGTAGTTAGAAAGTGTGACACACCATTCTGATGCCTGAGGTATAGAAACAATATTGGGGAGGGTTTAGGTGGGTGTATAAGATTCCAAATAATGAATTTAAAGATTCAGTTTCCTGACCTCGGGGATGAAATGCAAGAGGGAGAGGGAGCAGAGCGAGATGCTGGAGAGACAAATGAAATCAGGAGTGGGATGGGAAGACTTAAAGGAAGAGGATGGAAAGAATGGTTTGTTATGCTTGCTTGTGACCTTTGGAAATTTATATTACGGTTTCTAGCAGGGGTCAATGTAAGGAATACTGGTTGCCACTGCCTTTGCCTGGCTCTGATTTGTGGAGTGACTGTAAAGTATCACACACAAACATACTTCAGTTATTTTCTGTTTCAATAGATCTCTGCCCGTGGGCTATTTTGTCTTCTCGAGGTTTGCCACTGGCGTGACAAACAGTGCTCTACAGAGGAGGAAGCTTTAGAAACACAGAAATTAAAGATGGAAAATTCCTCTGTAAAAGATCAACTAGCCCACTGTGCTTGGTAGGCCAAGGGATAAACACTGTGTTGTGCTTATTTAAAATACCGCAAGAAGTCTCCCACAGCAACTGCTCCACCAGGCAGTGGATCTTACAGCCAAGCCATTGTGACAGTACTCATCCTAATCTTTCTGCCTTGTTTCATCCTAGTTTCTCCCTCCTCATGATAACAATGCTCTCACTTCTGTAAACTGACATAGTTTTTCGCCCGCAACTGCGTCTATTTTTTTGTGGCGTTGTGTCCTACACACTGTGCACAGCTGTATTTAGTTCTTTCAACTCACGTGACAGGGTCTCTAAATCAATCTTTATCGCTTCTGCTTTCTTAAAAAAATAATTGATTTATGTTTGCTGATGTCTTTTTGATGAGACAATAGTCAGGACTGAATGCAGTATTCCAAAGAGTTTCCACTAGACTACCAGTAACAGAGGCTTTTGTTACAGTTTCTGTTTATGAACTCTACTATCCCATTGTTTTCTTGTTTCTGTTTTTTTTTCCCCTCCCATCATCTCAAATTATGGGCCTGTCTAATTTGCTGTCTGCTCTCCTGCTATTTTGGGTCTCTCTCAGCATTACAGCTTCTGAGAATTCGTCTTCCTAATGAATAGCTGTGATTTGAATTATTTTTTGACAGATGTAGTAGTATAGCTGCACGTCTCCCTGTGGAACTACATTTTGTTTCCTGAATATAATTTGTGCCAGAGCTTTGACTTGAAAAATTAATAGAAGAGTGTACCCTCAACCCCACAGCTTGGAGGTGTTTCCTTCCCTTCCCCTTCCATCCCCAGGCTTGAAACCATAAAAATGAACATTAAATGGCAACTAAAGAAAAATATATTTTTTTATTCTCTTTCAAAGAGTTGTTTAAGCTTCATGGCATCACTGATACATGAAATTGTCTCACTACAGTTCCAAGAGAAAGAAGAATTGCCTTGTTAAATAATTTCCAGTGTCACTGAGGATTATCAGACATGTCATCCCTGTCTGAGATGTGACAGGAAGTTTGCTGCTCCCAGCTTATCCCCATTTGTCTGTCCCATACTCCTTGCTAGAATCTGCAAGGCAACTTCAAATGTAGCTATTGCCTAATCCTTTGTTGTCAAAATCATCCACTTTAGTTGAAGTCAATTTTTTTTTGCTGGCCCCTCCTCCCTGCCACACATTGGACGGATGCAGTAAATACCTGCTATCCTTGCAGATGGAAAGGGCAAGAGATGCTTGTGGATAGGACAAGAATAAAATGTAGGTTGGTGACTTCTTAGCATGTTTCAGCTGCAACCCTCAGCTATTTGAAAATTAGTGCCAGAATTGGCAATGCTCTTCAGAAATGATGACTGTCCTCACTGCCCTCCTCATAGACACCACTGTGGGTCTTTTCCCAGGACTCGTTTCTGGGAAGCACATGATGCTGAAGACCTGTTGGATCACGCAGCCAAAGCAAAGGCGATACATTGTGGGTTCATCCCATCATCAAATGCATTATAAGCAAACCAATAAAAGGTCATATCTGTTAGTCACAGCTCTTGTGGTTAGGCTCTTACTGAACAGCAGGCTGTGTGAGAGCAGGACGTGTGTGTGCTCAGTCCCGCTATAGAGTGTGCTGCAGAGAGGGTGTGTGGTATTAAGGCAGAGTAGCAAAAACAAAACTAAGGCTGTAGCTATTTTTCACAAATCCATTAATTATAGAAACGTCTGTAGCAACATTGTTGATGTTGGTTTGCCTGCTTTTCAGTTCTCTGAGATGATGCTGTAGGACAAGGTCGTGGAAGAGCCCATTCCTCTCACAGAAAGCACACAGCAGTGCATTTGTGCCACGCATTGTCTTTGGGGCAGAGAGCAGACACCTGTGAATTATCACTCATCTGTGTAAGGCAAGGAGCTTTCTTTGAAAACCATACTCTTCTCTTCTTGCTCAACCCACAGCTAAAAGGGGAAAAGGTAGTTTTTCTCATCTGCCAACCTGAACGTAAGTCTTTTCTCTTCAAATCCCTTTCACTGCTACGTCATTCCACTTGGGCAAGCTGTAGGGCAGGATTTACCTTACCTAACTTTGAAAGCTAGGTATGTTTTGCATAGACTCAGCTAAAGCTAGGTAAAATGAATCCCACCTAAGTCTTTTATCTCTTTCTGCTGCTAATATTTCTAGTTGTCTTTCTTGTCTGCCCTTGCCATATATTAAAGTCTTCCCAGTACCTGTGCTCCTGCATAACATAACTGGGGGCCCTCATTCTCAGTGGCAAAGACTATTTCACAGAATCCTCACTTCTTCCTAATGAGGAAATCAAAAAGGACCTCCCCTTTCCTTCTGGTGTGGTGGCAGGGGGTCTTTCCAGCTCTTTCCTTCCTCTTCTCCCACAAGTGGGAGTCCAGCCATGCATCAGGATGGTCACAGTAGATCTGTGTTGTGGCAGTGATGTCCCTCAGTGGTAGTCCTGAAGCTGGAACCACATGGGTACAGCAACCAGCTTTTCCTTCATAAATCTTATGCAGGAATTTGTCCCACACCTGAAATGCATAGTCAAATTTTGATTCATAACCATGTAAGTTCAAATTTGGGGAAAGATGCCAGCTTGTGGGATGGCATTTTGGTTTTTTTTCAGAAAACCTGGGAATTTCTCTCAGCTGGAGCATGCCACCTAAACAAATAGGTCACCATTCTCTTCACCTAAAAATTCCTTAGGATCTTTGCTGGCCCATGGAGAACAGTTCAAGTACATCAAGATCACATCCTTGCTTTGCACTTGATCTACACACAGTTACAGTCACTTCCCAGTTCTACCATGAGTCACGGATAGAGATCAGCACTGAAACTCCACTTCAGCAATGCTGTCTCTGAAAAATAAGTAACTGTTGGCTTGAAAAGCAGGTGCAGAATGAATGACAACATGTCCTTTTAATTATTAGTAGATTAACAGATGTTATATGCTGGAGAGGTATCAACTCTCATCATATGACACGAGAGTCTGGGACATGAAGTATGTTTTTGTATGTGTTCATACAGCTTCAAGTAAAGTCTTGTCTGCAAGCCCCAGGTAGTGATTTCATGTTCATAAGAGCAAACCCTAACTAGTTGTAGCAATGGGTAGCAGGTAAGGTTCGCAGTACCTCAGTGAGTATTTGTTTTAAACATCTGGAGATAAAAGAAAAGGGACATGAGAATACCTCTCCTACAAACACAGCAACTGTTCTTATCTAAGCCTCCTATGGATATCTACACAACTTAAAAGTGTTAAAGGATCCCAGATGAACTAATGGATTAGCACACTGGTTTCAGAGTAGCATGAGCTTCTCTCATTCTGAGACCAGATACAACTCAGTTCTAAACTTATGATTTGAATTCTCTTAACAAGGAGTGCATCAGGTTACCATGCTTCACCAGTATGGTCCATAATTTACAAAAGGCTCTTAAACAATTCCAGAAAATGACACTATTTAACCAATTTGGTCTGTCTCCTATAAGCACTTTTATCTCAAGTGTTTTCAATTAATGGGTAGCTCTCTGAAAGTCAGCGTTACTGTTTGACTTACATGTTCCATGCGATTGCTCCCTGATTGCAACTAATTGCGGCTTTTAATCTCTTTAAGGACCCCGAATTACGAATGTTTTTTTTCAGCAGTTTCCTGTCTGATACCTGCTGTAGGCTGTGACAGCAGAACAGAACAAACTGCACGGCGCTGCGGCTGCCAGAGGAACCTTGAACCATGAGATCAAAATAAAATAAGCCCTATCTTTAAACGGCACATCCCTTCCCCCGTGCTGCACGACCCGTTTCTTTGGCTGGGTGCGCTCCGAGGCGGGCCTGCGAGGAGCCGGCGGAGGTCCAGCATCTCCCGGCCGAGCCGCAGAGACCCGGGGCCAGGGGCGCCCCGCGGGACCCGTGCCGGCCGCCCTTCCCCGGCAAGGGCCTCCCGAGCTCCTCCATCCTTTCCATTCCCTCTCTTTCGCTGAAGGTCAGAAGAATTTAAACTTCCTGACGCCGACGGGACGGGAGGGGTACCCGCAGGCGGAGCGGGGTGGGAGCCGGGGGAGGCAGGCGCGGCTGCCCCCGCTCCGCCCGGCCCGGCCCGGCTGGCTCTTGTCTCGGCGGGGAGGAGCCAGCCCGGGGCAGGCTGTAGCAGCAAGGGCTGGCCGGCTGCCAGGAAGTGTAAAATCCTGGCCGGTGGGTGGCAAATTTCGCCAGATCCCGGCGCGGAGGCAGCGCGTCCGTCCGTCCGTCCGTCCGTGCGTGCGAGCGGCGGGCGCGGGGAGCGGGAGCCCGGCCCGGGGTGAGTGCGAGCCGCGACCTCGGGCGCCCGCCCCGCTCGGCCGGGGGGCTCGGGCGGCCGCCCTGCCCGGGGGCAGCGGGGCCGGCGGCGATGCCGCTGGCGGCGCGGAGGGGATGTTTACCGGGGGGCGGCTGCGGAAGGGAGCGGGCTGGGCCGGCTCCCCGCGCTGCCTCTGGAGCGCAGCGCAGGCAGGAGACCCGGGTAAGTTCTCCATTTAAAAATATTAAAAATAGACCCTCCGGCTCCATAGCTCTGCCGAGTGAGTCATTTCCAAACCAAATGTCTCAGTCTAACCCTTCCCCCCAGGAGACGCAATAATTCTGAAACCAGGCGTGGAGGGAAAGAGATTCTTCTCTCGTCTTTCTCTAAATAACTTGAACTAGCACGTAGAGGAGACAAAAGCCGTAAAAGTAGCTGGCCACCTGTTTAAAAAAGTGAAGGGTAGCTCCATCTCTTTCTCTCCTCCCTTGTACCTCTCCCATGCTGATGCCGCCCATCGTTCCCCAACGTGCACTCGGAGCCTCTCTGCCCTAGGAATATTTGCAGTGCTTTCCAGTTTCGTGGGCATAATCTACTTTCCAGTTCCTTCCACTTCCAAACACATTTAGTGCCATTGTCTTGTCCATGGGACATCAGCCACTGCCACACGTCATTCCAGCAGTGACCCCTGTCAGTGCAGCTCCTGGCTGGCTGTGCTGAAAAGAGTAGTCCAAAGCACAGCTATTTTTTTCCGCCTTTTCCAGTCATATGATGATTTGTTCATGTAAGTGAGCTGTCTTGACTAGAGGGATATTTTGTTTGTCAAAAACAAGTGCTGGGTGTATTTATAGGCAATGCTGCAATTTTGTGGTGTGAAAGAGCTCGGTTATGCAGAACTCGTTGGTACCTGGATCAGCATGCAAGACCTGTTTACATCTCGCGTGTAGCGCTGTATGTGCGTGCATATTTGATGTATATACCCATAGATCATATTTCGTGGGGAGGCAGCGTGCACAAAACACAGGAGCTGATATGCAGGGTACATTTTTTTTTCTTAAACAGATGCCACAGTCCAGCTGTGCAGTAGCCCCTAACAACATAGCTCTAAATTAGTGGAGACAAGACACTGTGGTCTACTAATGAACTGACTGTCCTGAAAACCCCCTAGCTGCAAGTAAAATCCTATCCTCTTACCTCTGTGAAGAACTTTGTTAGCATTTTGACAACAAAGAAATGACCTATAGTTGAAAATCTGTGCAGTAAATTATGCCAGCTATTTTACAGCTGTAACAAGGATGTTAGGTTTGAGAATATGATCTGTGGTAGCAACCCAAAACTTAATGGCATATCTGTGTAGGTAAGTGGAGAATTGAGATGTAAAAGCACTTGCATTCTTTTTTTGCTGCTTAGATTCAGCTTCTCCTATTAAAGCCATTTATACTTTTTACAGCCAAGAGAGATCATTGTGATTGATCAACCTGTCACAGAGGGTGAAGAGTGCTAAGAGATTTCTGCAGAAGGCATGCAACTTTTCTTTCAGTTGTAACATAGAAGAGATTCATGAACTTAGGGGTGCTACCAAAGTACTGAACTAAAGAAAGAAAAGATTATTCTCTTGTGTTTTAAAACACAAGAAAAAGTAGACTTCAGGTCCCAAGTAAATGCAAATCTCACAGTAATCTAGGACAAGGTACGCTCTTGATGTACAGTTCATAGACAATGAATGGTCTCCTTGCTAAGATACAACATCTGAGGGAGCAAAGTTCTTGGGCTTGGGTCAAAAAACATCTGCATTTTGATGAAGCTAGGAAGAAACTTTTCCAGAGGTGGGCTGTTCTTGGTTGTCTATGACGGGGGTGTCCTGAATCTCTGGCTGAAGTAGCTGCCAGGTCAGGTACGGAGTGTTGCACGGGGTTCTGCACGGATGGCACTGGCAAGGTGGCAGTGACACGGGTGGGCAGGGAAGTACAAGCGCACTCAAGCCCTTATGGGAGTCTTTTTTGATATGGCAGCTTAATAGTAGTATTTCCTTTTGGCAGTTTCACAGCACAGTTAAGGTGACAGTTTCGCATTTGTCTTCCGCCCTCAAGATGAAATTCTTTATAATTATTTTTATGCAGTGTGTTTATGGGTGTCTGATATCACCTGAAACTCTGATAAGACTTTCAACGTTCGCTTTCAAAGTTCAGCTGGAACACAGGTAGTGTTTACTGAGTCCTTACTCCCTTTTGAAGGAATTCCAATTCCTTAAATTTCCAGCAACCAAAGATAGAATAGGTGAGATATTTAACCTTTTCTTTGATGTAGCTTCCGTTCTTAAGGAAAGAGTGAAGGAATGGGGCTTGCATGTATCAGCAAGGATTTAAAAGTAGCAGACACATAAGTACTAGGATTTTATCCTTTCTGTAACTCATATACAGTGAGTTCAGTTTTCATGTGACTTTTTTAGGTGCCTGTAGTATTTGTGGATTTTTTTGCCCATAATGTATGGCCTTTTGTACTCATTGTTTCTGCTGATGTGAGTTCAAGCATAAATATACAGTGACTAAATACGTGCTGGGTTCCAGGGCCTATTCAGTAAGGCATAGCAGCCTGTTTTTACTCCACAAGATGAGTTTAAGTGCAACTCAGAGGATGGACTGAGGATTTTAGCAAAACCCCAGTTACACTAGAGCTGCCTGAGGATGGGCCGTGATGCATAAGCAGGTGCTTAACTGCCATGTTCTGTAGCCCCAGGGTTAAAAATGTGGGGCATGCTCAGGTTTTTAATAGCAACAACAGGAATGTGCAAACAAAAACCAAACAAAAATGAATAAGAATGAAGTGCAAGGAAGCACAAAGATAATAGATTGTCATTCTAGTTGCAGTAGAGACAGTTCTTAAATAATTTTGCTCGCTGACTTACTGTTTGATTTTGATCAAGTGTATCTTGCATGCTTTATGATTAACATTCCTAGAAAATTAAACACGTCATTACATTTAGACTGATAATGACCTTTTTGCTTCTGAAATTGCATTTTTCTCTCATGCCATGCTTCTGCCTGGCATACCTAGTTCCTTGGATTAGAAGATCATCTAGTTCCAACCCCCATGCATGGGCAAGGACACCTTCCACTAGACCAGGTTGCTCAGAGCCCCATGCAACCTGGCCTTGAACAATACCAGCTTCTCTAGGCAACCTGTTCAGTGTTTCATCACCCTCACAGTACAAAGTTTCTTCCTAATGTCTAATCCAAACCCAAATTTTCTTTAAAGCCGTTCCACCTTCACCTATCACCGCATGGCCTTGAACACAGTTCCTCTCCAGCTCTCTTGTAAGGCCCCCTTTAAGTACTGGAAGGTGCTCTAAGGTCTCCCTGGCGCCTTCTCTTCCTCAGGCTGAACACCCCCAGCTCTCTCACCCTGTTCATATAGGAGTGGTACTCCACTCCTCTGATCATCTTCATGGCCCTCCTCTGAACTCCTTCCAACAGGTCCACATCCTTATTGTGTTGGGGGCTCCAGAGCTGGATGCAGCACTCCAGGTGGGGTCTCAGGAGAACAGAGTAGAGGGGGAGAAACACCCCTTTTAACCTGCTGGCCATGCTGCTTTGGATGCAGCCCAGGATATGGTTGTCTTTCTGGGCTGCAGCTGCACGTTGCTGGGTCATGTCAAGCTTCTCATTCTTCAGCACCCCCAAGCCCTTCTCTTCAGGGCTGCTCTCAATGCATTCTTGGCCCAGCCTGTATTTGTACTTGGAATTGCTTTGACCCAGGTGCAGAAGCATGAACTTGGCCTTGTTCATGTTCAGGCCCTCAAACTTGTCAGGGTTCCGCTGGATGGCATCCCTTCCCTCCAGTGTGTCGAGTGCACCACACAGCTTGGTGTCATCAGCAAACTTGCTCAGGGTGTGCTCAGTGCCACTGTCCTTGTCACTGACAAAGGTGTTAAATGGTGCCTGTCCCACAACTGACTGCTGCTTTTCACTTGGATAAGGAGCCATCGACTGCAATTCCTTGAGTGTGACCACCTTAAAGAAAGCATCCTGTAGCTTGTCTGTTCCTCTCTTGTGAATTCCCGTAGGAATTTGTTTGTGAATTTCACCACATTTGACCAAGGAAGGAATGGTCTAAAAGGTCAAATGGTCTAAATGGTCAAAGTTTCTCTGAGATTTGTGAAAATATTTTTAGAGCCCGTGCTGAAGGAATGGATGGCTCTTTGTGGGTGTTATCACTTCCCACATGGGTGAAATTCAGAGGGGAGAGCAATGCTAAGTTAGTTTCTGGGTTTGAAAACATATTTGTCAATTCAGTCCAAAGGCCTTTTCTACAGAAAGAGTTTGATAGCTTACTCATACTTGTGTCATTCAAGTGGTATATTCCTGGGCTGTTTTTCTCCAGTAGAGGTGCATTTACTAGGGCATCTATTAAATGTGGGAATACTGCCAGTGGAAGGAAACAACAATGTGTATATCATCTTCCTTGTTTTCATGTGTATTCCCATTTAGCTCTATTTCTTAAAAATCACCTGGTAATCAAATGAGTTTAAGACTGGTAGGTCTGGGAACAACATGAGCTACTGAACTGGGGGCCTGAGATCCTTGGAGTACTGCTTTGCTATTAAATCAGCTGTGTTTTTTGGCGTGTAACAGCTTGAGTAAAGCCTTGCTATAAAATTGGGGACAAAGCAGTGATGATTTTACATCTGCTATGTCTTGGCGGGTGAAACTCAAAAGAGAGATGCAGATAAGTTTGGAGCTTAAAAGAATTTGTGCTAGCTGCTGTGGATTAGGATAGCAGTGCAGTGATCCATTTTGAAAGGATGGTTGCTCCAGCTGTTATGGATGCAACTTCATGGAATGCCTAAAATACCCTAAAGCTTTCAGTTAATCAGAAAATAGTGATAGATCTCCTCTTTCCCCTTTCTTATCCATTCCTCCTCTCTGTTGGATTGGTTTCTTATTGTACCAAAGAGGTTAAGTGTATTTTTTCATTCTCAAACTGCTCCATCAGTTTTATTTTTCTGAGCCCCTGCTACATTTTTGCTTCTTGCCTTTAACAGCTGGGTTTTTGGTGTGGTAATTGCTTATTAGGGGAATGCAATTTACTTCAACCAGATTAAATCACCTGTTAGTGCATCTAATTCAAATTTGTCTCTACCTTCATTCTGGTCAGCTAAGTGATTCTAATGAGCTGTTCTCCTCTTATTCTCACCCAAGCCTGTCAGAGTGTTTTGCGAACATATCGTGCCTTTTAATGTCCATAAAAATTTTCTCCATTTTTTGAATGATATGAGTCCTAGGAATTAAAAATGTGTTTGAAACAACACAGAACATCTATGACATAAAACAAAATAACTTTATTGTCTTAGATGCTACTCCTATATAACAAGGTATTTGTTTTTCTGTGTGTTCTTTGCTATGACCGGATCTCTTTAGTTCATACTGAACTGGCTTGCTCTGTGTTATTACTGATTTCTTACATTTTTTAATGAGTAGTTGTACTATTGTGTATATAGATGGGAAATAGCAGTCTTACTTTGAACTGGCTGTAAACTCCAAAGGGGTTGCAGGGGTCTCTCAGTTACAGAGAGGGTTCTCAGACCATGGTGGGATATACACACGGGTTTTTTCCCCTCCTCATATATTTCCTCTCACTCTTAAGCAGAGTTCCACTTTGAGTTTCAGGTTTGATTTAACCTCAGAAACTCAGAGCATGACTGGATACCACTGAATTTCTTTATAAATGGTTCTGTTATCAAAGCCAAGTTAGATCTGTTTGTGAAGTTATTTGAGATGTATTGTGAATAAAGGCATGGTGTGGGTCAAATTTGAAGAGGGAATATGAAAAGATGGGGAAGGAAAACAGGGGTGCTGTTGTCTCTATTGTGGAGATGGGTGTGTACTAGGAAGATAAGGAAGGTGAGATCTTGTTTTGGGTAGCCAGTGTTTTGTGGCAGTAAAATTGTGATTATATCATTGCATACCAGAGTGTGAAGACTTTGTATCAAGAGGGCTGTTTTCTCCTAATCTATTGATGTCACTTTGATAACATATTTAAGATTAATAGTTAAAATACATCGATTTTAATCACAGATATGTGAGGCCAGTAGGATACCTCAGGGCTATTTATGGGACATCAAATTGCTGCCTTTGTGGTGGTGAAACCAGAAAAAAAAGAAAGGACACCATTTGGGTATTGAATCAGATTAGGAAGGGAGAGGTAAGGAGAGGTAGATCAGATTCATCCTTTTCTCTCCAACTCTGTTGAATAATTTGAGAGCTTCATTAAAGCATCTTAGAGGGATATTTTTGTTTGATGAATAGGATCCTGGCTTGCAAGGTTGAAAACCAGGCTAAGTCACTTCACTGGCTTAGCAACTTTTATTTCCTCAGCCAGAAAATTGAGCTAATTATTTTTACTCTTATTAGTATGCCTCCAAGAGCTCTTGATGAAAGGAGTGATTTGCAGGACTGAGTGGCCCATCTGCCTGGGGCTGAGCCTCCCTGGGATCCCTCAGGGCTTTCCCATGGTGCAGGGAGGGGAGGGCAGGCTGCAGATGTGGGGCAGGCAGTCAGGCAACCCTGGCAGCAGCTGGCACTGCACAGGCTGGGGCCAGCCAGGAGCTGGCAGGAGGTGTGTGATGGGGTTGCAGGCTGTGCTTTGGCTGGCTGAAGTCCTGCATTTCCCAGCTGGCACGAACCTGCACAGAGAGCTTGAGGAATCACCTTGTGTTCCTCTATGGGACAGCATCTAGAGCACAGCACCTCATTTGGCTGTGCCCAGTGGGAGCGGAGCATTGTCCTGCTTCCACCTGGATCCTGCCCTCGTGCTGAGGAGTAGGGGCATGGCCCCTGAGCCTGCCTATGGCCTGTGATCTCCCATTATAGCCTCACTACAGTTCCTCCTTGCAAAACTTCAGAGCTGATTTTGGGGATTTCAGAAATAGGTGCCATTAATTTATGGGTGGAAGAAGCTGTCTTTTAAAGTTTGCAACTTGAATCAATCCTATTGACAAGACCAGAAGAGCTGAAGGCTGGTCTTGCACTCTTCCACTTACCTTCCTGAACTGGGAATGTCTCTTAGCATGGGCTGTGCTCCTGGTGCTAGCGTGAGCACACCTGAAGATGCACTTTTCCTCATGTGAGGAGCTGCTCACAAGACAAAGTGTCACCGCTTTTCCATGCTGCTTCAGGATTTGATTCAAACCATATTAAGATCAATATTTAATTAGATGCCTATTCTTTTTATGGGCTGTGGATTAAGCACTAAAATTTCCATGGGTCAGAGCTAAAGGTGTGAAGGCATGAAGGGATGAGGGTGTAGGAAGGACTATGCCTTGAGATTGGACCCTAGACTGCTCCAACATTTTTGACACTCTTGCTTTCAATAGCTTCTGAGATATATCTAAGACACAGCTTCTGATCATTGTTGACCAGAAATAACCTCTGTTAGTTATTGGATGAATCTCAGTTTGATCATCTTCTCTCCTGAAAAGTAGGAGAGATGAAGATCAAATCTTAATTCTAAGAAACTGAGCAATTGGGAGCTATGAGAGGAACTGAATGTGCTATTAATTTAGCAGTGGCAAATACTGTCCATGTTAGAATATAAATTAAATTAATGCCATGTGCATGTGCAGTTGTGGTGACCTACAGGACTCCAGGTTACAGGCTGTGGGTTGCTTTTCTATTTCTCAGTGTGGCTGCATAGCAAGTGAATGAGGGATTTTTTCAGAAATAGTGTCTTCAGATCTTGTCAGTTGAACTCGTATCAAGGATTTTGCCAATCACATACTTTGTTAAAGATTTATTGGGCTGGAAGGAGAATCAGCTAACAAGAATCTGGTTAGTTCTCTTCATGCTTTTTGTGTCTGAGGCAGGATGGAACCGCTCATTAAGCATTGTAGGCTTAGTACAGGGGGGCATTTTTCTAAAGATTATGCTTCTTCTACACTCAGAATGAATACAAAATATTTATGTGCGTGTTGCAGTGTATTTCTTGATCATAGGTCACCAATGTCATGATTGCACAAAGCATATAAAAGAGAAATATAAGCAAGTGTGGATCTTTCTTCATGAAGGGGCTATTTTTAAGACTAAAAATAATTAAATGGCAAAACATCAGTTATAGCAGGATAACCATTGCTCTGTTTCATTCTCCACTATTTCTTTCTCTCCTTTGCCACCTGTTTTAAAGTTACTTTTGGACTGAGATATATCTAAGACACAGCTTCTGATCTTGGACTTGTGGCTTTTTGGTGTAAATTTGTTGTGAAGTAATGTTGCTAAAAGTTTTCTTCTAAGAAGCAGAAACAGTTATAGATTTTTCTGCCATGTCACTTCCGTTAGCAGCTGTTGCTCTGAGTTTTGCAGAGAAGACATCAGAGGAATTTTAAAAGGTCTGTTCTGTTAAATCTCAGTTACCATGGGTCTTTTGTTTGTTTGGCCCAATATTATAATGAAGATTCATAATTTGGAGGAATTGCTGCCAATTTTTAATTTGGGTTATTCTTTCTTTCGTAGAGAGAGATTGAAGTAGGGGTAGCACCTGATCTTGCTTTTCCTCCAGACAGTCAGATGTGTTATGATCTCTTGGGAGGGAAAGGTCTGTTCATGAAATAATTTTATAATAATTTCTCTGTTGTTTTTCATGGCTAACAGAAAACAAATAATAAAAATTTCCTAGCTTCATGACTGCAATGTTTTTATTAATGTCTGTGTCTGTGTGTGTTGGAAAGGATTTGTCTTGATGCTTGATTCTTTTCTTTAAAGATTCAGATTACTTCTAAAAGTTTACTCAGATGTGCTGAATTACAAGTGGATGAAATTACATTGTTGTCAGATTGACTCATCGTCCTGCTGTGCTGCCTCATTTGGGAGCACTGACTTTCATCTCTGCAGAACTAGCTCCCTTGAAGACCTGAGTTTTACACAGATGCCATGTCTGCCTTGCTAGAGGTCTAGAGGGTTTTGGTAGCTGGACTTTGAGATGATAATCAAGGATAAGGAAAACAAAAGGACCGAGGGCTAAGACATCTGGAGGGGAAGGAAGAGTAATTCCTATCTCTTTGGTTTAGTCGTGACAAGTGTCTTCCCAAAAGTGACATGCAGGATCACTAAGGAAGATGAGGAGAGTGGGAAATGTTTTAGGATCTATCAGCTGGCAAACAGTTTGAAATCCCCTGTTGCCATGTAAAGCATTATCCCAACAGCTGGAGCACGTGGCAGTGAAAGATTATCTGTGTGGCCGTATGTCTTATGCAGTCACTGCACCTCAGTCTCTGAGCCTTAATGTCTTTTATAATTGATGGAGAGAATGTTGCTTGGTGCCTGGAACATGCTGCATCACGGTGTCTCCCATCCTTCTATGTAAAAGGGTTTGAAAAGTCATTGCTTCTCTGTAAAGCTTTTTCTAGTTCTGTGGTTGCTAATAAGATTGTGATTATTGGAAGTAAGTTTTATTTTGTAGCCTTCTAAACCCCTTTAATCCTAGCAAAAAGAAACTGCAGATGTGAAGTAGTTTATACTGAAAGCCTCTAGGAGAACAGTGTCTGTTTCTGAGCATTTCTGCATAATTCTGTGAGAGTTTTCACAGCAAAATGAAAAGGAAAATTGTTCCTTGCTCAGCATTTTGCTAAATGCTCTTCATTCCCAATAGCTCAAATAGCCTGAATACCACGAGGGCTTCTTACTAACCTATAACTATGTTAATGCCTTTCTTGCCACAGGGGTAGTCTCTTCCAGTAAAAAGCCAAAAAATTGCACAGTGCAGAATGCACACCACAGATACTGCCAACAAACTGCTGCTGCAACGTCCCTGTGAAAATGAAGCATTATTTACAAGGCTGCTTTGCTTTGGGGAAAACTTTCAGTGGAAGCTAGTTGCTGTGAAAGGAAAATCTGGTGTGATGGAAGTGTTTGATTGGGTTCAGGTGCTTTGTTGTACCTTCAGGTACGTGCACAGGATCTGCAGAGTACATGTAATAAAAGTCAGTTTTCTAGTAAACTCTATTAGTTTGAGCTTTATGGAGCTCTGAAAATAGTTTAAATGGGCTGTGGGCATGGGGAGAGGATGGTCTTTCTCACAGACTGGCATTTCCAGTTCTGATAACATGAGGGTCAGTTGTGTTTGGATACCATTTAGGGTTAGCCTGCCTTCAGAGAAACAGTTTGGTGTGCCTGCCATTGAATAGCTACTGGGTTTAGATAAGATAGGAGAGGTTTGTGTCTTTGAGTCCTGAAGAAATAAAAATAAGACTCTGAATCAGGTCCTAAAGCTGAAGATCTTGCCTTAAATTCCTAATGAGATTCTAAAATAAGGTTGACTTGACAGTAACACGGCATTGCAGGGTGGATTGGGGGAGGAAGAGGGATATCTTATCTGCTCTTTGCAGGCAAGAGCTTGTTTTTATCTGACCTGGTGACTTTTAACAGAGATTAAGGAAAACAACATGTATGTTTCAGTGAGTTTAAGCACATACCCTAGGTAAGAAGTGTTCAGGAAATTCATCGTGGGGCCCATTGTAATGCCACAGTTCTGCCGTGTGGAATCAGTGTTGTAAATCCATAGCCCAAGCTCAGAAGAGACCTTCCTGATCATGTGTTTTACTGCTTGCAGAGAACAGGCCAAAGAATTTCCTACCCATACTTAAATTTATAGATATTAAGGCACAGAGGTTGTTATATTAAAGTACATTTCTGAATTTAAGCTTTCCCCTTGCAGCTTAATATAGTTCAAATGAATATAAATGCATCCTATAAAATGATTTCATTGTTGGGGACAAAGGTGCTTGCATGCATTTGTGGCGCCTGGAAAGTGGTAAGACGAGGCTTGTGGGCTAGCACATCTTAACCACTACCTTCCAACCCTGTTAAATGCCTACTAGAAATAAGGCTTATATTGATTTTATACCTCTGAAAGTGAAAGGTGTCTCTGCCCATGGCGGGGGGGGGGTTGGAACCAGATGGTCTCTGAGGTCCCTTCCAACCCAAACCATTCTGTGCTTCTGTGTGTAAAGATTGTTAAGTGAGAAGTTTTGCAGTACTGCTGGGAGGAGTGAGCTGTCACTCATTCAGCTGCTCATGCTGTCAGCTTTGGAGCTTGTAGACAAACATTGGCACGAGCTCTTGTTTTGCAACAGAAACAGCCGCTATGCTTCGGCTTTGCCTCGCGGCCACCCTTTGGTCTGCTCCGAAAAGAACTTGCCTCGGCTCTCCAAGGTGCTGTAACTTTTTCCTCTGGTGATTTCTGATGTGGTTACAGTTGTCAATAGAGAAATTGCTGGCAGATTGAAAATGTGTGGGCAATGTCAGTTGAACTGTTGCTGCAAAATGCACGCAACAAGGTCCTGCTGATTTGGTTGTACTAGTTTACGTTTAGTCTTTCTGTCTAAAAGTTACAACTTTGTTTTTATTTTAATTGTAACAGCAGCTAAAGAATCAACAGATTGTTGCCCTTTCAAGCAGCAACAGTTAAGGCTAAGCTTATGTCACAAAACACTGACTGGGCTTTGTCATCTCTGAAGACAGCCAGAAGTTATTTAAAGACAGGAAAAAGTTGCACTTGTAGCCATGTTCCAGTTCCACAGAGATCTCTGCAAACTGCATTTACCTTGTGAAGGTATAACAACCGTATTTATTTCTTGATTAGCACCAAGAATGATACTACTGTGTGTTTCAGTGCCTAAAAAATGAAGTGTTTTCCCTGTGTTTTCTCCATTAGCTTCCTTGTTGGCAGGGCATGTGATGTCCACAGCACAGCAAGGGCCTTGCAAAGGCTTCATGGTGGTTGATCAGAATCTGCCAAGGCCCTGCAGAACTGGGGTGGCAAAGTGAGCTCAGTGTGAAATGGGGCTGGCCAGGTGGGAAGAAAACTGTTTTCTTACATGTAAGAGTTATAGTTTGGGCAGTGGAAGGAGTTTCCTGGAGCTGAGCACCAGTCAAATCAGTGCAGGTACATAGCATTTTTTTGTCTGACCATCTCTCTTTTCACCTCGTGCTGAAGATGTAGTGGAAAAGAGATTTTGCGTTACATCTTTCAGATGCAGATCAGTTACACAACTTTTTTGTTTGTTTCTTTTGCCCTCTGCTCTCCTGTCTCCCACATTCTCCAAACTGCCAACTACATCTACTGCTTGTATTCATCTGAAGTGGGAGGATTTCAAAGCACAGAAGCTTTGCCAAAGTTTTTTTGTGGCTTTTATTCGAGCTCACTTCTTCTATTTCTGTGGTTTACTTGGGGCTACATAGTCATCTACATGGAGATGATGATCAGAGTGGAAAATACGGGCGTTTCGTAATTGGCCTAGCAATTACTTCTCGTGCTGTAGAAAAACCAGAAACATAAAAGTCCTGCTTATGCTCAAAATATCTGGATGTCAGAACGCTTTTGCAGAAGCCCCTTATTATATCCTTTTTGTAGTGAACTGATAACAAGTGGGTTTATTCCCTTGCACAACACTTCTCAAAAAAAGCACTTTGTTAATTTTTTTTCCATTATTCATTTTTTGTACCTCTTTAGTGGAATAGTTTTCTCTTTCTACAGTTACTACTACTTCATATACAGTCTGAATGGCTAACTGTATTTAAAGGTATTTGTAAAGTACCTCTGGCAGAAGAGCTGAGGCATCTTTGTTCTTGCATCTCTGCTAGTTGAAGTCAAAAGAGAGACCATGCTTGCATTTCTGACTGGCTCTATTGGGTCACTGTTTAAGGGGCAAGATGGGAAATGGGGCTGTTGAAGAACTCTGGAATTCCAGAGTCTTCCCAAAGCTGCTGTTAACGGCACAGGATATTTTTATCCCTCCCTTCTCTGCCTTACTCTTTTCCTTTCTCTTTGCATTGCAGGACTGCTTCACTTCCTTCATCATCATGCAGCACATGTCACAACCCGGCACGGTGGGGAACTGCTAGTCCAAGGCTGACTCCCTGTTTTTGACTGAGTCCTTGGGCTTGAAGACTCATTGACGTTGCTGAGATTGACACTTGAACCTTCAAGAGAAGAGCCTTTCTGATGGTCCTGCTCCACTCCACCTGACCCTATGAAAGGAGGGTTCACCATAGCTCCGTCCTTTGTGCTCCAGTTCCACAAGATGGGCTCGTTCAGAAGGCCGCGGCCTCGCTTCATGAGCTCCCCTGTCCTCAGTGATCTGCCTCGGTTCCAGGCAGCCCGGCAGGCCATGCAGCTCAGCTCCAACTCTGCCTGGAACAGGTGAGCAGGACCCACCTGGGATAAGCTCTTGCCCTGCAGCGGCTCCTCAGTGAGGGTCACGTGCATCTTACACTTGTGCTTCACACCATTTATGACTAAGCTCATCTGTTTATAAGCATGCATGAATGTTTGGCATGCCCAAGCTTTGCTGGCATTGAAAGCATCTGTGGAGTTGAAAAACTTAGACCTAGTAGTGTTTAGTTGGTTTTGGCCAACGTTGTTTAGCTGTACTGTCTTGAAGTAAAGCAGAGCTGCTTTTTGTTAACAGTTGCATCTTTTAAGTACCATTTAGGAAAACACATTCCTAGTACTGTAATAAATGCTGGTTTATTAATTCACAAAGGCATTTATTTGAATATTATGAAGCTTTTATCACAGTCGAGTTCCTCTGACAACTACTAAGCTTGTGGCTTCTACCAGCATTTCCTATTGACAGCTAAATCCTGTCTGCTGTGCATGTCATGCAGCAGTGGCAACTGGAAAAACAATGTGAAAGGTGAAGAGTGAGATGTCCTATGTCTTGATCTGATCTAATGGTCTGCAGCTACCAGAAGTGGGTGTTCCCACCTTCCCTTCTGCCACCTGGCACCAGCTTTGTGCTCTGCAGACTGTTCTTGCTTGCTGACCTAGCTGAGTTTACCAATGTCACACAAAGGCAGCCTGGCAAAACCATTGCAGTTTTGTGCCATGATGGTGACCTGAGGTCTGTGAAGCATGCAGGTGCCATAACTGGCCCACAGAAGGGAATGTCTGTTAAGGGAATTATATGTCCCCTTGTTAGCCACGGCTTTAGACCTGCTAAACCTTCTTGTCTGCTGTCACTTTATGATCTCCTCTGTGCTGGTGAGAGAATTAGAAGATACTCCAACAGCATCTTACAAGCATTAACAGGGCTTAGACTCTGATCTGAGGTGATGCTGGCTGCATAACATCTTCCAGCACAGCCAGGGTCTTGCCAGATGCTGCAGAGTGGGTGGTTCCTGCTAGGAT
The DNA here is from genome assembly GCF_020740725.1 of Corvus hawaiiensis. Classification (NCBI taxonomy): domain Eukaryota; kingdom Metazoa; phylum Chordata; class Aves; order Passeriformes; family Corvidae; genus Corvus; species Corvus hawaiiensis. The sequence goes on along the minus strand of NC_063218.1, from coordinate 44,584,131 downwards.
CACTGGATAATGCAGTGTGATGTGTTTGGCAGATATTACCAAAAATCTATGTCTCCTCATAGCAACTAGCCTCCAGCACACAGCAAAGATGCCCCAAACAGTTGTGTTCAAGATACATCTGGCACGAGCAGTGTCTCTGTGACAACTTCCCCTTGCTTACCCTAGGCAGAACTTGAGGTTGGTTCTGCTCTGTCTCCCAGGAGAGACACAGGTAATTCAGAGTAACGATTTCAAGGTGAGAAAAATTAAGTATTTAAGGGCGATTAACTTCACCTGGTTATAACCTCTCTGCTTTTGGTGTCTAGTTCATGTTGTGCTCTGTGGTAAATCACACTGTTATTCATGGGTGTTGTCCTGTCTGATTTCTTTTTTTGGCAGTGTTCAAACAGCAGTGATAAATGTGTTCAAAGGGGGAGGCTTGCAGAACAATGAGCTTTACACCCTCAATGAACATATCAGGTAGGTCGCTGAAATGCATGAAAATGGATTTTTGCTGCTGCTTGTTCGGTGTTTGCTGGGATCTGTTCCCTTCAGAGCTACAGTTAGAAGATACTGGTGGGGGGAGAAGGGATGAAAGCAAACTTAAGCACAGCTTTGGGGTTTCTGGCTAACTTAGTTCTTTCTTGCTATTGAGTGACACGAATGGCATGGGGTATTTGGATAATTTTTCTCCAACATGTGTGGATGTACAGCTTTGATAAGGACAGGTTGTGTATTGACTTGGATTGTAAGGCTTTTGTTCCTTCCTAGGAACTATGCCTCTTTTGGATATGCCTTACACATAATAATATTGGCATCTCTTTTCTAAAACCAAACTTCTCAGAACTGTGGAGTGTTTAAAGCAAACCACAGCATTTCATTTAAAAGCTTAATCTTCACATGATAATTGCAGAGCAAAACCTGAAAATATGAACCATAAAGATAAAAAAACTAAAAGCCTAGCTAACACTTTTTGTCACTGATGCCAGTGATGGTTAAGAGTCTCATTTTCTTTTAAAAGTAGGTTTCATGATTATCTGTGGTTTCATTCTGATTAGTTGGAAAGTTTGATTAGCAACAGATAGGACTGTAGAGTAGATAAAGAACTATTTATTCTTGCCTTGATTCCAAGTGCTGCTGAGAGGAGTATTGTCAGGGCTCATGGACGTAGGTTCTTTCTTTTTACCACTGCATCCATATTAAATTGTCAAGAGTGCTGTCATACGTGTCTCCACTTCTTCTTTTATATGCCCTCCCCTCATCGCTATTGCATTTTTTCGAGCTCCAAAATTCAGATGGCAATTTGAGCTAAGTATTTACTAAACAGCAGTCTAAACTACCCCTTTGCCTACTTTCAAAATAGATGCAGCTATCAGGGCAGGAGACTCTGTCCAATTTGGTTCAGTCCCAAACCAGAAAAGTTTAATATAATTCCTTTTGAGAGTTGAGCAAGGGCAGCATCTTGTGCTTTAATGATATTTTAGTGTGTTCAGGTCAGAAGTCTTCAAGTTAGGTTTTAGTACTTGGAGCAGTCTTAATTCTCCATGGGATGAGTATTTGTGGACATGAAAATAAAAACAGATGTCATAAGGCTTGGGAAATACCTAAAGCCCCAGCTTGTTAGCAGACTTGGGGAGTGGCTTTGGGCTTTGTGACTCGCCTGCCTGGCTGTTGCCCGTGGCTGCATCCTGCTTTTCCTCTGCAGTGCAAGCAGGTGCTCCTTCCCACCTTCCCAGGAAGGCAGTACACTGGGCAGAACTGCTGTGGGATCTGGGCTTGGCCCCAGTGGCTGGACCATGCTCTCTTCATGCTGGTTGCTGAAGAGAATGCAGACTGTCGAGAACCAGGTGAAGCACAGGAAATTCTTTAAGAACTGTGTATGCTTTGAGAGCAGTGCTGATGGTGGGAAGGGAAATGTCCTCTTCCACAGACATGCACTGCCAGGCTGTACTTGGAAACACTCACCTTGAATTACATGATTAATGTTCCTGCAGGTGCCCTGAGCATTGGTTGCATCTCCAAATGTCACTCTTTAAATAGACTATTTCACATCCAAGCAGCTCATTAATGCCCATCTAAGGAGCAAAGGACAGGCCTCTGCATGTGTGTCTGTGTGAACACCTGCAGCCTCACACCTGTGGTTCTTGATGAAGTTCCCAGCACAGGGTGAGCTCTGTGCACAGGGTGAATCTCTGGCTCGACACTGGAAAAAAGCCAGACCTCTGAGACAGACAACTCTTGTGTGCCGTGAGGTCGAGCTGGTACCTTTTCCTTGCTCGTGTTCTCCCCTTGGCTTCTGGGCTGTAGCTTGCAAATGCAGTGAGAGACTCTCAGGTTCTGCACAATGCTTTGTCCTTTGGCACAGGGAAACAGGGGACAGTTTTAAGGGAGGATGGTAATGGCAGGACCAGGAGATGAGCAGGTGGTAACATTTTGCTCTGGATTGCTGCCACCAAGTTTTTATCTTGCTGTGATTTGATACCATCTCACTGCCTTTTTTTTTTTTTTTAACTGCTCTGAAAGTCAGTTGTGCCAGTGAGAGGAAATTTAAGAAATGCCTTTAGGAGATGGAATTTCTGAAAGCGGGAGGTGACCTGCCCATGTTTAGGAGGAGACCTCTCCCTTGTTTTATTTTTAAGGTGCAAGCCTCTAGTTGCTGGTCTTAACCTGCATGAAGCCAAATCCTTCTGGGCTTGTCAGTCAGCTGCTGGAGAGCCTGCTGGATTTGGATGAAGCCAATGGAAAAGCTTCTGGCAAATGGGCCTCCAAAGACTTACCTGATTTATTGATCTCATAGAAACAGATGTGTGCTTTGATTTGGGTGGGTGAATATAAGCACTCTGAGAGAGAAAGAGTAAAGGCATGTTGGCATGCAAATAATGTAGAAGCACTGCAAAATGGCTACGCAGGACGGTTGCTGTCAAATTTGACTTAGAGCACAGATTAGGTAAAGCAGTGTAGTTTGTTGGTAAAAACCCAGCCTAAGAACTGGATGGTCCCTGATTCATATGCTGTTTTCGAGCACTCTTGACTATAATTCACATTGGTAAAAAGCAAAACTCTTAGAACAGAAAAAAAAAATTCCAATGGTTGGCACTGGAAAGTGTTGGGCAACCTTTAAATTTTAGACAGAATTTACTGCTACAGAATTTCTCAGTCACTGAAAGCTTAAAGTGCAAATGCACTGAGCTTCTTAAGTTGTTTTTTTAATGCTGCTTCTGATGTAAAACAATCCAGATTTTTATATAATTTTTAAAAAATACAAATATATATTAGAATTCAAAACTTTCATCACAGCCTGATTTAAAAGCCAACAATTTTCATCAGAAATATTTCTTTAGAGTGGGTTTTAAAACACCTCTTGTTGAATTTCTTCCTTGGAAAATACGCCTTCTCTTTTATTTTTTGAAGTGTCGTAGTTAAAATGTGGCTGCAGCTTCTGCTTCATTTTTCCTCTCCTTGTCCTCATCTTATGCTTCCAAGAGAAAAGGAAGTACAACATTAGGGAGATATGCTATCTTCAATGACATAAAAGGCATCTTTGTTTAAACAAAAAAGCAGAAAAATTTATGGATTTCAATCTAAGTAACTTTAAATTGTCTCCCCAGCTTTCTGTTCATTCAGGGGAGTAATTTTTTTTTTTTTTTTTGCTTGTTCTAGGTGTATGGTTTATAATTAGAAGACTTTTGAGAAACTGTTTAATTCCTCTATAATTTGAGAATAGCCTTTGTAAAATACATACGTAACTGTAAGAGAAATCTAACAGTGGCCAACATGACCCATTCCCATACATTCCTGTATCTTTGGTATGACTGGTAGTAAAGTGCAGATATTCCTGTAAGAAATGACCAGCAGTGGCTGCTACTTCATGGCTCCATTCCTTCTGTCTACAGACGGCTGCTGAAGAGTGAACTTGGATCCTTCATCACAGATTACTTTCAGGTATTGCATGACTTGCTTGCTTTGTTTTGAGGTTTGCTTTCTTCAGCTTTTTAGCCTAAAACAAAATTAGGATCCCTTTTTACATGTGTGTAGCCTCCCAAGTTTCGTTTTTGTTTTGCTAAGGAGGATGATGGAGGTACTGGATTTTTTAAATGTGGGCCATATAGCCTTGGGAGTAATTATTTTTATTGATGTATGTGCAGAATTAAGGATAATCTTCCTTTGTGCTTAAGAAAGGCTGCTAGTAGCCTGCCAAAATCAAGAAGGAATTTACTTGAAGTTTTTAAAGAAGATGGGATACCTTTTCTTTAGCATAAAGAGTTCAAAAGTAGGTTCTCTGCAACGGGGCCAATGAAGGGAAAGAGAGGAGATAATGGCTGCCTGGAGGCAGGAGGGGGCAAAGAGAAGGAAGTTTCTATCAGCAGGAAATCAACCTGGGTGCAGCCTTTTAGTCCCACAAATACAAATGCAGCTTCTGTAAAAGGAAAATGTGAAGGATGAGGGAAGTGTTGAACAACAGATGTGACTAAGTGTTGCTGCCTTTTACTGATACTGTCCAGGTAGACGAGGTTCACATGTAACCACATGAAAGCATGCTGGATGATTTTTAGAAGGCACTGATGGCTTTCAGTGTTTTAATTTGTTCGGTATAGTCTTGGTTAAAAAAAAATAAAATAAATGAGGGCCTGCTGGAAACAAGAGGGTTTTCTTCCCTTTGAGTAAGAGAGAGAGAAAATTTCTGTACTTTCTGGAGCGGCTGATGCTGTCGTGTGTGTGCTGACAGCTTAAAGGAGGAAAAAGAAGACTAGTATTGCTTCCTATCAGATTATGTGATTTATTAGATTACATGACTTTAAAAAATCCCCCTGCTGTGACATCAAGTGAGAAGAAAACTCCTGCCCCAGGGGTAGTTGTTTCACTTCCTCAGACCCTCTCTGCACAAGTTGTTTACTGCAGAGGCAGCTGCTGGCGGCGCATGGCAGGATGTTTCCTAGACCCTGAGTGGGGCGGCAGCCACCAGCACTCACGTTTAATTTCTGGGGTATTTTTGCTCAGTGTCAAAAGGACTAACTTGGCATCTGTCAGACTTAGCCTGAGGTAAAACTCTTGGTGCAGGCAAGTTGTGAGACAAACTGTGAGATAAAGGCTACTGTCAGAAGCGAGATTTTTCCCTCTGTAAGCTAAGATGCAGACATTTCTGATTCTAGACTAACAGCATATGGCCATGATAAAAGTTACCCCTCCCTCCTGAATGCCTTTCCTCAAAAATCCTAGGGCCATGGAGTGGGGAAAGACTGTTCTTGTGCTAAAGAAGGGCTGACAATGTTATTTCATTTGTCTGTGGGTTCTGTTTCACTGCTGATGCCAGCTGATTTATGGCAGTACTGCTTGCCACCAAGATGAGCAGAGTTGAATCAAGCTGCTGATTTGGCTGAAAAATAACCTTGAGAGAAAAAAAATAGAGTTTCCAACTACTTCCTTTGACGTGTTGTGGTCATCACCTCTGACATGGGGGAGGTGCTGGGAGGGGGTCACCAGGATGCAGAGTGGAGTGGAAGTGCATCTGTTGGCAGTGACTTCCTCCAACATCTGCTAAAGCCCACTGAAAGCTGTCCCAAGAACCGTTTTCTGTCCTCTTGCATTGAAATGGACCCTGAAGAATCTGCTCTCTGTGTAGCCAGGCAGTTTTAAATATCCCAGCAGCAATTGGAGCAACTCACTGGATCATGTAATATTTAGATGTGGTAAACTGACTTGAATGTTTTCCATTTCTTATGCCATGGCACTTATAACTGGAGCCACTAAGAGAAACTTTAAAATCACATTTGTTTTAAGAGTTCAGGATTTTACATTATGTAAATTTTATACGCTCACACATGCACATTTTTTTATAACCATTGAATATTTAAGACTAAAATGGAACAGAGCTTTTATAATGAGACAAAGCTACTTTTGTGATCAACTTAACTTGATTACTCACAAGTCCTTTTCATCAGCACTCATGCACATTAACAATTTTTAGCTCCTGAAATTGCTAAAGGAATGTTTAGGAAATGGCTGGAGTTTATGCGGTCTTTTTCTGCTACCAAGCCGTCATCATACCAGAGTTAATGAGCCTGTTTTGTCTTTGAAAGAGAAATATAATTCCTGTAAGGGCTGCAGTGCAAACTTGGATATTTCGTTCTGAAGGGGAGCTGTGTTTATAAATCTGCTGCTTTAGCAATCCTACTGTATATACAGCCCATCTCCTTGGATGGAAGCCTGAGTGTAAATGCCAGATAGCTGGGACTTGTAGCATTTGCTGCAGATCTGCCTTAAAGCAGTGTTTCATGCTCCAGGTTTTTCAGTACTGACTTTGCCCACGAGCTGATTCTTGAGTTTCCTGCTGCTGAAAAGGGGCACTTTGTACCTACCTCTCTGCTCAATAACCCTGCAGGGCACCATTTGCCCTCACTGCTGGGTTAGTTTGCTGGTGGTCAGCTGAACTGCAGTAGGTGGAAATCCTATGACCATGGAAGGTAAGAGGCTGGGATTCGGAGGAACACAGTATACTGGCAATTGGGACTTCTCTGGTGCAGCTGTGTGATTTTTCAGATAAGCTCCCTTCTTTTTCCTGCTGTCTGACCCTCATGTTTGTGGAGAAAAATTTTTAAATATGAAACTAGCAAGTGTTGATAAATTGATGCATTATCTGCCTGATTCTGCAAACAGCCTGAAAGAACACCTGTGGAAGGGACGAACTGTGTCTTTTCACTCTGTGTGGGCTTGTTAATCTTGAAACTCATGGGGGGCAAAATGGAAATGCATTTATGTATATTAACTCCAAACTGTCTCCTCCCAGTGCAGAGAGACCTGATCCCTTGCCAGGCACTGTAACCTCTCCCAGAACTGATAGGCTGCAAATGCAGAAAGTCAAATGCCCGGAGCTGCTGCCTGATGTCCACTCCCCGCACTGGCAGAGCTGGTAGGTGAGGAATGGCAAGTGGACGTGTTTCCTCATCTAATCCAATGAGATCTCTCATGTCTTAAAACCAGAAGCAAAGCTGTTACATAATTTCCAGCCTGCTGCAGTGGAGAGCCACTGGAGGTGGCAAGTCCTGACTCAGAATTAGACCCAGCTTGGTGTTCATACGCGAAGCTGCAGAAGCTGCAGCGTGCGAGAGCTCACATTGCTGGGGTGTCAGGCAAAGTCCAAGCAGCAAGATGATAATGGATAGCTGAAAAGTAAGCAGTGTCAGCAATGAGGCAAGCCTGCATCCAACCCAAACTTGATTTTATCTTCTCTCTTTAGAGCAGTCAGAAGTGGTACTGGTGAACTTTCCTGTGGTCAGAGTCCCTCTCGCTGTAGGTTCCCCGGCTGTGCGAGGTGGCTGCAGTGATAGGGGGAAACCTGCACTCCTCCTTCTCCTGTGGCACCATAAAGCTTTTGTTTAGGTCCCCAGTGCATGTTTTTCTGGAACTCCAGCCTGGAGAGATGACTCCAGCATCTCTCGTGATGTTTGCTCACTCCTTTGAAAGGCCGCTTTGTGAAGCCTAGCTAACAGCTGAAAAGGCCATGTGGCTGCTGAGTCAAAGGGAAAAATATGGGGTGTGTGATGCATCCTTCCTCGATGCGAGGTTTCTGTGCCTACCTGTTTCACAGCAAGGCAAGGAAATAGTTGTGTAGGCTATTGGAGTGGTGGTTACTGCTGGATACAGGCAGCAGCACTAGCTCTTCTCTGGCCAAGTGCTGCCTTGTGCCTGCTGCCAGGGGCTGCAGCAGCTGCACAAGGAACAAAATTCACACTTGTGTGATTTGCAGAGCTCAGCTGTGTGTCTGCAATACCCTTTTGGGTCAAGCTGGTCTTTATTATTGTATTTGTCTCCTCATTGGCTGGGAACCTCTGTTCGTGCAGGTCTGCTAATTATTTCTGCTTCATGTGGCACTTTCTAGAGCGGCTTTCATGGAGCGGCTCCAGAGGCTCCATAGCAACTGCCCAGCTTCGTTATCATGGACAGGGTCACCTGGCAGCTCAGCACTGCTATTGAGCAGAGCACCTAGTCATAGGTGGCAGCAGGGACACCTCCTTTCAGGCTCTGCTCACATGGACTCTGTAGATGTGTTTGAGTCCTTCCAAATGCAGCCTGGCTGCTCCTGCTCACAGCGTGGCGTGGTCGCTGTGCCATGGCCTGGCTGAGCAGGATCCCACCTGGAGCAGTGACTCACAGTACAGGCTCAGGGGCCCTGCCTGCGGGATTTTCCCAGAGCTGCTGCCTGGCGGGTTGTGGTCTAGATCACAGCAGTGCTGCCTACTTGGTCTGCCTGGTCTGCTCTCCTTCTTACTCTCCTTGCTCACTTTCATCTCTTTAAGCGGGCTTTCTCTTTTATCTGTCATGAACAAAACCAGCTTTAGGAAGAGTCATTTTAGGATGTGATTTCATATTTATCTTGCAGTTTCTCCTCTACGTAGGATTGAAGTGATCTGTCTGCTTCTGTCAGTATTTCCCCTCTTGTTAGAGAAAAAAGAAAGGATGGGGGTGGGGGGTGCTCTAGGTATGAGATGGTGCAGCTCACACAAATTTGTGTTTTGTAAAATACTGCCAAGAATTAGGTAGGTGTTTGTGTGCAGCTGGCAATAACTTTGTAGAAAATACTTGTCAACTAAGTTTGGGTGATGCTTTTATTCTCAAATCAACATCAGATTATCCACAAAGCAGTGGCTATGTGCCTGTAGAGCCTGTAAAAGTGTGGTTTAGCACTAGAACACAAAGCCTGAGTTGGATACAAAAGAGGGCTGCATTTAAGAAATGCTGTAGAGTACTGAAGAAAAACTGATTTTTTCACCCATCAAAATGAGGTCAATTATTTTGAGTATGTTCTGGATCGGTTTACTTCTGTTTCAAGCTTATGGTGTTTGATGAACTAATATTCATTTGTTAATTTGAAGGTGGCTTTTAAAAGGCATACTGGCCATGTTTGCCTTGGAGACATGCACAGAAAGCAGAATTTGTCCATAATTAATTGGGTGTTTGTGTAAACCTTTTTCCCTCAAAGATAATGGCTTGTTTGTTATTAGCAGGAGAGTTCATTTGTACCTTGCCATACTGCAGACATGGCTTTTAGACAAGATGGGAAGTTGCCTGTGATGGCTTGGGCCTCCTTGATGTTTTCAACTGCTGCCAAAGCTACTTAGCTGTTTTTTGCCACCCTTCTGCTTGAGTGTAGCACCCACAGCAGAGCAAGCTGTGCTGGTGGCATGGCTGTCACGCCAAAATCCTTCCTGTTGGTTCTGTCCGGAGGCTGTCACCACACCCATCATGCTGCTGACAGAGTGCTGCTGACAGGCAGCATCTAATCTGCCTCAGGTAGAGTCAGATGGGTACCATGATACGCAGGGTGTAATGGGAGCCTGCACGGGAAGGGCCTCCCTCCATGGCCCTCATTGGGAATGCTCAGCTCCTGCAAAGTGGAGGGAGGGAGAAGGTGCTGGGCGCTGCAGGCACTGCTGGTTTGAGAGAGGAGCCCCAGCTGGTGTGCCTGGGACAGCTTTCACCTTCTGGGAAGGTGGTGGGACTGGAATTGCTCCACTGGGCACGAATGGAGAAACTTGCCTCGATTTCTCCAGCAGGGAGAGGAAAGAGGAAAATATCTGTGCCAGAAAAAAGGAAGGAATTATCAGGAAAGTGTCTGTTTCATAAGGTGGTGTCTGACTGCCTTCAAAAATTTTTTTTTTATTCCCAGTGATTTGAGCATGACTAAAGAGTAGCAAACACATACACCTTGTGGGAGGATCTTTGCTGAGGAACAAAGGGAAAGTGATTACTTTAGCTTTGATTCCTGTCTTTAAAAACTTAGGGCATTTGAAAATTTACTTAAGAGCTTTTTCTTAGCTGCCCTTTTTAGTGGTGTATGTGAGACAGCTGTTTTGGTTTTCTGCACTGAGAAAAGGGGTCAACCTGTGAGATTTCACAAGGTCACTTCCATCTGCTGCAAAACATCTCTCTCCAGATTTCTCAATTGCACGTACGTGTGTTAACATGGGGTGTTCAGTCAGGACTGCACAGCAGAGTAGCAAAGAGTATGGGCAGGTTTGCACTCCCCCACAGTGAGCATATAGCATCCCTGATGTCCCAAAACACCTGGGGAGCCAGGAAAACCTCATCTGGGGAGGGAAGGGAATCACTGCCCTCCCCCCAAGCTCCCAGTTTGGCTGTAACTGCAAAGAGATGGAAGGTGGCAGCTGAACTTTTTCAAATAAATGTACCCTTCAAGCTTACTTGGTATGAGTCTTTATCTGGTCTTGCTTCAAATAGAAGATTTATTTTTCCTCTTAGCTCTGTGCCTCTGGGTTGCCTCTGGCAAGCAGGGATGCAGCAGCAAAATGAGACTTGTAATCTCGACAAGGTCTCATATAGACCTCCGCTGCGGCCGCATTGAGCAGCTTGTATTGATCTGTCAGCAGACCCTGTAGGGTTTGTTAATGACAATTTGCCTGTCTGGCTTGCTCTGAGGGATTAATGTTTGGATTGAATCAATTTCCAAGCTTGTGACTTCTTGCAGAAAAGATGGAGAAGTAACATTTCCAGATATTTTTAGGATGGGGAGAAGGGAAATGAAGTATGGCTGATTTTAGTTTAATTTTTTTTAAGCCTCTTCCACAGGAAAAGGGAAAATCTGAGAGGATAAGTGAAAAGTCTGCAGTAACTATATGGACCTAATCTCTTTTTTAAGGGAACCTTTAAAGTGACATTATGCAAGCTCTTTAGCACATGGAATTACTATAATGGATTCATAGGAGCATTGTAAATGAGTTACTACAGAGTGATTAGTAATGTATCTATTTTCTAATAGGTACAACTGTGCTGCCCATTAGCATGTACAAATGTGCACTTTGGTTGCTGGTAATAGCTGCAAAATAAAAAAAAAAAATCCCAGGAAGTAGAAAATATTAATAATACTTTTAGGCAAAGTATCTGGAAAATTGTATCCAGAGTGCTCAGGAAGCATATGTAAAATGAAATCTAATGTTCTAGTGCAGATAGAGAAGGAATTCATATTTCTTGAGAGAAACACAAAAAAAATAAGCATCACAACCTCTTATGTGTATATACCTTTTTATTATAAAGTAGTTTAAAATAAGACAGTAATAAAGATCAACTATAAGTTTCCCCTGCAGTCTATGAGAGGTAATTGCCTTTAGCTACAGGTTGAAAAATAAAGAAATTAAGTACTTCATTAATAAACTGAAAGCATTTGGAAAGATTAAAGTGCACTATCACTCCAACATTATCTATTGTTCAGGCAGAAAAAAATTTATAGTGTAAGTGGGTTTCACTTTTTTTTCCCCATATGGTTTTCTTCATTACACATTTCTTTCCCCCTCCTTTTTCACACTGCTAGTTTTTTCCTGGGAAGTTTTATTTTGTTGTTGTCCAATGCATGATATATGTACTAATTTATTTCTGTTGAACAAATCTAAAATTTGTTCCGACATCCCAACAAGTTCACATTTCCCTCCAAAGCCCTTATTTCTGCTAGAGAATCTTCATAAAACAGTCACCTTCCACTTGGTGCTAGCATTTGGAAATGTTGCATTTTTTTTTATTGTGGGAACCTATTTATCTAGCTTGCTAATTCCTGTTGTCATTGCCCAGATGAAAAATATCTCCCAGCCTGAGAATGTCACAGAGCAATGTTTCCTCCTTTTTATTCCCTACAGCTGTACCCCATCTTTGCGTAGCTTCTTGTTGAAGGGAGGATGCAGAGGTGTGCTGCTCTCCTGGCCTGGGGTTCCACAGTTGCCTGTCTGTGTGCCAGGGCTGAGCCAGGCTGCAGTGTGGTTACAGGAGGCAGGTTTATGATCCAGAGCAGGAGCACCAGGGCAGGATGCACTATGGCAGCTCATCCGGGGGCCGTAGTGCTGTCCAGGCAGCGGGGTAACAGCAGTGTCCACTGGGAGTGAAAAGAGATGTGCCTTGCTCCTGGGCTGATGGAAGGGTCAAAAGTGCAACTTTGACCTAGTTCCCCATTAAAAACAAAAACTGTGATGAACAGTGAGGGAATTATCTCTGACTGCTGTGGGCTGCCCTGATACTGAGTCCTTTCAGAGAGACAGTGGCCTTACTCTCTATCAGTATGATCTCTGTACCTTTTAGGACCCAGTAATAATGTGTTATGTGATAATTGCCTTTCTCTGTGTCTTGGGGTGACTCTCAAAAGTTTTCAGAATAAGTGATTCACCTAGTGCTGTTGGGAGAACAAAAAGATAGGTGTTGTTTTTGCACCATGGTTTGGGGAGGTGGGAACAAAAGCTGATCAGGTATTTGGATGTCCTGAACTGCAAACAGACATATTGATACCTTGATCTCTCATCCATGAGAATCAAGTTTATGTAGAAAGACCAGGTCCTGCCAGTTCTTCTGCAGCTTGACACTGCATACTGAGATGATCCAGCAGCTCAATGCAAAAAGAATGGCCTCATGGAAAAACAGTAGGTAGGAATAGAGAAGTAGATGTTAAGGAATTGAACTTGGCTTACTGTGCAGTTAGGCCAGCAATGAGCAAGGGCAAAAAGAAGAAAGAGTGGGACATTTTCATAGCATTTGACTCTTTGATCACCTCCATCATGGAGTTGAGATATAGCTTATGTGGCTGCACTGTTATAGTAAGAGCCATTTTATTTTCTTGACTCCCTCCCTGTGACTCTTCCCATTTCTGGGAGATGTTTCAACTGCTGTGTCTGTCGCATTTTCATGTCTAGCTGAGCAAGATGAGGTTAAGGAATGTCTACCACTCACACGGAGACCAGTGCTGGAAGAAGGTGCTACAACATGACTAAACTTAAGATAAATGCATGCAAAGTGGGTAGCATCTGACAAAAATGTACTCTTACACATTCATTATAAATAAATAAAAGGCAAATGCATGTCTCTCTTTTCTCTTGGCAGAACCAGCTCCTTGCGAAAGGCTTGCTGTTTATGGAGGAGAAGGTCAAGCTGTGTGAAGGTAAGTATAGCAGGAAACCTGCTTTGGAAGGGAGCTGTGCTTTGCTGTTTGGTCAGATGAGATGATTTGCATGTCTGGAAAGCATACAGCCCTTTCTGGTGCTGTCCTAGGGTGTCACACAACCGCTCAGGAGCCCTTGTGAGGCTGAAGAGAGGGTGGGCTGTTTGAATAGCCACAGAGCCATGATGCTCCCAGCAGCCATAACTGCATCACAAAAGCAGGAACGTGGGTCTTGTGTGGCAGCTGGACCTGGACTCAAAGCAGTTCTGGTCTGGACATGGATCCCGTTGCAAAACTGCTTGGAACTGCCTTCTGGCTTTTATTTCTCAATGTGGTTGGCAGCTTGATGTAAGCACAATTTTAGTTTCTCTGTCATGCTTTTGAGAGCTGAACTATCAAGCTTTGTGTAAACTTAAAGAAAAAACCAGTCCTTTGGGTGAGAATGAAATCCTTCTGGAAAGAAGTTTATCACAGATGGAGTTTTGTTCAAACTACTGCTGCAGAGCCTGTGGACCAAGGCAAGTGTGGTGTGGCCACTCAGTGTCGGACATGTGGGGAGTTGGTCACATTTAGTAACGGCTCAAGCAAAGCCAGCACGTCTTTATTCAAAACCAAGCTGCGGTTTGGTTTGACCCAGTTTTGTAGCCTGCAGGGAAGATCTCTTGCTAATCACCAGTGTGTTGTATGTGGGTCATTAAATACCAATAGATGCTTATAATCTCACGTCGTTGCTGGTCCTGGATTCCTCTGCACCATTCTGTACCAAGTGACTTCACCCAGCTGGCAGGCTGTAGGATTTGGGCCCCAGAGGAGATAGGGGTTGCCAGCCTCCTGCTCGATGTGTGCTTCTTCAGCATTGGCCCTGTGAGAGAGGAAAAAGGGCAGACTCCTGCCTTTTCCAAAATGTGGGTACCTGCCCTACCACAGCCAGCTCTTCAGAATGAATGCTGCACAGCTTACCTGAGGCTTTGGTTTCTGTATTCATAGAAAACTCTTCCGGTATCTGCTTTGGCATTAGGAAAATTGAGTTTGAGTCTGTAATAAGCTGAGAGCTGCCCAGGAGTATTTTGCAGATGCTCAGGTAGTTTGGGTCAGATGAAGTTTCCCAGGCAGGTAGTAAAACACCTTCTCTGCCTCATTTTTCTGTCCCTAGTTTGAAGTGACACTGGAGCCACTTTGCCTGTGCAGGCTGGCATCGCTGCAGGAGATTACTCACGGGCACCTTTCTTTTATAATGTGTGGGTTTGTTGCAGGTCTTGTGGTCACAGCAATGAGGATTTCTTGTACACACTTCTTGGTGAGCTCTGTCTTCCTGGAAAACTTACACTGCCCCAGCACTCAGACAGAGTGTCTGTAGGGCTGCAGGGCATGGCAATGTTTTATGTGTGTCTATTTTTCAATCGCAGCCTGTTACTTTAACATGATTTTTCTTTATACGGTCTGTCAGAATCTCTTTCAGTGCCAGCAGGATTTACAATTTCTTGAAGAAACAAACCATTCTTGCTTCCCCTTCAGAAGGAGAAGTGATCTCTGACGTTTCATTCTGTCTCCACACAGCAAAGCATTGCAGTCCTGGGTAGGAGGCAGAGGAGGGAAAAATTTAAACATTCAATGAATCTGTTTCCTGTTGTCTTTTTCGCTTACTCTTGGCTGTTGCTGATAAAGGGTAGCTGTTGTGGGGGTGTTGGGTAATTTCTTGTCTGCCTGCAGTTCCAGTTTTGAAGCCAGAGTCATACCTGACACAGTGAAGCATCTCTTTGAACCTTTCTGTGGTTGTTAGTGGGCTGGCTCTCTGCTCTAAGGGCAATGTCTGCAGGATGTAGTCCTGCTGGCTCTCTGCTCTCTGGCTGTATCCTAAGCAACACAGCCCATGGGCAAGCACAGTGAAAGTGTGTGTGGAAGTCTGCAGATGAGAAAAGCACTTCAGTACAGAGTGATAAGTCTCCTTTGAGTTGCAATTTTACATGTATTCCAGTTCCTCATGTAGGGCCTTTAGTGACCTTGAGCCTTCAAACCTGTCTTGAGTGGCCATCTTCCATTACTGCTGCTTGAGTCTTCACTGCTTGTGAGCTCCAGCTGAGGCTTGTGGGAGGTATCCCGGAAACTTCTTTTGTCAGAAACTTGTGGTTTTAAACCTGAGTCTGTATTTGCCCCTGAGATTTCCAGGGATGTATCTAAAACTTGAAATAAACATTGCAAACCTGTAGCTAAAAAACAGAGGTTTTGGGCCCAAATGCTGAGGAGTACACAGCTCTGTAAGTCAAACCTATGAGCATAAAATTTGATCACAGTTGTATTTCCGTTATGGTAATCCCAAGATGCATAACGTAGTCTACCTTCATTTTAAGTACCCAGTTACATGTGGGGATATTTTTTCAAACTGGAGTCATATAAGGGGTAGTCCCAAGTGGATTTCGTTTGGGAACCTTCACAAGGGCCACATTTGTCATTAGTGCCTTTGTCAGGATTCCTGATAGGTACCTGACTGCTGCTTGGTACTGAGTGGATGCTGGAGGGGGCTCAGCTCTTATAAATGCTCTCCCTGGCTCAGTTGCAGGATGATGTTGGATGATCAGCAGATGTTGGCTGTGACCTGCTGGTCTTCAGATTCAGCTTTTCATGTGTGGCCTCTCCCCTGCTAGTCAAGCATGTTAACTGTGAGCTGTGCAATTGCACAATCCTGTGCTGTGGAGTTAAAGCCTCTGGTTGAAGAGGGGCTTCACTCTTTTGTTGGAATTGGTCTCGTGTTTTGCACAGAACTGTCTTCTTTGCACTAAGTGACAGAGCAATTTATGGTCACAGCTTTGTGTCTCTGTCACTAAAGGGGAAGCTTAGCTGGATAACGTCCAGTTTTGGGCAGAAACTGGAAAAGTGAAGTCTCTTATTTGGGGAATTAGAGAGTACTTGGAAAATCCAACTTGCTTTTAATGTCCCTGTTGCTAAAGCTCTTGCTCCCAATCTGTTTTCGTAGGTGAGGATCGCATTGATGTCCTGTCTGAAATCTGGGATCACTATTTTACAGAGACTCTTCCTACTCTCCAGGCAATATTCTACCCAGTCCAGGTAATCTTAATTACAGTTCAGTCAGGTGAAGCAATGTAACTGCAATGCCTGCTAATGGCAAGTGGAAGCTTCTTTGCCAGCAGCACTGTTTGGCCAGTGGTTAAATACATGTCAAAGCCTTTAAACTAAATCTGGGAGGAAGTAGAGTTTATCCAAGTATTAACTGTAAGAAGGACTGCTAAAATCTACTGGACAAGCACAGTGTTTTGGACTGAATTTATTCCTAATGGTCTACTCTCTGAGCTTAGCTAAGCTTGCACACTGAAACTGTTGGACTATGCCTTGTCTAGACTGAAGCTCTGGGCTATTGGTATTTACAGTTCTTTCTTTTTTAAGTAGCTGGGACTGTTGGTGCAGATGACAACTTGTCTTAGAGGTATAAATCTGAAGACTAGAGCAGGAGAAAATGTGTCTAACTCACCCTAATGACGTTTGAAGGGCTTATATCCCATTTGTGCCTTTGGGAAATCCTCAGTTGGGTTTTTTTAAGCTTTAATAAGGGGCATATAAGTCTATGGGATAGAGGATGAATGAAGACTTTATGTAAGAACATTTTTACACTGGGTATTTTGAAAGCTGAGTATCCCATCAGAAGTGTTGAGCTGTATCATTTTTTAATGTAGTTTTAGTCAGGGTTTCCATATGAGCAGTCTAATTACCTCCCTAGCCTATTTTGAGCTTTTTTGCCATCAGAGGAAAAGAAAAATACACCTCATGTGGAGAATGATGTTCTTGGAAATGCTAGCCTTCTCCCCTTGACTTTTGCCTCTTCTGGAAGACATTATTTCCAGAGCTGTTTAAAATTATCTTTCTCTTGTATTGTTTGAAAGGCAGCAGGTAAAGCTCAAAGCTTGCCCTTTTCCTCTAATCCTATTAAAGCTGACATTTCCTAAAAGAGAAAGGACTTCTGCAAAGACAGACACTAACCTTTCTACTGTGTTTATTTTTGTTCTTTCCTTGCTGCAGATGCTTGAAGGTAGGTCTCTGACAGGTAAAACTGTGCAACTCTAATACCCTCCCTTTCTCTCCTTTTGCAAGTAACTCTCAGTGAGGGAGTGACCTATTTAAGCAGGGCTTTGTCTGCACTGCAGATACCTGTGTACTGTGGAAATAGTTGAGCTGACTGTGTGTCATACCCACTGATGCTAATAATTCTGCCACTTGGCAGAAAAATCGACTCCCCTGCTATTAAATGTCTCTGATGAGAAGTGGGACAGAAGTTACAGCACTGTGGGTACAGCTTTTGGAAGTAACTTGGTTATAGTGGTGAAAGTGTGACTATGGGATGTTGAGATTCTTTGAAAGCATAACTTTTTTGCTGTATTTGTCTTGTCATGGTATCTGAGTCACTCAAAATACATCATCAAAGCTGTAAAGTATGGGAAGTATTGCCACTTTCTGGATGAGGAACTGAAACATAAACAGACAAGATATTTAAAGCTTTGTAGGCACCTAAGTACTACGCAAATGTATGGATTAAACTGCCTAAATACATCCAAGAATTTGACTCAGAGTAAACTGCTCTAGGCTCCCACAGAAAGAGTTGCTGGTGCAGCAAGAAATAGAAATTGCTCTTATGCCAGGCCACTGTCCTAATAACAAGATTAGGCTTTTCCTAGAAATAGGGAACTGTATGTAACCATTTATGCAGTTTGTCACAACATGTGAGGAGAGCTCATGCAGTGAGTGTTTTCCATCAAGCTGCCATTCTTTGTACGCTGCTCTGGTATATAGGAAAGTCAGTTTGTTCTTGATTCCCCATCTTTTCCTGCAAATATGAGCAGGATTATTTAGTTGTGCTCTTCTGCGATCCCAGCAGCTGCCCATTCAGAATGAAACTGATTCAGCCACATGTGTGAGCGTATGTTACCAAAGGAGTAACTCACACTTAACCTCCTATCTCGGCTAAGTTTAACCCCAAGGCTCATAGCTGTTGCAGAAATATGACCTTTAAGCAGCCAAGTTGGTTAAATTGCTATACAGAGGGAAGCTGTGTAAACAGGTCACTGGCTTTCGTATAGTTGCAGCTGTTGCTGTGACTATTGGTGTGGAAAAAAGAATAGCAAATCTTGTTTTGCTTGGCACAGAAACATGTTTGCATTTTGAAACGGGGTATGAAGTTAATGGGACTGAACTGCGTGATATAAATAAAAAGTTTGCAGCTGCTGAAATACAGTTCCAAGATAGGTACCAGTCTTTCCTACACCTTTTTTTCTTACACAGTGATAGTTTAAAACAGCAAACTGCTTTTATTATGGCCAAGCAGCCCTTCAGAGTATTGGTTTTAATTCATATTTACATATTGGTAATGCTGTTAATTATGACATGCAACCTGTTATGAATTGATGATTAACTGCTGTTAATTCCTTTGAGCTAAATATTTGCTATGTTGAGTGTATTATGGAGATCATAAAATGATTCCCAAGCAGACCATGGGGCAGAGATTAACATACTGAGAAGAACAAGGCAAACTTTTCAGGCTGGAAAGTGCTGAGCAGGGCTGGGAAGAAAATTTCTGCTATTGAGTTGCAGTGGGGCAAGAGAAAGTCGTGCAGACATTAAACACAGCAGGAGGGAAAGGTGGTAACACCAGCATGCCAAATGGAGTTAGACTGTGTTTAAATATGCTGAGAAATATCATCTGTTAAGCCTGCTCACTTGTGTTGTTGATGTAAAATAGTATCTGGGAGGACATGGAATGCCTTGCAGAGGATATTAAAGCTGGTGCTTTTTAAAGTGATGTTTGGTTCAATCAGTCTTGCTAGCTTTGCTCCAGCCTGAATCCTAAAATCTGTAATGGACTAACTTGTAGATTTTTGTCATATCAACAAAGTCTAAAGTGCAGATGTTGAGCAAAAAGAGGGTACAATATAGAACAGAGGTAGGTTTAGTTAAGAAATATTCCGTAATAACTTCGTTCCCTACCAAACCTGCTTTGGTTTCTCAGCTCCAAGTGCCAGAAACACAAGCTACTTTTGTGAACAAACTGGATGGCAAGTGGGTTTTATGAATACATACACAGTCATTTGGTGAACTACAGGCCCATTTCTGGCTTCACTCCAAACCGAGTGGTGCCACAGATGAGGCGATGCCATTTCAGAATTTGTGTGAGACTAAGAGGGAGGAAATTGAAGAGTATCATGAATCCTCAAAATGAATGACCAGGGGGTGTTTTGCCACCTCAGCAATGGGCAGAATAGACCCTCCTGTCTGTGTGCCCATGTGTTGGTGTGTTGCTCACACATCCCTTTATGTACACTTGGATTTTGCCTTCTTTGTTTCTTTAGGGTCAGGAGTTAACTATCCGTCAGATTGCTCTCCTTGGCTTCAGAGACTTGGTCTTGCTAAAAGTAAAGTTGGAAGAAATCCTTCCCCTGGTCCAGACAAAGCTTCCAGCTTCCATTGTCCAGATGCTGTTAATTCTGCAGGTGGGGAGCCTCTGCTCTTCTTCCTCTGACTCCAGTTGGGTATCTTGACCTCAATGAACTCCTACAAACACTGGAGGGAAAGTGGGGAGGGTAGAGGATGTGATGTGTGCTTATTTGGCAGTGGTCAGTGTTAAAATGGGAGCTGAATGTGGATGCTCTGAGCTTTCCTGGGAACAGGTAAAAGATGTTGCCTTGAAAGAGCTGAGTTTTTGTATTTTTTTGGTACTTCTTCTCCCCATCTAGGAACAGTCTCAGGACTCTTTTTTTTCCCACAAATTTTCATCTTCTAACTTGTCTGAATGCCTCTTTGTGCCCTAGTTTTCCTGATTTCTCAGCTTTGCAAGGACAGGGCAAGCCTCTATCACAGCAGATAATGGAATTTGAATGAACTGTGGCTTCTGGCTGCTTGACACCAACTCCTTGGCTGGCTGGGATGCTGAGTAGTGCCCATTAGAGGAGGAATACCTTTTGGGAGCAGGCAAAATGAGAGGCCATCTTTCAAAGGCCTCTCCCAAGAGATCCAGAGCATCTGTGGTAACTACCCTCTTTATCCAGATCTCAACAGAATACTTTCCAAGCATGCCAAATACAGCTGGTTTTGGGGTTTTTTTAGTATTGCCCAGCCTGACAGTCCTGAAAAATGCCATATTACATGTTCGGGTTGATAGAATCATAGAATGGTTTGGGTTGGAAGGGATCCTAAAGATCATCTAGTTCCAACCTCCCTGCCATGGGCAGGGACACCTTCCACTAGACCAGGTTTCTCAAGAGTCCCATCCAGCCTTCCTCTGAACCACATGTAGGACCTTTCATTTGACCTTATTGATTATCATGAGGTTTGCACAGGCCCAGCTCTCGAGCCTGCCTGAGTCCCTCTGGGTGGCATCCTTTCCCTCCACACAGCCTGGTGGCTTTTATTCCTTCTCCAATATAATGAGTGTCTGAGAATGAAACTTTCTGAAGCACAACCAGAATTGCAAAGTGGCTAAGCTGGAAGTTCTGTATGAGTTCTGATGTTCCAGTGACCCAGATTGGAGCAGCAGGTGATACTCAATTTCCCTGAAATATTTTTTTAATACGAGAATCTTGCGAGCAAAGAGGATCTCAAAGTAATACATTTGAGGAAAAAAGCTTGTTGAGGCTTTGCAGGAAGTTAAGTCTGAACGGTTTCTAAATTACTGTTAAATTGGTTGGTGTTATCTGCCATCTTCACAGCTGTAAGCTGAACCACAGAGGGTGCTTTGCCTGCAGTCCTGCCTAGGAAAAGAGCAGTGCTTTGCCCAAGGAGTGTTAAGGCTTTTCTACAAAGAGATGTGTTCTGCTAGAACTGCCCCAGTATAAATTACACTGCTGTAGTACACTGTGCACATCCTCAGCTGGGCACACCTTGTACCTTCCCATCACTTGCTTAGAAAAAAGAACTGTCTGCTCAATGTCCATAGGGTGTGACTGTGACTTGAACAAGGAGCTTGACCTGAAAGGCACCCAAACCTCCATCAGCTCCAAAAGCTTTACTGATACAGTTGGGATATTCCAGTGTAGAGAGAATTGACAGACCCCAGGCTTTACTCAAGAACCTTTTAAGGGTAATGTTGACTTCTTGTGTTTGATTTTCAGAGTGTCCATGAGCCTACTGGCCCCACTGAGGGCTACCTACAGCTGGAAGAACTGGTCAAGCAGGTGGTATCACCATTCTTAGGTTTGTGTGAGGATCACAGCTCCTCTGGTAGCACCTGCTTGCTTGGTAAGACATGCACATTGTACTGAAGCTATTATTGGGGTACACAGGTTGGGTAATGGGAAGCATTTGTGCTAGAAAAGGAAACAGTGCATGACTCTGTGAGAGACAGAAAACAAAGGCTAAAACACCCCTGAGAAGGTCCTGATTAATGTTTCTGAATGTCTGTTTTTGTGACAGGCTTTTTCTTTTCCATGACCTAGTGAACTATGAGTGCCCCATCACTGCACACACACACCACCCCCCCCAGAATCTCCCCTCTCTCTGGAGATGGACTGGATTTTAAAACCCCTGGGTCCGTGCCTGGTGTGCTGCTTTCACCACAGTGAGACACTGTACCTGGTCCTTTGCTGCCTGTTCTCTGTCCCTGCTTGCTAGCCTGCTTGCAGCTGCTGCACAAACCAGCCTTTGCAAAAAAATTAATATGCACAACTGTTGCATATTAATTCTGAGGGATGACAGGGATTTTGCGTGAAGTCTTCCTTCCATCTGAGGATTCTATTAAAAAACCCTCAAAATTCTGTGTTTAAAGTATGGATAAACATGTCTAGGTGAGAGAACGGGCACCTCACTCTAGGAAGAGCATGCTTACTCTGGGAAACTTCCTTATGCATGACCCAGGAGCTCTGCTTACACATGTGGCCAGATAGAAGAGATTGGCTAGCTAATGGGCATAGGGTTACTGATTTGGTAGTCAAGGAGATTTAAATAGAACAAGTGAAGAAAGCTCTAGTCTCCCTCTGTTTTTATAAGCTTTACCCTTTGCTTTGATGCAAAATTGTAGCAAGCTGGAGACCCACTTTTCTTGTACTACACTTCAGCAGCATATGGGAAAAGATGGTCTTGTGGTAGAAGAACATACTGACAAACTCTGACAGTCTCTGCCTGTAATAAACTCATGGCATTGCTTTAGGAAAACTGTGGCTCAGGATTTTTGTTCTTGTGGTTGCTGGGCAATCAGATATCTTCTGTGCAAGTGAACATGGTTGCACAGCTCAGCGTGGATTTGCACATCTAATCCTGAGGCTCAGTCTAGACCAAAATCCCCTATAAAAGTTGGACTTTGACAAATTTGATAGCTTTGCTGTTTATGGACATCTGCATGCTGCTGGGATACTTTGAAAGGTAGCTGCCTGACCTGGACTGAAGTTTCTAGTCATGCTGGATTTCTGCCAGCTGAATGAGGCATTTGTGCCATTAAAAAAAAAAGAAAACTACACAAACTGGCCTTGTAAAGTTTATATGCCTTAAAATAATTGAATTTACTTTGATTTTAGCCGTCATTTATTTGTGTATATTTCCAAGGTGGCCTTTTGCCCCTGCTCTACCCTGTGCTGAGCATGAGGGAAGGAGGAACTTGTATTTGCAGTACAAGACATGGACTGCAAAAGAAGCACTTCCCTGCAAATAATCATGGCATTTTCAAAGGGCTGCTGTGGAGGTGGCTTCTTTTCCTTCTTTTCGCTTGAAATCAGACTTCTTTCTCTTCCTCTCTCCCTCTTTCATTCACCTTTTTGCTTTCTCAGAACTAGTTTCTTCTCTCACTGGGTAGCCTGTAGTGATGATGAAGCTCAGTAGGTTCCCCGTAGTAGCTTTTGGGAAGTGCACTGCTGGGCTTTGGGTGTGCTTGCATTCTGCACAGCTGCTGTGGAGGCCAAACTGCCCTCTGGACTGGAGCCTTCAGGGTAAATGAGTGTTGAGAAATGTGACTGAAGGTGTCTGATCCCAGCTGTTAGTACACATAAGGCTTCAGCCTGCAAGGCTGCTCTATCTTAAGTTGATTTGAAGTGAGAGGGGTGTGAAAGGGGACAGGACTGCTCACAGAGGGGAATTGCAGATGGCAGCATTCCCACCTGCTCTTCTGTTAGCACCCTTCTTGCTTTGCCTGTGTAAATTAGCCATAACCTGTGTGGTAAGGATGGAGTATGCCAAAGGAATCCAGCTGGCTAAGAAACAGGATTTATATTGGGGGCAGGAGAGAAGATAAAACATCCACACATCACTGCTGATCTGAGGTTGCTTGCAAAAACGTCCCAGAAAAACTCTTCCCAGTTTATATTCTTGGTCATAAGGCACTAAAATAGAAATAAAATGTCTAGTTAAACTATGCATGACAACTCCCTTAAGAGACTGTCTTTTGTAGCCAAAAAAGTAAAGGGGGAAAAGTAGAGCAATAAATGCATGTTGAGAGTTTAGCCTAATTTCACCTAATTTATTTTCTGAAGAGTCAGATCCCAATGCCCTTTAACTTTACAGTTTGCTGTGGCTTGAGCTGCAGGTGAAACCTGAAGAGTATGTTTGCTGTTACCAGCCTCTGAAGTGATTTTTGCATACTCTTAAGCATGAAATGAACCATTTTGAATTGATGTATTACTGGCAGTAGCAGGGTGAAGTGTTGGCTGCTCACCTCCCTGCAACAATACAGAATTTTTCTGCTTTTCTTCGTGGTACAAGCTTCCAAAACTCTGATAACCCTCAGTGATGAGTACTTTGCTTTGCATTTTGTTTCTCTCTCTCTTACGCTCTGCAGTCTTGGTTGGAAGCCTTTTATATGGTGTAAAGGCTTCTGACTTTATACAGAGCCTGCACTTCAGTGAAGTTTGTGAGAAACAAAGAGAGACAGGAGGTGTCCAACATTGCAGGGGCTGCAAGCCAGCAGGGGAGCAGTAGCAGTGCCTGATCCAGCCTGCTGCGGGGGATTACAGTGAGCCACGGCACTAACTCCGACCCCTGCCTCTCTTCAAGCTTTCAGAATTGAAATGTGCTTCATGATACTGGGCTGGGGACTGTGCCTTGGGTCTGTGCTTCAGACCAGGCATTTTTCACCCCCCTTAATGTTTTTGCTAGGCAGACCGTACAGCTCACACCCATCCATTCTGTGTCACTGCCTTTCCCTCGTGCCCCTTTTCCCCTTTTGTTGTGGACTGTTCCTGTGCACTGTTAGGTGTTTTCTCTGTCCAGCCTCCAAAACAGACATTTTTCAGAGTGGATGAAATGTTCTTTTTGTGGCATGATCTTTAAAAAATACAGTGGGATAATGCCAACAGAATGGCCTTTTCCTAGGCAGATGGAAAGACAGCGCAATGTAAGCATCAGGAATTCCACATTGACAACAGCTAATGGCACTTCGTGAGAGAAGTTTTTCAGAGAAAGGGATGGCAATTCAAATCCCCCCTGAATGTTTTTTTTGGAGACTTGTGTCACTTTAGTGGCACTCATTTCAGTGAACCTGCATGTGAGAGTACCTACTCAGTTTGCACCCCTTGATAAAAGAGGAGAACACCAGGATGCTAAAGAGAGTCCCTTGGCTGCTCTGGTGACTTTTTGGCTCACTTCTCTCACAGGCAGCAGCACCTAGAGCAGGATGGGAGGTCTCTCCTTGCTGTGGCAGAGGCAGATCTCCTTTCCCAACACCTAGCAGTATGAACTAGTGAGCTCCTGACTGTTTTCCAGTGGTAATGAGGTGTGACCCGCTGCAGCTGCACACTGAATTCTCTCAGTTCCCCGAGGCCAGCCCAGAAGTGTGGGCAATGCTTTGTTTGTGTGCTGTTGACCATTCCCACTTCCTTTTTCTCTTCCAGAGAGACGGTACTCCAGATCCCGTCCTAAGGCCTTGACCCCACTGACAGAGCAGGAGGGCGAGGCTTACCTGGAGAAATGTGGAAGCATCCGTCGCCACACTGTTGCCAACGCTCACTCGGACATCCAGCTCCTGGCCATGGCCTCCATGATGCACACGGGAATGGTCATCGAGGAATCGGACACTCCTGACAAATGCCTCCTGCTGCAGCCCAGCTGCTTCAGCCACAGGCAGTGCTCCAGCGAGCCCAGCATTGCCGACGGCCCCGAGGGAGTCGTGGCAGCAGCCAGCAGGCAGGACCCTGCCGAGCTGAACTGCACCTCTGTCAGCTAGAAGGAGTCTGCCTGAGCGCTGGAGAACTGTAGGCACTAAGCTGGACAAAGTGCTGTCTCATCCCTGCTGGGAAAAAAAGAGAAAAATAGGAATTTTGCTCACATCATTGAAATGGCCTCGAGGGTTCTTATGGTTGAGAAATGCTCTCTAGATATGTTTTTTAACCAGTCTGGGGTCATTGTTGATGGAGGTACCAGGCTGCTCCCAAATGACCACTGAGGACTGCAAAGGTTTTGCTGTTGAACAGCACAGTCTGCCTTCTGTAAGCTTTCTCCCTCTACTAGTATAAACCTTCTGGCATCAGATTTCCTTCCTTTTCTTTGGTATGATACAAATTGGGTTCTTTCTGCTTTTCTCCATCTTTTCCAGTTGTGCTTCTCCTTTTCCCTTTGTCCCTGCAGTGGAGACCTTTGTGCTCAATGCTCTCTTTGCTTCTGGTGCTAGTGTGGTGAATGCTGAGCACTTCATTTCTCTTTTAAAGTTGAACTCAGGGATGAAACCATTTGCATCCTGCAGAAAGATCTGCTGAGGTGAGAGAAAGAGATCCTTCACTTTTTTCTTCTCGTGGGCATGGATGAAAAGTCCAAATCAGACTTACTTTTTTCCCAGACCTGAAGAGAACAGAGTATATGTGGAGTCTGAGCTGAGTACTTCATATGTACTTTATTTGGTTCCAGTCATATCTTGGGGGTTCAGGTATAAATTGGGTGCAAAGGATGGCTGGGTGTATAAAGTGAGTGCAAATTAGAATATTGAACATCTTGCCATTTGCCGTCAATTTGCTCTCAAAATGCCAGTGGTGATAGGGGTATGATGAAAGAGAAAATCAAATGTGAAGGAGATGCTCCATTTGTGTGTGAGGTGTAAAGGTGCTTCTCAGCACTGGGCCATCGTGACTCTGGACCAGGAGGTGATGATCAGGATTTCATCCTGGGCCTGCCCTGGTACTTTTAGCACTTGCAGATTTCTTGAGAGGAGGAATAATCAGCGGGGTGTGGAAAGGAGTCCTGTCTCAGTGTATTCATGAAGTGCTCCTGACCTCCAGTGGTATGCGACTCAGTGCAGTATTGCTTTTTAGATAAATTGAGGGCTCTTTGCAGTCTTTGGTTTTGTTTTTATTGTGAAGATTAGGAATGGGTCCAGTCTGCAGGTGTGTGTCAGGCACTGCAGCCTGCAGTGTCTGCTTTGTAGCATCACTTGGTACTCCAATGCTGCTCCTGTGGGAACAGATCCAATCTGTTTGAGCTGTCCCCTGGAATACTCTGCTGATGTCTTGCTAAGCAGATTTGCAAGTGTAATTATAAGCTTAGAGGTGAACTGTAATGCTGCCTTAGATGTCAAATCCCATTAAAAATATGGACAACTACCACTTGAATCTACTCCTAGTGGTACTGACTGTAAATAAATATGTCTTGACAAGGAAACAGAAGGTTAGGATGAGCCTTTGGGATTTTTATTTTTTTGCATGCTATGACATTAACTGTAGAATTTGCCCTGCTTCTGTTGGGCATTAAACATCTTCTGCTACACTGGTGGTACTGAAAGTACAGCTCTGGCCTGCCAGGATTTGGCCTTAGTAGCACGTGCAGGAAAAGGAAAGCAGATTATTATTTGGCAACAAAGCATCAGAAATACCAGCTATGAGCACAAGCCACGCTGCCTTGATAAATGAGGGTGTTGCTTTGTCTACTGTGGTTTGCAAATGTTGAAAGAGACACTTGGAAGAGCCTTGTTTTCCATGCCATCACCTGAGCTCGTGGCCTTTTGGGAAAGGCCCAGTGTTTGGATCACAAGCTGTGCTTTCCATGTCAGGAAAAGAGGTTCAGTTGTGCTGGCTGCCTCCTCTTCCTCAGAGCATCCACAGTCCAGAAGAGGCCAGGAAAATGTGCCTTTAAGCAGCGTTCCTTTCAGATGGATTGTAGGATAAATTGCTCTCCTGTTCACAAATTGGACTGGCCAGGCCAACTTACTGTCGTCTGCCCCAGGGCAGCCATGGATTGTGGTGGAGCTGCAGAATCTCTGTGGTGGCAGCCAAGCCATCCTGGTCTTACCCTGGCACAGTCTCTCCAGTGTGGGGCAGATGATGGTGTCCTGCTCAGTTAATTTCTTTGGCCCCTTGCCATGATTTAAAGCCTTCTCTTACTCACACTGAGGTGTGTGGGGAGGGGGTCACCCTGCAGCATTTCAGTTCACTCCTATGAATGCTTTTCTTCTTTCTGTTCCCCCTGTAACCTATTTGCCTTCTGTAAATACCCAAACCATTTCGATTAGAGAGCAGCACCCTCTTTTATGGTGAAAACTAGAATGATTTATTTATTTCCTGACATATTCTTGGATCATCTCTAGGGCTAATAGGAGTTAGTCCTGGTTTTAACTTGAATTTCTTTTGTTTTACACATATGTATGATTTTAATTATTTTGGTTTTGTATCTGTTACTTTGCAAAAATTTGCACCAAGCCCTCTGAATCGTGCACTTCCTCCATTGTTTTGTTTTTAAGGAGAATTAAAGCTGGTGGCCTTACTTTGTAAAGTGAAGTAAACACAACTTGTTCTGTAAACCACACTGAGTGGTTTATGGTCGTGACCACCACATTTACAGCCACTGAGGTTGCACAAGCCTCTGCAAGTGCATTTCTTTTACAGGCTGGGTGAACCTGAAGGTGGCTGGAAAGCTGTGCCATGGTGGCAGCGTGGGGCTGGCCTGGAAGGGCTCTGGGAGCAGCTCTGAGGGGCAGTGCTTGAGTGGCTGTTCTCTGCTGAGGAAGCTTCCAGTCCCCTGCAAGCAGAGACTGTCCCTGTGCCAGAGCTGCAGCATGAGAAACACTTGCATTTTGGATACAGGGGTCTGGTTTGGGGTTGCACGGTGTTGCTCACCATGTCACACAGCTGTGACAGGGCCACAGGGTGGTTCTTTTCTACCCTCATGGTCACCAACTTGAGAAAACCTCCTGGAGGAGCTGTCAGAATGGGAAGAAGGAATTTCTCTCACCACCTCCTAAAGTCTGTTACCTTCTACT
This sequence comes from Corvus hawaiiensis, assembly GCF_020740725.1. Lineage (NCBI taxonomy): Eukaryota > Metazoa > Chordata > Aves > Passeriformes > Corvidae > Corvus > Corvus hawaiiensis. The sequence continues at coordinate 44,556,064 of NC_063218.1, read as the reverse complement.
TCGATAATGACCTAGACTGAGTCACTTCTCATCACACTGAATCTGTCTTCCCTTTTTACCCTGTCTCCTTCTTAAGGTAAGTGATTTATTCTGTGCCCATGCAATTCTGTCATAAACTTACTGATGAGGCCTTAGCAGAAAGTTATTCTTAGTACCACTGGTCTTTTTCCTGATACTCCCCACAGGCAAGCACATTTTTCTTGCCAGAAAGCAGAGCTGCTTCTGGCCCCAGTCTGGTGGGCAGCAACTCAGTTTTGGTTTGGTTTTTTGTTTTGTCTTTTTTTCAATTAGAAGATTTGCAGTAGATCTTGCTGCTGGCACTGATGGCAGCAGGGTGCACACTGCAGGGTTTGGATTGCCCTTTCTTTTTAAGTCCAAATGGCAATGGGTTCACCTGGAAGGAATGGCCTTTTGGCCCTTGCCATTGAGTCAGCAGATGGAAGATATTTGGCTCTTAGAGGCAGCCTGTGTGTCCCAGAGAGGAGAAACTGCAGGTCTAATGAGAGACATATTGTGGTATTTATAGTGTTCTTACTTATGTGAACTCCTTAATTCTGCTGTAGACTCAGAGTAGCAAACTTCCCTAACTGGATTCCCTGTTCCTTCCCATCCTGGCTCCTTCCCCATGCCAGCAGCAGGACTCCTGGGCCTGGCAGAGTGCACCTTCCTCGCCCTGAAGGAAAGGTGTGCATTAGACAAAGCCACCAGGTGGGTGTCTAAGCTCCGGAAAGAGGCCAGGCTGCTGTGCTCCCTGGCTGCCCCTTCCCGACTTGGGACAGGTCTGCACAGAGCCAGCGCCGCTTCCCACTCAGGAAAGCAGGTGAGAAAGCAAGACCCACCCTGGCATGGATTGCCAGCAGTGCCCAGGGATTTTCCCAGGGGTATGTGAGCTGGAAATTCAGCCCACAGTCAACATACTCTGCAGGGAAGTCACGGCAAATTTTCCTGTTAGTTGAAAGTGTGAAAAGCGGGGTATTTGGTATTTCCCTGAGCAAAGAGGAGGTAATTAGTCATCCTATTCATACTGCAAATATGGAAGGTGGATCTGGCAGGACAACAATAGGTTAAAGGGGATATTCTTGCTTGTCCACACATTTGGAGAGTGCTTTCTCTTCCCCTTGCTATCCCAACAGCCTCAGGTAAGGGCACCAAGCACTCAGCTACATAAACAAAAGCTTTAAAACAGAGGTAGCAGCTTTTAAAGCAAATTAGCAGCACAAGTACAGCTTATTCTCACCAACATGGTGCTCAAAATTGCATGCTGTAAAATAGCTGCCACTTGCCACCCAAGAATTGGCTGCCCTTTGTTCATTACTTTCATCTGAAGATACCTGGAGTACCCTTGTTTGTTATATCCACCTGGGAGAGCAAGTGCTGGATGATTGCTGTGCCAGTTTACATCTCTCGTGTGCGTAAGCTCATCCCTTCTGGGGGGCTAATCCTGCCCCAAGCACTTGTCCAGGTCTTGTGAAAGCTGTCCTAAGTACACAAGGAATGGCAGCTCAGATGTTTGAGTAGTTTGGGGTGCATTTCTCCAAACCAAGTGATGAAAAGAAGTGACAACTCCAGTGCATAAGTAAGTGAACTGAAAATGGTCATTATTTATCAATAGTTGCTTGCTGTGCATGGCCAGCACACTCTTGGGGCCACAAATATGGGCATGTGTTTAGGAGACTCGCCTGTATGGGAGAGAGCAGTGAAGAACAGATACATGCAGGTAAAGGAAATAGCTGACTAGATTAATCTTCACCTGAATAATTGGTGTAACAGAAGGTAGCAGCTTAATTATAGTTTGATCACCAGGCTGCAATGAGCAAAAGGAAAGTAAACTCCTTAAACAAAAAGACAATGGCTTGAAGGGTTCCACCTACCCTAAACTCCTGCCACAGTACAGAGCAGATTTTCAGCAGTTGTGAATTGCAAGAATATTCAGGGAGTTGCTGTTTGAAGTGTCTCTCATTGGGGTTCAAAGCTAATTCCCACTTATGCCAAGAACTAGTTGGTAATTCTTTTGGCATAATTATTATAGACTGTGCAGTAACTACCTCTGTTACACTGGAAAATAGGTTGGAGTCAAAGAATCATTCTTTCTGACCTTGAAATATATGAAGATGGCTGCACTGGCTCACACACAGGAGCAATTATTTTAGGTTGCTAAAATAACTGAATTTATTTTTATTTTTTTTTTTTTTAAACCCGAAAGAGTGAATTCTGTGAGAATTGCTTGGGCATCTTAAAGAGCAGGCAGACCAGTTACAAGATGCTCAGGGTTCAAGTCAGTACTGCAACAGGACTACCTAGAAAGTGACAGAATTTATTTATATTAAATGTCAGTAAGAAACCACAGACTCTGTGCCATAAATCACCTGCCCTGCAGGCCTCTGAGACTGATTTATACTCATCACTGTTAAGCCAGCCCTCTTTTCCACTGGGGGTTTTTAGTCCTCTTCACACTAAAGGCTTATTGACTAATGTATCAATGGTTCTTGGAGTAGAAACTTGTTCACCCTTGTCCCCTGTATATCTGTCTCATGGCTTCACTATGACAAGTGCTGGACCCGTCTTTCTTCAGGCATGTCTCGGGCCGATGGATTGTGTGTTTGCTGTGTGGTTGGATGGAAGAGATGAGAGGGTGGGAGAGGCTGTTCTGCAGGAGGGAACTGACAGTGTGTGTGAAAAGTGCCTCTTAAGTGGTATATGCACTACATCTACAGAAAACACTCTGTTCTTTTTTTTTTTTTTTTTTTTTTTTGTGGGAGAGGAGTACGATTTGCATTTTGGGACTTTGAATCTCAGAGATTCAAAACCACTGTCCATTACAAGTTTGAGTGAGTGCAGAGGATTTCTTGTGATTTTCCCCCATTCTGTTGTTTTTTCAGAAGACAGTGGTGGATGGTGATTATGTGCTGAGCATCACTGCATTTAGTAGTGCAGATGGAGCTCCTCTGAGCTCTTCCATTCAGCCTGTCACTGAATGTCATCAGTCTCTCTTCTGGCTCTTTAATGTTAGACATCTCTCTTCCCTGAAAGCCCTGCGGCAGACTGGAGAGATGTTGCCCACTGGATCCATAGTCCTGGTTAAATTCAGTGGCTCATCCTCAACAGCACTGTGTTAAGGAACCTTTCCTGTCTGACCATCCAGGAGCTGCTCTGGCAGTCACACTCCCCACTCTACATGTGGGAAACCCAGGGCTGAGCTGTAAGGAAACCCTGTCTGACTGTGTGAGTGTGGAGTGTGCAGGGAGCCAAGTGGGACACCCCTGGGGTCACTGGAGCCACCCACTGTAAAGGGGCTTCGGTCCCAGCTCACGTGGTGGGACTGTGACTGCCAGAGTGGCTCCTGGATGGTCAGACAGGAAAGTTTCCCTAACAACTTCAGGGAGAAGTAGCTACCACCATCTAGTCATGCCCTGTCAAAGAATGTCCTATAGTCTTTAAAAAGTCCTGCTCTTTGAAATCAAAGTAAATGCTGCAGTAAATGAGCCCTGAGAGCGTTTGCCACGAGCCTCCTCCTACCTTATTGAAGTGTATGAGCTGGTGTGAACAAGACACCCACGCTTGTCAGGCAAACAAACAAAAAGCCCATTTTCAAAAGCTTATTTCTTTGGCTTTACCCAATGCTTAATCTCATCCACTGTTTGTCTGTATCAACATATCTGTCCTCCTTTGCCTGGGGTTTACAGTGTGGAGAGGAAATTGTTCAAGATCTGGACCTCTGTCATCTTTTTTCTTTTTTTCCTGACTAATTGTCGTGGTTAGCTGATTGACTCGCAGAGCCGGTGATGCCTTCAGAGGGCAGCAGCAGCCTCTCTCCGCCCCTCCTCTGGCTTGGGAGTGCTTACAAAGACTGAGCTCTATATGAAATAGCGAGAATCAGTTCAGCAGCAGACGCTGCTGTTTGCAGGGGCTGTGCAGAGACCGGCAGAGTCTTAGGAGAATTAGGCCTTTGAGGGAGTGAATATTTACTTTGCAGATGTGTTGTTCCTACATTGTTTGGGGTTGCCCGTATTGGGGGAGCCTCCAATGGGTTTTTGAGAGTCTTAGAGGAAAGCAAACTTGTCCCTGTCTCTTAGCCTGCAAGCCTGCCCTCCCTTCCCCTGGCTGTGCCTGGGACAGTGGCACCTCTCGCCTCCTACCCTCTATGTGCACTGGGGTGCTGTGGGGCCTCTAGCTTGGGCTGTACCGGGTCTTACTGCAGATATTGTGGGTTTGGGAGGAGGAGAAGAGCAGAACCCATGGGCCAAGCCCTCAAAGTCTTTCTTGCAGTGAGGGGTCCAAAATTGAACACAGGATTAGAGATGCAGCTCAAAGGAACTATGAGGAAGTACAGGTCCATGGGAGGAAGGCTTACCCATGCTTTTACCCTTTCTGATTTTGGTAAGGAGGTGTGACATTGTTGGATGCACAGTTCTGGCTCAAAAAACCTGGGGACTGTGGGACTGGAGTGAGGCTATTTTCGTTAGTTTATTTTTCTCATCTTTATATAGATACATGGTGTATTATACATGATCTATTTATAGTATACATTACATTTAGTACAGTACATCAATATTATACTACATTTAATAATTTAAAACATGTCTTTTTAGGTATATAATATACTCATTTATTTTTGCATTGAGTTTGTTATCTTTATAATTTATCTGAGACTATTACAACTGGACTGAGAATATATAGGAATCAGAAACAGGCAGAGGTTAAAATATGGTTCCTTTGCATTCACACCCTGCTTTCCATTGCTGTCTGAAAGCATTGTACAAGGAACCAAGAAATCCACTGTGGCCGTTCGTCGCTGTCCTGGGTGTTTGGTGCTCTGACCTTCCTTTTCCCAGCAGTGCTGACTTGCCTTTCAGGACCATTTTGTTTCTATCCACATAAAGTCTAAATCCCTTCCATGCCAAGACGATCCAAAAGCACGCACTGATCACTGAGATGAATTTAAAGTATTCAGTCCCTGCATTTTATCTAGAAGGATGAGTATAGGCACATGCCTATATAAAGGACTTTTGCATGAAGAAACTCCAGCTCAGGGAGTTGTTTCTAGGAGGTGAATCACACTGGAGGCACTTGCTTAGGCAAGTCTGAACTTCACACTATGAAGTTTATCACACCTGGGTGTGATACTGAAACTAGGAACACTTGTATGTGTCACTTTTCCCTGGCAGTACCTTCGCTCCGTAACACCCAGTTAGCAAAGGCCAAGGTCATACCTGGCTGAAACTATTCCTTTATTAAAGGCAGCAACAGAAACAAAGTTAAATCTTGGAGAGAAACAAGTCCATGCATGCAGGAACACCAGAAATACAAATGCTAACTCAGGCATACTGTCGTGGGATTTAGCAGGCCAATCTCCTGGACTTCACACCTTCACCTGACACCTACTGTGCGAGCATGCAGTGAGAGGAGCAGCTGCTGCTAAAGACAGAAGGGAAAACCAGCAAATTACTAATGCTGGTCTGTAGCAGGAGTCAGGACTCTGCACCTCAGGTGAGACAAGGAAAGGTTTGTATTGTTGCCTTTTTTCTTCCCCCCCCCAGTGTGTCAATTATCAGTTGTGTTTCAAGGAAGTCACATTCTGTCTGGAAGGGCTAAGAAACTGAAACCTTGCATTTATGGACAGTTTATCACAGGGCTTTTAACAAGCTATCATTTCTGCTTCTAATCAGCTGAGAGAATGGAGGAGGGTTTGTTTTTCAAAATTGTCAGTATCCAACTGCTCTGTTTATGCCTTGTTCCCTTCACTTTTGAGGGGGATAAGTCTCTGGACAAAAGCCACCAGAAAACATGGCCTATACATCTGTTCTGGCCCAGGCCAGCCCCTGTCAGGTCAACCCTGCTGGTACCTCAGTGAGAAACTCTCAGCTGGGATCTTTGGGACCATGGGTAGACCAGGGCTTTTCCCCTGCTTGTGGAGCAAACAGGTTCAAAGAACATGATCACCAGAAGATCAGGTAGTAGAGCAGGGCCCCAGCATTTGAGCAGAAAGATTATCTTCACAATGCTGTAGCTCAGTCTTTATCTGCTCTGCATTCAGCATGCACTAGCAAGGTAAATTCTTTTTACAATTTTTTTATTTTAACAGAAAATTGCTGTCATTTAGCGGGATTGAGAAGTAGTAACAACAGTTCCACTTGGGATAAAACATGAGTGAGGAGGGACTCAAGATAGTCAAGACACTACTACAGAATCTTTCTGCTTCCGTGCAGACGAGAAGAAATGAAAAAAGGACAGGAGAAACAAGGACAGTTCTGGCTGGGGGGTTGGAGTTTTTTTATTGCTGTTGCAAAGGACTGAAGAACTAGCATGAACTCTTTACCCATTCTGAACCCTGACAAGCTTAAAATAGCTTAAACTAACTTAAGCACATGCATGCCTATGTGTTTAGAGACGTGCATATTTATCAAAGTGGTTAATTTAATTGTAAAAGGCTTAAAACCAGTAAAGGAAAAAGACCCGAAGGCGACAGCTCCTGACATTTGGTACTTCAAGATTGTTAAGACTGTCAGGTTCTGTAAGGGTGGTGATGGCAAAACAGTCAACTCAGTCCAGTGTGGTCAAGCTGCCCCTTCCAGATGGAATGGGCAAAGGCTCAGTGGTGGCAAAGGCTGAGGGTGAGACTGGTGCCAGTGAAATGTTTCCTTTGGTAAGTTTTTGTGCTAGCATAAAAATTTCCTATTTGAGTGGTATGAGATTTTTTGGGTTTTGTTTTTTTTTTAATCCAAGATGAGTAACAGGCAGAATTCATCAGCCCTCTTACTCATTTCATCCAGACAGGCCTAGATTCCCTTCTCACCATTTTTGGTCCATTAACCTCTCCTTGTATTGCCTTGTATTTGCTGCATATGCCAATACCACACTCGACCTTTCCGGGGCTAATTCAGGAAGTTTTGTTGACTTCTGTAAATGCTGTCCTGGCACAGGCTAAATAGTCACAGCTCCTAAATGAGAGGCAGCACAGAAGAGCTGAAGTCTAGCACTGTGTGTTCCTCCCAGCACAGTGTAGTAAGGAATGGCATAGGGAGTTTTCTTTCCAGATGAACAGCTGGAGTGCTGGGCTTGTGCTTTTTGGGGATGAGAAAGGCGGAAAAGCACCTAGTTTGGCACTAGTGGAGGATTTTAGCTAAAACAAACACATTCTTCTTGTGAAATCACTGCAATGAACTGGTATTTATCCAGGAAAATATCCAGTCAGAATATCCTGGTCCAGATGTAGTTTAGCCATTTTTTTTTCAGAAATGTACAGGCACATGTACATTTGTATTTACATGGGTGTGAACATGCTCCTATATTGCTGCTCTTCTGCTTCTGGACTTTCCATTCCTGGGGCAGCTGCAAATGCCAGCTTCTTCTGCTTAAGAAAAGGTCATTATTACTCCATCTCATCAAAAGAAGATTTTAGTGCACTTGAAATGTGGACCATTAAAAATAGATTAACACAACAGATAACCAATGTCTGAGCAGGCCTTTCTCTCCCTCACTCGTGGAACCTATTAGGACCACCTAGATGAAAGATAAAGTCATAATTAACTTGACATTAACTACACATTACTGCAATACCACTAAATTTACTCAGAAGAATCATAAGGTTTTGAATATCCCTTCCTGCAGATGCTATTAAAAAACAGAGCCAGGCTGAGATAAATCAGAGACTGCAATAAAGCCCACACTTCTCTTACTGACAGAGGAACTCCCTCTGGTTTCTGATCTGAGTATCCTGCAACAAAGCTTCAGTCCATAGTTGCTTTTGTGACAAATAAAACAAGCAAGCAGATGTGGCCAGAGAGGTGTGCAGCTTTTTTGAGTTACATCTTATTACAGGATGATTATGAGAACCCTTAGTTTATTATCATCATACAGCAGCTGTATCTTCTAGTAATGAATAAAACTATGAATACCCTTTATAAATGTCAGAAGGTTTTTATCTTGAAATACAGTCTTTGCTTTCTTGGTGCTCTATGATACCAGCTACCTCTGAAACCCACAAAACAGAGAAACTACCACAGCAGTCCTGTATCAATTAGTATTTCTGAACAGCCCTCCATATGAATAAATATGCAACATGCAGTGCACAGTTCAATTAGTTTATTTTTTGAAGTTCTGTCAGAAAAATAGCTGTGCATTAATTACAAAATATATTAAACTATCAATCAATACACCCAAGGGAACAGGAGTACTTTCTTTTTGTTCAAATGCAAACCAATACAAACCTTTAACATTGACACAGAATAATCTTTTGCATCCATCATCAATGTATTTGGTCTGCTGCCATCTCTAAGTAAGAACAGAAGGTCATCCTGATTTCATTTCATTAGCAAGTTTAATCCCTTGATAGCAAACATGACCAGACATATCATGAGACCGCTTAAAAACCAACTCTGTACAATCTCACATTATCTGAGCTCCCACATATACATTACATACCAACATTTTTAGCAAAATAATTTTCCCTGCCCTGCAGGGGAACATTCAGAGGCAAAGAGATAACACGTTCATAATATATTATAATTGGAAAATTTGTGCCATAGCAGCTTTGCAAATACACATAAGAATTGGTGACTTAAAACATGTTAAAGACAACAGAAATTTGGAAGATAAAAGCAGCTAAGCCACTTTATAACCACCTTGAGACCTAGCAATGCTGCAAAGCATTAAGTTACCCCCTTGTGAACAAGTTATATGGGACGTGGGTTAAATCCCCATACTTCTTTGTATCTGTTATAGAGACAACTCTGCAGACCTTTCTCCTTCCATTTAAATAGTTCTAGCAATTATACCTCAATCCACCATGGTAAAACAAGTTCTCAAAAGCAGAGATTTGGAGAAAGGGAAAAGAGGAAAATGAACTCGTATGTGAATAAATATTTTGTTAACATTTATAATCTTTTCATGACAGTAAGATTTAACTGACATTTAGCAAATTAGTTCTGAGAGTCTCTCATGTAATACTCTGACATTACAGTAATTTGACATCACTCAGCATTCTAGTTGGTAATATAAAAACACAAAACCAGTAGAACAGCAGCAGTGAATAAAGCATCCATATTACTACGGCCAGTACAGTATTATACATGCAGTAGCCTTCTATTCCCTATTGGCTTGTGCTGTTGTACAATTTCAACCTGAATAATTTAAACCCTGCCTCCAAAGGGAGTCTCCTCCTCAGAGGCAGAAGTACATCAGATCTAGCAGATAAGGCTCAAAGCAAAAATTGCATTCAGAATGCAAATCTTCAGAAGCAAAGAAAGTATTAATGCATTTAGTGGGTCTTGGGTATAAATGATTTGAACAGAGAATAAGGACATTTTTCTTATTGCTAGGGTTGAGGAAGGACCTGGAGCAGGAAGAAGCTCTCAAATGAGTGTTTCTTCTGACTGCTTCTCCCTCCTGCCCCCAAAAAACAAGAAGGGGAACAAAAGAGAATGTCAGTTTTTGAGCATCCTGAAAAAAACAAGGATAGTAACACAGCTTGAAAATGGATTACACTGTACTTGTGTACAGTGCCTTCTGTGTAGAGTGGCTCTGTGCACTGCCATGGACATTGACAGCTCTTAGGTAAGAATGGCTGAACTACTGGGAGCGCTCCAAATGAAGACACTGCAGCACAATGCAGCTGAAAGGATGAGGCTATTCATTATAAAACCTACTTTGGTTTTAAAGCTGAGGTCTTTCCATAGTTTGAGTAATATATGCTCACCTGTCCCCTAATGACAGAGAATACACTAAAGTCACCAGCAACTAACTGCATTTACCATTAGCCAGGAAGTCCATGTTTCAGTAATGACAATACTCCATTGACCACAATCCCTCTTCCATCTAATAGGTTCTACTTGCAGAAGAAATTTTACTCATCTGGATATGATGAACAAAGTGGTAGGTTGGGTCCTGGAACCTTTACCTCTCATGCAGGCAGGCAGAGTATCCTCCCAAACCACCGAAGTACAGCAGTCTTTCTTTAGTCTTGTACATACTAAGCAATGTGCCCTTTCCCCACTGGTATTGCTCTGATGAGGCCACACAGTTGGAACACTCTTCAGTATATCTTAAGCTGCAGTGTCTCAAGTCTTTAGGTTGTTTCACTAGCTTGGATAAATAATACACATAAGCTCATGCATCGCTTAATTCTTTCTTCAGTATGGGAATGTGTACTTAGGTTATGGGGTGAACAAAATGTTTTTCTTCCCTCCTTTTAAAGACAGATTCAGAACTCTATCAGCACCATGATAAGTTAAAATTTTTAGCACCAGTGAACTTGAACTATTCAGCTTTGACTGCTCAAAACTAACATTTACATGGCATACAATCAGTCAGTACAGAAAACAATAATACACACAGCATTAGGAACCTCATGAATCCTTGGCACAGTGAATCTAGTGTTTGATAAATGAGTAACTGTGGAAGCCAGATTTTCTTCCTAAAAGCAAACAGGATTACACTTTTTCCTCACACTGCCGAATTAGCAGGCTTTCCTTATTGTCCAAATTGCTGAGTTGGCCCAACTCCTATTGTCTAAAGGGACAGGAAATACCCTCAGCAGCTGGATGCCAATATGGCCAGCAGCCCACGGAGAATTCATAGGGGATGACATGAGTTGTACATCATCCACAAATCCAAGAGATCACTTCAACAGATGCAGGTCAAAAGTTCAGATTTTGTACAAATTCAGGTTTCAACAACAGTAAAACAAATTCTGCATCACCCTCTCTGGTGCATCCCTTTACTCATGTGTCCACACAACCTGAAACATGTCCAGCACTAGGAGATTCCACCAGCACAAAGGCAGTTCATTCAAATGCTGAACTTTTGTATCTCTTGATGATTGTGGTTGACATTCTGGGCCTAGAGGACACACTTACAGAAAGATTTATCAAAATAAAGAGAATTAGGGAGGCACTTTCAGACCACATTACAAGTATTTCTTCAGTGAATGCAGCTCACAGTCATTTAAGCCTTCTCCACAGCACTACCTCATGTCTTTTGGAAATACCAGCATCAACTCTGCATCAACTCTACATCAACATGCAACTTCCTGAAGGAGGAAAGGGTCAAAGCATACCTGAACCCTTGGTGACATGAACAAAGTCCTAACCCTAACTTCAAACTTCAAGAGAGACCTAGCCAATGCAAAATTCTACATAAGTTAATACAGAAACTCTCTCAACTTTCCCAAGCTCTGTGAAAAAAAAAAAAGAAAAAATTCCTCATCTTTATTAATTTTGCTACTTCCTTCCAACAGCATCTATTTCAAGGCACTGAGGTGAAGACTTACAGATCTATTCGATATGAGTGAAGTTTTACCAAACCGAGATGCACAGGTTCTACAATAGGATTTTCCTGTAGGCAGTTAAGTTTTGATTAACACTTCATTTAGTTAGCTTGCTACAGAAGTAGCTTATTATTTCAGGAGAGAACCTTACCAAATATTTAAGCATATGACCTCATAGAGAAAAAAATATACCAGCAACAGCAAAGTTCCATTCAGGTGAAGATCAACTATGTTGGCAACACAGCCTTTGTGGAAAATGAAGCACAAGAAGATCACTTTTGTGATCTGTGTGGAACAGCGTGAGTAAGGCTCCATTCCCCTGGTTAGGACTTGCAGGCTACATGGCTCCATCAGTACTGCGGGCCTGGAAGCCTTCTCTGCGGACACTGTTCAAGTCCAGGCGCGTTAGAACCTCGCAGCGCACCAGGAGCGTGTCATCCTTGATGAAGGCTCTCTGTTTCAAGTTCTGCAGGTGCATGAAAGTCACATAACCAAAACCTTTGGGATTGCGGTGAATTGTTGGTCTCTGGAAAGCCAGTAGCTCTGGCTTGGCTTCCATCACCTCTTCATGGTTCTGCCTTTCCGGCCCTTCTGATTGATCCAAAATAGAAAGTCGTATGGTGCCTTGGAAAGGCCAGGGCAGGTGGCTGTCATATTCCCCTTGCATAGTGTGGACGAACAGAGAGATAAAATTAGCGCAGCGCTGAGCATTTGGTAACTGGATATGCAGGCGCAAGCACAGCTTGTAGCCAGGCTTCCCCGTATAGAAGCCAGGACTGTGCATCACTACAGGTCTCTCTTCTTCCTGGGCTTTCTGCAGTCCACTGAAGTTCTCAATCTTCCAGATATAAATACCATTACATTGCTGTGCCTCCATTTCAGTAATCTTTCCCTCCAAGATTCGGATAGTACGTTTGAGTTCTGCCATGTGAGTGTTCTGAGTCTCCATTTTAGCAATGAGTTCCCTGATTTGGTGATCTTGTCTTACCAGACGACCTTCCAACTGCTGAATAGTTTCCTTGAAGTTTTCAACTTCTGGATTGCAGTCATATGCAGCATGTGACACATGTGAGAAGAGGGCAGGCTCGAAGGGTAGGCCATTGATGAAGGGTACAGGATTTGCAGCAGTGACACTAATGTTCTGGAAACTCTGAGCCATCATTCTCATGTGAACCTGAGTGAACTCCTGCATATGTCGTGCCAGTTCATTCCTTTGCATCTAGGATTTAAGAGATATGGCATTAGGAACACATCAAACATCTGCAATCACAGATGTGATTAAACATGGCTCTGAAGAAAATCAAACAAGTAGTTGCTTTTGTCATGTGAGAAAAACTGCAGTGTGAATCAAGGACAAGGTGTGACAATAGGACACTACCAATGGAGAGCTCCAAATTTATGATCACTGTTAGGAAAAATGAAAAAAGAAGTTCAAATACCAGTGGACAAATTGCACAATCTTTTAGGTTGGAAAAGACCTTTAAGATCATTATGTCTTTGCCCTGATGTTGATAGAGCTGGGGTTCAACAGAAGTGTATATATGAGGTGGTTTCAGCATGGAATTGTTAACTTGTGAACTTAAGATAGAACTGACATAAATGACTGCAATATAAATCAGATATGTACATTATTGTTTTTGTTGGCTTGGGACTTTGAGATGTCACAAAAATATTCCTGATAGAATATTTATCATTAGTAATAGCATATTGTATTGTTGCATAATTCTATGTGATATTTAATAAGGGAGCCTTTGATTGTATTTTTACAGAAGCTGTAGCATCTCCAGGAAAACAACAAAATTTAAATTCTCCAGAAGAAACTGAGAACAGCTTCTTATTAAAGGCCAGACCCGCACTTCAAATGGAAGCAATTTTGAGTAAAAGACAGCAAGTATTTCAGTAGTACATACAATGAGAAATAGGAACAGTATATTTCAAACTGTGCACCTGAAAATAAAAACAAGATATGAAGAAATATGGAGTATTTTATACTGAAAACACTCTTGTCAAATATTCCAAAGGCAAGCACTAGGTGTTTATTCAGGGTCACCTTCTTGTTAATGAGCATTCATGATAAAAAAATTCAGGTTTTGTAGGAGTGATAATTTCCCTATGAAACCATCATTAATTATGGTGTACATTTTCAGTAACATTGTTCAACTCAAAATAAAGACATGGTGAAAGACTGATAGTGATAAATATATTTAGAATTTTTCCTGTGTTCTAAATCAGCACTTTACTCCCTTCATTGATTTCCTAAAATGCTTCACAGTACCAAATGGTGTATGAAAACTGATGTGCAAATGAAAGGGAAAGACCCATTTTTACAAAGAGGTATTAAAAAACTAGAAATAAGAGTATCTAGATTAATAATTTTAGAATTTAATAAAATTGATTTTCTTTATGGAACTCTAGGACTCGTAAGTGTATTTGGCCACAGCTTTGGAAGAAATGCTAGTAGCTACTTTATTGACAAGAAGGCTGAGAAAACATGAAATAATAAAAGCAAGGTCATCAAGCAAATTGTTCACAGAGCTTTTTCAATTTGAAAAGGCAATTTTGAAATGCAATGTATCAACATATAGGTTTCAGAATTAAGATACCTCAAAACAAAAAACCTACAACCACAAATCATTGAAGATTTTGGGTTGGTGAATGAGACGAATAGGAGAACACATTAAAGAACCAATAGACAAAATCATGCAGAAGGTCTGCAATTCATGGTACTGATGGAAGGCTTACCTTTTCAGGACACCCAAAGGCACTGTAAAAACATGGTACCGGGGCAGTAGGACAATCATTGTCATAATGGTTAGGCATCTAAAACAAATCAGATTTGATATTACTTCTTCATCAAGAGTATTCTCTTATAACATCTAAAAACGATACAGCTGGATGGATTCTGAAGAGGTACCTGAAGTCAGATCAGCTTATACCTACATAATTTCTTAAAGGAATATGGAAGTTTGGAACAAAAATGTTAGCTGATGGTAAAAATTCTACATCCTAGTTGTATGTACTGTAACAATTCATTGACTTTGTTCTTACATTAGGCCTCAGAAAGCATTCAAGTTTCCTTGCTAGACCAAACACCTTTTGTTTCCAGCCTATCCTCCAGCCAGATCGTGTCCGTTTCCTTCCCTTCTGAAGGGCTACTTGCACATACTTATTGTGTCTCTCTTCAATTTTTTTTGTGGTCCCTGTTTTCCAGATCCAGATCAGTCATCTCACTGCTCTGGATCCTCCCTATCCACCCTCCCTCAAAAGCATGACAACTTCAGTTGATGCCTTACAAGCCCTAAAGAGAGCAAAGGAGAGTTGTGTATTTCACAGGCAGAATCCCTGTTTATATAAGCCCAGGTGTTTGCTTTGTTTCAATATCATCATGAAGCACAACACAAGGCTAATACAGGTCAGCTATTATTGAGAATGTTTAGCATTCTCTGTTCCCCACTTCTGCAGTTCATTACCTGACAACAGACCTTTCCCATTGTCATTACTAAGCTCAATTCTGTTTTTCAGGACTTTAGAAGATCATTCTTTATTTTAACCCAGGCCATCAACACAGTTGCCATCCCAAATTAAATAAATCAACAATTACCATTTTCCTGCCAATGAAGTTAATACTGAATAGATGAAATAATAATGGCTATTACAATAGTAATGGACAAGCAGAATTCCAGCCAGCATCTGCAGTTTGATAGTGAATTTACTTATAGCTACTTTCCAACAGTGGCTTTCAAGTACAAATGCTCTCCCCATCTGCCCAAATCAAAGCCTCCTCTTGTAATGTCAGTCATAACCACTGGCAGTTGTTGGCATTTTTTAAGTTCCATCCAAGATCAAAGACATGCAGCATGGCCCCTGTCAAGAAGCAGTACAGCTGAACAATGTGATGTGCAGCCAAAATCCTACAGGGGTTTGCCAGACTGCAACTGGAAGCTGGAACAGCATTTAAGGGAGGATCACACCTGCGCTGGACATTTTCAGAGAGAGGCAGGCAGTGCTTTATTAGCTAGCAGACAAACTGCATCTCCAAGTTTAACTTCAGATTAAAGAAGCAATGTAAATATGAAACATCTGACTCAGAATAAACAGAGAAAAAGGGAGTCTCTTACCTGCTCTCTGATGAGCACTGTGTTGCAATATTCACAAAATACATTGGCAAGTGGGCAGGTTTGGTCATGAAGCTTAGTGATCAAACAGAAAAAAGAAAGGGGAGAAAGGATCAGTAAGGTTACCCAATTTAAGAAAGGGCTAATCACCCTTGATCAGACATTATAGATTTTTATTTATATTCCAAATTTTGCATTTAGCTGTATGCAACTGTGAAACAAAACCAATCCCTTTACCCTGAACAGTATGTTTTCTATTACTGTTTTTTCCTGGACTTACACAAGAGATTCATAAAGTTGCAGCTACTTTATTTCCTAAAGCTCTTATGCTCCAAAGAAGTCTGAATGTAACCAGAAGTTTCTAAAATTCACATTCAATTGTACTGGAGCTATATGAAAGCTTTTTTTGTTTGTTTTTTATTTGTATTGGTGGACTATGTTAAGTATGTTTGATTGACAATTCACAATATTAATATCATGACATTTAATAGTCCTTGAGATAGAACACATCCATACAGAGATAAAGAAATGGTAACAGCAAAAGGAAAGTATTATCCTCAGTATCACCCAAGTGAAAAAAGCAGAGCCAGGAAAAGAATTCAGAAATTATCTTGGTCTTGTGTGGTAGCAGATATCCCCAAAAGATTTCTCTCCTGATACATTCTCTCTCCCAGGCATAAAATCTGCAAATGTAAATACTGCTTTTTGTATTCCACTGGCAGTAGATACTGGCCAGTCTGATGGTAAGGTCAGAAATCAATGGCTCTTACACAAGTCTCCTCACATCACATGGTTCTCAGTAAGTTTCTATTTAAGGACAATCTCTCCCCAGCTTTTGCCTGTTCTAGGCTCATGTCCTGAGTTTGTAGCTTCTCAGCTGTGCAGCAGCACAAAGAGCTCTTCTACACCAAAACCTTTCAGTTGTTTGGTTTTTTTTTTGGTTTTTTTTAACTGCTGTTGCCTTTCCAAGCAAACCCATGTGAATGCAGGTTGACAAACTGAAGACTCCTGCTAAGTACCTCTTTATCTTCATAGGCCATAGATGTGGCACAGTTTGGGCAACACACTTGGCGCCTTGGACACTCCTGGGTCATGTGCTCCTTCAGATGGTTCTTTGGGAAGGTTCCTTGGCACTGTGGGCATTCCACAGTGGAAAAATCACACTGCAGCTGGTGGTCCTGCAGGAGGGCAGAAGAGGGATTTGATACTTCAAACAAGAACCATCATCTCATCCGTTTTCAAGAGAAAGCACCGTGCAAGACAAACAAATCACGATCTTTCCTTCATGCAAGGAAACCCTTATACACTTATGCTGACTCTACCAATAGCCTGTTACTGTCCCATTACTAAGGTCAGGGTTTCATGTACTCAGAGCTTTAAGAAAGCTCTCAGTAAAAATTTAGTTTTATATTTATCCTTATAACTGCATATATTATTTTCCAAAACAATTATTTCAACTCATATATGTAGCTACTTCAAGAGACTATTAAACTGACTTTAAGAAACTTGTGTGAATACAGACATAGCTGACATACTCTGTCTGTACATGTGAAGTACAGACATAGCTGATTAAAAGACATGAATGATTCTCAACAAAAAGCTGCATTAGTACAATTGTCATGCACTATGATGTTCACTTGAGAATCACCTAACTACAATTACATACTCATCAAAAAACAAATATGTGTAGCTATAATCTTGAAAGAAAAATGCACTGAATCAGCATAAATGAGTACCAGGTATGACCGTCTATTTAAGTTATTTGGAATTTTTACTTCTCTGTGAAAACAAGGTTCCGTATTTTCAAAACTAATTCTCACCTCTAAGTGCCTGAGCTCCATCTTCATACTGCAGCCCTTGTTGGGACACTTAACCATTAATGAAAGGATTTCCCGTTTGGCGAAGTTGTCAGGAAAAAGTTGATTTTCAAGCAGAATTTCATTGTCTACAGGACATTTGTGACCTGCATCTCTACAATGCAGAAAAGCAAGGAAAGACATTCCAGTATTACCAACAGATCTCCAAGCCTTTAAATTTAAAATATTTTTACACCAGCAAGACATTAGTGGCCAAATAACAACACAGTAAGAAGATCTTTGCAAACAATGGTATTTATGTGGCAATGACCAGAAAATATGGAAGGTATTTCAGAAAAATTGAAAACACAGTTTCACTGGAGGTGGCATGACTGGGGTTGCAGCACTTTTCAAACTCAAACACACTTTATTTGTACAAATGCCATGTTAAGTACTCTGGAAACAAACTTGAGGAATATGTAAATACACTAAGAACTTAAGAGTCCTGTTTCTGTAAGTACTTCATACAGCTCAAACATCAAAGAATATTTCACATACTCCTGCAAAAGAATTCTTTAAACTTTCTTGGACCTCCTCTCATTTCTTTCTCATTTTTTAAACACCCAAGGTGATCACAGCTGAGAAAAAAAGCAAAACTGTCTTTTTTTCCAGTTTCACTTCATCTGTTTGGCATTACATCACACATTGCTCAGTTTGCTGGTTTTGTTATTAAGCCGTTTGATCAGCTCGTCATCCTTCAATTTGATTATACAGCAAACAGGGTGAAAAACTCCAGACACAAAAATTATTAGTAACTATGAAAATTACGCTGGATTTGGAACTGGGTGTGGCATCTGAAACCATTTTAACAGCCAACAGACTGGAAGTCAGTGCTAACTGACGAAGGTTTGGAATCTGATGGAACATGAACGCATGCAACCTGCACAAGGTAACTAACAGCCTGTTCCAGTTCATCAGGTTCTGTCTACCTGCATGTATATACAAAAATCATTAGAAATGGAGTAAAAAAGGGGATCATCTCCATCAAATTTTCCACTATCAGGTAATTCTGAAATCAGTAGGCCAACATATTGATTCACAGTTAAGTAATGCAGTTAAAGAAGCATAAGGTATCAAAGCTCCTGAGTGCTAACGGAAACAGCAATAAAATGGAAAAATACATGGGGTGGAAAAATGTCAGAGAGCACTTGTCGTGCAAGGATCAAAGGCCAGATCATTGTCACTGCCTGCAAGCACGAGGGGAAGTAGAACCTAGTGGGCTGTGGAGACCAGGAGGGAATTTATGTTCTTTGTTGGAAAAGGAAATAATCGCTCAGCAACTCCATCAGCAATGCTGCTAGAGGAAGTGGAGGTAAAGTTGTGACTTCAAATAGAAGCAATGAAGTTCCTTTCACAGCTTTTGCTTGCAGAGCAAGCTCACCATATGCCTGAGTCATACTCCTAAACAAGTGGAAGAAAGAAAACAACTTAGCTTGCCTTCCTTCAGAGCTCCCTGAGCTATGATCAGTGTGATCTTTGTCACAAGCCAGAATTGTTCCCTCACTTCACAACCTACAGGTAATCAGTTTTCACAGGTATAACTTGGTTACAAAAACCCTGTTTAGTGGAGTATAGAGATAGCTCAGTAGGACTGCTGATAAGACAGCAGCTTTATTTCTACAAAGAAAAGCTAAACATGAATGAGAGCAGCCAACAAGAAGTTAATTTGAAATAAGGATTATCAAGTCTCCAGTTTATATAACTAGCAGATAAAGGGCAAAATAAGAATGAACTGCAATTTTCCAAAGTAGGAAAGTGTAGTAAGGAAAAAGCAATAACCCATTGTAGGATATTAAACAGGCTTCAAATCTATTTACAAGGATCAGGATTGTGTCTAAAACATTTCTTAGATCCATCTACAGACAAAGATGTTGCTATACATTTCCTGTGACAGAACTGAGTTTTTGCACCTCGATTCTAACTTACATTACAGTGAAGGCTTTCCTATGCTGGAATTATTTATCACACTGCACTCTGCCATTTGCAACAGCACCTGGGAAACAGTGGCCATCTGCTACAAAGTACAATGAATATTGCTATAATTTTCCTTGAGATTAAAATACAGGTATCAAGAGTAAAGCCAGAATAACTTTGAAAGAAAAGCCTGCTCCGTGATTTTAACAAGTGAGCGGTTTAGCTGAAAAGCTGAGACAGTTGGTAGAGACTTTAAATGCAGCCATGCCAGATGTTAGATGAACTGCCAGCACCCAAAGATTGCCCTGCTGCCCCTTGCTACCTCACAACTCTGCTTTTCCAA
Source organism: Corvus hawaiiensis (assembly GCF_020740725.1). Lineage (NCBI taxonomy): Eukaryota > Metazoa > Chordata > Aves > Passeriformes > Corvidae > Corvus > Corvus hawaiiensis. The sequence continues at coordinate 44,536,573 of NC_063218.1, read as the reverse complement.
TAAACAGAGGTTCTGATATTTGGCAAGCTCTACTACAAACCCTAAATCAGCTTTGCCCTAAAATATAGGAGAAGACTGGAGTGAAATTGAGTTAGCTATAGCACCTGAAGTTAGTTCTTCTAAAATTTCCAATAATGTATTTTGTTGACCAGTAATGTTTGTAAACTCATTTGTAGTTACTTAGGTAGATAAGCTTCTCCCCTTCCATGACTTATAGCACTTCAAAGCACTTCAGACAGCTTTCTTTAAAAAGCTGCCAAGACTTTCTGGGAGGCAGACATTTACTGTGATCAAATCTCATCTAATCATGTCCTTCACAGTGCAAGATAGAAGAGCCCAGTTTTTAAAAGGTTTTCAGTTTTTTTTTCTAGTACAGCCACAACTTCTTCAACATGAACAACTAAATTCTTTGTGGAAGTCACAAGAAGCAATTACTCAAAAAAATACTTGTCCATCCTTCATCATTTTAAATCCTTAATCTCTGTGTTCGCTTGAGCTAAGACACTGGGGAAATGAGGAATAAAGAGAAGCAATTTTTTCTGATCAAATGAAGGCTGCAACAATCACTTAGTGAAAAAAACAGTACTTAGAGAATGTAAAGTATCACTTTCCATTTTCATTTTAGTTCTATAGAAGCTTCTCAATATCTCAATCAATCTGGTACTGTACACAGTACATACTGCAAATCAATATTGTACTGGAGACACTACATAATCCAAATCAATAGCTTGATCCATGGATACCAATTAAGCCTGCAGTTCAGCCCTTCAGGGATTCTGAGAGGTCTGGCACTTCAAGCTGTCCTCCCTGCTTTCACAAGCATTCACTAAAACTGTCCTCCAAAGACAGAGTTCAGTGGGGAATGAGGGAAAACTTTTACTCTCAATGAAACATCTGAAATATTACACTGACGATCTACAGTCTTGAAGGAAAAAATACTTTCCACTTTGTTCAGTATTCACTGCAACAGTCATCACTATTCATAGAGAAGCGGTATAAAAGAAGCAAAAGCTTCTGGTCATTGAAAACTGTTTGCAAACCTAAAACTGAGCAGAGGAAATGTTCTGTTAATTTAAAAAGGAAGAGAAACCATTTCCCATGCCTGGGGTTTAAGAAGGAAGTTTCTCTACCCGTTCTGAGCTTGGGTTCACCGCAGTTTCTCACCCAGTATTGCTGTAAATTCTAACCAATGACTCTAACTGTGCAGCTCACCAGCAGAAACATAAAGATTAAAAAAGAAGTACACCATAGCTCTTAAAAGATGTGAAAGACTGGAAATGAGACACCCATTTTTGGTAATTTTGAGTAATTTTCCCCTCAGTTTTTAACCTAAGAATTCTGTTGTCTTTGCTGAGTAGATGTTTCTAAAGCTCACTACATTTAAGTACTAATTTACCTTCAGAATTTATAGACATCATAATCCCACGAGAAGGTTTAAAGACTTATTATCTTTCTCACAGAAATCCCCAAGTTAAAGAGGAGTATAAAACTGCTACTGCCAACAAACAGAGCAAGGTCATACAAAACAAGTAAGGAATTCCAAAATTAAATGGTCTTTATCTGTACAACTGCCTTATAATGCATACAAGCATGCATGAAATTACGAACATTAACCTCTTGAAAGACTTCAGGTTGGAATGTGCAAAGCAAAGGCCAGAAAGTGAAGCCAGCTCCTTGTGCCAAGGGAACTCGATTACAGTCAAAGCTGACTCTTTCAGGTTTAGGGTTTTTTGCCTTCTTCCCGGCACCTGAATAACATGAATACCATTGAGTGATGCAGTTGGGTAAAGCCTGATGTACTTTGCTCACAGAAATAGGAAGACAACGAACAAGGCAAGGGACTAAGGGAGCAGGGGATCTCATGGTATAGTTAATGGAGAACTGAATATCTCTCAGCAGGTTCTGCAGAATCAATTCTCAGGGGGGAACACTGGTGGTGTTCTGCATTTTCTGGATCTGTTTCTCAGAAACATTAATGAAACTGATGCTAACAAGAACTGTGCTGTAAATACACACAAACTTCTGTGCTGTCTAGAAAGAATCTGATATTGTAAGTAGGAAATGCAAACCTAAATTTGTCTTTTCATTCTCAGCTCCAACATTTCATTCCTTGTTCCAAAAGGAATGCTATGACAAAATACAGCAGCATATGCTACAACCGTGACAGAACCACAGAATTGTTCAGATAGAAAAGATCATTAAGTAGAACCTTTGACTGATCACCACCTTGTCACCTAGAGCATGGCATGAAGTGCCACATAGAATTGTTTCCTGAACACCACTAGGGATGGTGACTCAATCACCCCTCTGGGCAGCCCATTCCAATGCTCGACAACCCCTTCCATGAAGAAATTCTTCCAGAGAATTTATGTAGCAGAAACGACAGAGAAGCCCACAAAACACACAAAATACTGTATTCAGAGAACATCGTTGCTGGCACTCTATTCATTTAGTGAGCTACAAATGATGGAAAGTGAAGAAAAAGAAATGGAATAGAACTATGGAAAAATGGTATGAAAAACCAATCAAGAAAGCACTGTCCATTTTGCATGCTAAATAGAAATACCAGGGAAAAACTCAGTAACATTGAACACAGTTTAATGATCTCTACACAGAAGTGTGCAAAGTAAGGTTGACAATGAGACAATTCTCGATATGGGTCACACAGAATTGAATATATAAATTCCTACCCAAGTGACATTTGAGCTAAGTGAGCAATTGCTAAGAAAAAAATTGGGCTTATGCTGAGAAGGAAAAATCCTACAGCTTAATATTTATCAACGTAATCCAACACTAACTTATGACTTCATTCCAGGTTTAAGGGAAGTACTCTCTACAAGGTACTCTATGCCCTTTCTTGCTCTTTCAATCATCCATTTTTATAAGCCCAGCCTGCTTTTGCCTTCGTATCTTATTCCCGCTCCCTCATATGCCACCTGCTTTCCTCTCTCAGTGCTTTGCTCAAGACTATTCCCTCATCACATTCTCTCTTCCAGCTCAACAAGGAAGCACCTAATTTCAAGTGAAGAACTGAAAGCATGAATTGCCTTATCTGCACCAAGAAATCAGATTGTAGTTTCCTGTAGTTATCAAGAGAAACAATCATAGGAAAAAGACAGGTTTTATAATCCTCAGCTGGAAATGGAATTTATTTGGGGGATTTGTCTACTTCTTTTTTTTCAATTAATATTTGAAGTTTAATAAATTTTTAGATTCATAACCTGAGTAAATTTGTAAAAAATGGCAAAATATCTAAAGCTCATAAAACTTCCAAATTTGTGACATTCTGGCCATATATAGTATTTATTAGAAAGCATCTTAAATGAATCATAAATTTCCAGAGTTCTATTAGCACTCACTGGTAATGCACCTTGGGCAGCTCTATGCAGTTTAGACTGACCTTTAGATTGAACTGCTCTGGTACATGAATTTCTTCTTCAAAGCAGCTTCCCTAACTGTTCCTTTACCTGATTGATTTGACAATGCAGCCTTTGCAGAAACGGTGGCCACACGGGGTCTGCACTGCTTCCCGGAGAGCCATCAGACAGATGGGACACTCATATTTACTTTCCAGGGGCGGATCGAACTCCACGTCGTATCCTTGTGTTTCCTCTGAGAAAGAGCTGGGCGGGTTGCCAGCGCTGCTGCCGACGCTGGAGCTCTCCTCCTTGGCTCCCACGCTGCAGGCGCTGGCCATGGCTGCGCAGCAGCCGCTGTCCCCGTCTCGGGCTCCACAGCTGCTGTCACTGTGCAGCAAGCTCATGGCAGCTGATCGAGGGCTACACAGGAGTGCGCTGCAACAGGGCAAAAAGATGCGTTAATTTAAAATATTTCGAGACCCTCCCTCCCAGGCAAGAACAAAATTTATTTCCGACCAGAAACACTAGAACAGAGTTACAGATTTGGTTCTACTCAAAATCACTGGTTTTGTTTTGTCCCCTTATCTTTTTTTACTTATCTTGTGATGTGTAGGAAAGGACACTGCATCCTGTCAGCATAGTTCGTAATCTTTTTCATCTGACTATCTGATTTCTGTAAAAAGAAGAATCCTCTTTGTCCTTGCTATGCCTACTGAAGATGTTTCTTTATCCCTTCTGTATTATTTAGTTCTAAGGCATTCAGATAGATTTTGCACAAAAAAATGCTGTCCAGAATCAAGTTTTATTGGAGGGCAACAGCTCAATTCCATATTTTCCTTGCAGTGTGTGTATGTTAGTTAGCGTTTTCTGTATAGAGCAATTCACAATATAGATTTCAAATCAACTTAGCTGCAGGACCACAAATAAAATAGAAGTCCAAGTACCTAAACCAAGCAGCTGTTGTGCTGTAAATGAAATTCAAATATACAGCACTGCTGATAACATTTTAGAACTGCCAGTAGGACTTTAAATTGAGTAAGAAGCTACACATGAGATAAGGATAATAATTCCACAGCTCAAAAGCTATCTACAAATTGCTAGTACTCAAACAGAGCTCTTGCTCTCCTTTCCCTCTTCCAGGCTAGCTGGCAGGGAGGACAAGGGTCTTGATTGTAAGAACAGAAGATAAAAGTCGCCTTTCCCTAAGAGTGGTGGATGGCATACTAAAGCCTGCGTTTACAACACTCCTCCAAAGCAGGGTGAACTCATAGGTATGAAATAAAAAAGTGCTGGTATCCCCAAACAGATTGCTAGTGTTTCTACACTGAATGAGAGAACCTTAAAAAAAGGTCTTAACAACAAATACAAATTCTAAAGACCAAGAAACCTTCCCCTCCCTTGCTTTTTTAACAGTTACAATAATTTTCTTAGAATCCTACTGTGGTTAGTTTTCTATGAATGGCATTTCTTTGAAAAACACAGATTATCACCAGGCGCAAGGCAGTATGAGTAGTCTGAAGGTTAGGGAGCCAGGCATGCAAAACAAGCCCAATAAGCCTGGATTTGATAATCTTTTGCACAGCAGTACAGGCAAAAGTCTCTTGCAGTGTTCACCTAACGAATTCCCTGTAATACCATTATGTCATTTAAAATATATTAAGGATGGAAATCCAATCAAGAGATGAATTGTAAGAATTGTTTATCTGCATCACTACTGCAGATGCTGGGGGCAGCAGAATGAATAAGGTTACCTTGACCACAAGCTCACAAAACTGAAAATTTTCTTGCCTATATCAGAATTTGCATATCACAAGTCATTTTTACAAAATGTTCATGGATAGGAGGAAGACATATGAGTAGTTTTATCTGGGTACTTATTTTACAACACTTGAAGATTACATCAAAAGAAATACTAATCACACAAGGCCTCAACTAGCATTTATGGAAAATACATTTTGGACACATAAAACATCACAGAAATGTGCTTTAGGCCATCCACATGATAAACAACTAGCAATACTGCCCATGCTAACACTCTATGAGCTATTTTTTTCCAGCTATCCAGAGTAAAAAAAAGAGGCAGATCTATCTAAACAAAAACAAAGTTACCATATTTTGGTTAGATATAGTTAGAATAATCAAAACTGAACTTTTATTCTGTTGTATAAATACGCGACTTTCCATCTTGTTGCGGTATGCAGAGGTATGAGAAGTATCTGAAGAGCAGCATTCTTGACATTTCCAAAATACCATTAAGGTACAGAGCCTCAAAGCACAGGATGACAGTTCTGAATTGTACTGAACCTGTCAGCAATGCTCACTTTCTGCAGAGATAACTCTAGAGCAGAGCTGTCTGGAACTGCACCCAAAGTGCTGCTCACTTCCACTCCTGTTTTCCACCCCAATGTATTGTCCCTATACATTATCTACCACAACTGGCTTTATAACTGGGGCTCCTAAACACAACATCAATACAAACTAAACACTAAGAATGCTCTCAGCAGCTGCTCCAGCCATAGTCCAGACATGACCAGTTTAATCCCACAAAAGGACCAGCTCCCCCAAATGACTTAGAATGGAAGCAGAAGAATCAATGCTTAGAAAGATGCTCTATGACAGAGATCTTTGGTTTAGACTGCCATCAGTAGCTCTCTTCTCTCTGCAGAAAAAACCCAGCTTGTTTCCACTGTTAACTAACATAACTTATTTAACAATTGCTGCAGAGGATGATCAGTCCACAGGCCACATCTCATGAAAAACTACAGGAACTAAATTGGGTCAATGGAGTGGGAATGTTGGTATGCAAGATATTAGAATCCACAGGCCAGCCTAGGACTGAAAAATTCACATTACTCTAAGCCACAGGGGTATATTTAGTGAGACTAAGAAAGGGAAGAGGAACATACATCCCTTTAGCAATGTCACAACGGAATTCAGGAAGTCACAAGAAGAAATATAGAACAGCTTTACTCAAATTCAGCTGTCACATTAATTGCAAAGAAGTGTGTGACTCTGCTCTTGGGCTGTTCCTAGGAAAAAAATCCCATACTATTTAAAATACTGTTCTTATAAAAGAAGAAACCAGGACCTGACTCGGTATAATCTCACGAGTTGAACACTTTGTAGGCTTAAGTGCTGTGCAAGCAGTGTTCTCCTTGCCCATTTGAATTGTTCCTACAGACATCGCAGGTAGGTATATTCAGTTTACAGAAACAAAACTCCCTTACTAGAGTCAGTTTAATGAATGAGTCAGTGCAATCAGTCAACATCCCAGTCTCACACAAAAAGCCCCTTATTCAGTGATACATTCCACTCCTACATGGAGCTTTTTATCTGTATATGACCAAGTGGTTCACAAAAAAAGAAGTGCAAGTATCTTTTTAAATTGGGAAATTCAGGCACAAAGAGGCAACTTAAACAAGGTGATTAAGAGCCAGATTTTAAACTCTGTTCATATTTTACCTAAGATAAGATGAAATGGATAAAAGTAGGAGGAATCCTATCTCTGAGCAAAATCCTCCTTCTTCCAGACACATTTTAGGTGTGGGGCAAGGTACAATTTTCGAAATCAAAATCCACACTGCTGTTACTCAGACAATTAACTAAGGCCTTATTATTTCACCATAGTTTAAACTAATTTCTCTATAAGTTGTAACTCCTATACTAGTAATTAGATCTGTTTCTTGTGGAAGTTACTTTACCCTCCCAGACTGCAACATAGGTTTAATCTTTTTGGACAGAGCAATGCTAGGACAAAAACAGCTACAGAAAAGTGTACTTTGAGTGGTATTGACAGGTCTTTTCCCCAGTAAAGATAAGACAGTCTGTAAGCCTACTGTAGCAGTTTTTCACCTTCCTCTCCTGGGGAATTAAAAAAATGCTCAGGCTGGAAAAGGATGGATTTTAACGCCCTAACTAGGATATATCCCAAAATTCAAATCAAGTTGCTACCCTTTCTTTTTGACTATGAAACAGATTTCCAGTGAAATAAAAGTTAAGATCTCCTAAAAACCACATCAGTTTTTCTTCTTACTGATAAGAGCTGCTATTCTTCCTCTATGCTGAACAAAATTGAGTCAAATGCAAGTACAACAATATCCAAATAATAATTTAAAATATCTTGTGTACACCACAGCCTTGTGAACTTATCCTTTTTTAAAATGTTAGTCGTTTAATACATTAAACAGTTTTCTAGACTGCTCTCTATACCTTTTTTTTTTTCACAACATCCAGCTTTCAGATCCAGGAACAACTGCAATTAAACTGGATCGTTACATAGTAATTCTTGCTTTCGATAGTGTGAAGTTTCTCAAGCAGAGAAAGTCTTAAACTATGTTTGGTAATGTACCTGAAATGGCCTTTTCTAGAGCTAGGAAGTGCTGTCAGACCTGCTGACTCTGGAGATAATGGGCTTTAGCTTGGGCACAGAGGTATCCAGGCCTTGGGCTGGCAAAAGTTGATTTCGCTCTCCAAGGCAGCAGCTGTATTGCTTGCCAACAGAAAGGAAGGTGCTTTCCACGCCAAATGGTAATGGACAGAACTTGTTTGATAATTACCTGTGCTGCAGAAGTCTGGGAATGCCCTAAGGATGAAACTTTCACGCCCCAGAAAAGACAGTTAAAACTACAGGAGTCCCCATCCCACTTCTCCAACTTTAAACCACAATGAAACCTTTCTTCACTAAGTAACTGTGCTCTGTTGCTATTTACACTGCTACATTACAAAGTGATTAGGCTGATGTGAGATAGCACAGTCAGCCCAGAAGAGCCAACTCCTGCAAGAATAATGTACCTTACAAATAATGTACCTTATGATAGATAAAACCTATTTCAAACCAGAATTTAAACTGCCCATATTTTAAATTAATGCATGCAACAAAGCTCAGTACTCTGATTTTTCGAGTCCCATGGTATAATGAAGCTTAGGTAGGACTTCTATAGATTTTTGAGCGCCAAACTCCTCTAAATCAAAAAAAATCACTGGTACCAGAAAATATCTTCAGATTGCCTGTAAAACCCCACTATCCTATTAAGAGTATTAGGGAGGAAGTAAAAGTAGGCATTGTATACTATTTACAATGAAATATGAAATGATATTTTCAAGCATGTGTCAAACTTAAGGAATACTGTGCAGGGAAGTACCAGCTGCTATAAGAGAAAAATTTTATTATGAATCAGGAAGTACTTAAAACAATTAATTTCCACATGACCTTTCCTGGAAAATTGACACTGACTACCCATATAAATACGGAATCAATAGAGAGAACTATTCCAAATCCTTTTTCTTACTCAAAGTTCACAAATATAATTAATTTGCTTGCAGCCTGGCCAGGACACACCCACCAAGGCAAATGCCTTTAGCACTGCATCGACAGCAAAACTGGCCAACTTTTCTCTTTTCTTCATCTGCCTTGCATATGTAGGTATAGATTTCTGGGTCATGAGACTGACAGACCAGTGGAGTGACTTTGGATAACTTGTTTATGGAGTAATACTTGCAAAACCTATTCCCAGGCACATTAATCCATGGTCTACTGATAACTGATAAGCACCATGTGTTTCCACTATGAGGTTTGTAGCTATCATCACTATGGCCTCATCCAGGCAGAACACATGAAATTATGCTAATGCCTTTTAATTAATACTTATAAAACACTTTCATTTCAAAGCTATCAAATGGCTAGACAAGCTGAAGCAATAGGAGATTCGGGCAGAACTTGTAACTGCAAAAACTAAATTCTGGTTTCTTGTAAAACTCTACAAGCATGTTGCTAATACTCTGTTGAGATACGAACTTTCTTTTTTGCTAATAGCAGTAACTGTTAAGACATCCAGGTCTTTAGGATGACCACCATACTCACACCATTTTAACATGTCAACTTGAAGACTTGAAAGAAAAATTTTTGTTTGAGGCAAACACAATCATACAACATTCAGAGCTCATTAGACTATCAAGAGCTCCTGACTAGAGCAGAGCAGCCCTTGGGGGTTTCTGAAGTTTTCCAGGTGATTTCTCTTTATTTGTAAAGAATGCTGTCAGGCTTTAATCACATAAGTATTTTCATGCTAGAATGTTACTTAGGAGACTAGATGGTGGCACACTCACAGTTACATTCATATTTTATCCTACTTAAGTATGTCGAAACAAATTTAATTTTAGTGAGCAGTGGAAGCATACTATAGTCTATTTAACACCAAGATACTCCATGGATTTTTCCATAACAAAAAACAAACCAAAGCCAAAATTCCCTGAAACTTTCTTCAATTTATCAACTTTTAGACAGAATTTACTGGGAACTGTTCAGAATAACAAATACAAGGACAGCATTGTTAGTGAGAAGAACAGTACTGTTTAACTCTTTACTTTGGCAGGGACTCTGGCTTCTGTTCTCCCTTTGCACACTGAGAACACTTTGAGATATGCATTATGTCTTTCTATACCTCTCAGTACATCTACAGGGCACGTAAGATGCTGCCCTAGTGGGGACAAAGTAAACACCCATAAAGCACTTCAAAAACAGGCAGGAAGAGGTATGGCTGTGAACTAATGTTATTTCTGCAAGGTACAGTCTCCAGGCTACATTCAATTCCCATCCACCTCTACAGGCATGAGGCTTGTATGTGGCATTAATAGAACGATCTGAGATCCTGGGAAAGCAAACAATGAATTAAACACGCACATTTTGAAGCAATTAAAACATTTCTCCTTTTCACTCCACCTTACATTTACTTTTATTTTCTTTCTGACACACTTTATGCCCGGAATCTTTTATGGTCAGTTTTCACGGTCTGGAGCTAAAACTTTTTTTTTTTTTTACATCTACTTAGCTGATCCGTGCTACTGAGATACAAAAGTTACTGTTGACATAGTAAACTCATGGAAGTTCAAGGGGTAAAGAAAAGCATGTACGTTCACCTCAGATATTTTTTCATGCTGAAGTTCTGTCAGCATAGGTACCTACTGTGTGCCTTGTCTTTTGAAATACAGCAGCACTTTTTAAAGATAGAAAGCAGTATTGCAGTGTGGCAGTACTACAAAACTTAAAAAGCCATTTATGTCCTGACAAGTTCTCATTCAACAGAGACTGACTGAGATCCATAAATGCTCACCTGGGAAAAGCTGAATGTACTGTGGAATATGCAAAAGAATTATGCCCAGAGTGATACCACAAAAATAATCCAAGTGCTTTTATCAGCATACTTCGGTGACTTTTCCCCCCCTTCTTTTACTAGAAGCACAAGTTTTACAGCTTTTTCATTCTACAGGAAGACAAAGCAGTTTGCTTGCAAGTCTTTTAACAGTTGGTGAACACACCGCAAAATGCACCCGAAGTTTCAAATCAATACTTTATTAATCACTCAGTAGTATCTAAGACACCACAAAATCCACATAGCTGAGGTGTAGCGCTGCAGAAAGCGTCAGAGGCAAACATGGGAGAATACTTTCGGCAAGCTTTAACAACTAGGTCTAAGGGATATAATTAGAACATTTTCCTCCCACCTACAGCTGAGATTTCCGTTTAAGTACGAAAAGACTCAGCGTGACCTATCTGAGCCAGACGAAATTGATGGAAATTACTACCGAAGTTATAATTCATTACTCGTGTTAATAAAGTTACAATAAATATTAAATACTGCCAGTCTCTACTAGAAAATAAGAGCTACAGGGTTTAGAAACAGTAACACTCTTGCAAATTACTCTTTAACGTGTTCTCGGAGCATTCACCGAGTATCTCCCATTTCACAGTGGGAAACACAGAGCCCACGTTCAGCTGATGTGCTCGAGACAAGCTGCACCACAGCTCGAGAGCCACCCGCTGCTCACGCTCCTCCCGCTGTCCGATGGCACCCCCGGGGCAGAGGCAGGACAAAGTCACTCCAGCCGGGCTCCCACCCGGCAGGCCAGCCAGCGTGACTGCGAGCCCCGGGCCGAGCGGCACGGCCGGGCTCGGCCCCGCGCCACGGTTTCAATTCCGGAGCAGCGCAGGCCGGCGCGCCCCAGCCCCATCAGCGCCCTGCCCCAGCGCGGGCCGCCCTTCCCGGCAACCCCGGCCCGGCCCGGCCGAGCCCCGAGCTGGGGGCAGGGGCCGCAGAGCTCCGCGGGGCCGGGCAGGAGGCGGCTTCGCTGCCCAGCCGGCAGCCCCGGCCCAGGGGAAAAACGCTCCGCGCCGGGCGCCGCCACCCGCCTGCAGCGGCCCGCGCCGGCCGGGCCCTCACTCGCAGAATGCGGCCGGGCCCTCGCTTCCCGGGTCCGGCCGGCCGGCCGGGCCCGCCGCAGCCCCCACCCTCCCGGCCGCCCCCCGCGTTCCGCCGGACTCACCGCGACCCGCGGCCGCTCCCCGCTCGCCGCCGCTTCCGCTTCTCCTCGGGAAGCGCCGGAGCCGCGTCTCGGACGGAGCGCCCTCTGCCGCCGCGGAGGGGCAGCGCCGCGGGGGCGGGGCGGGCTGGCAGAGCCGCGGGAGCTGCGGCGTCGGTGTCACTGTCACCCCTCCGCAGCGTGCACAGAAGTGTCGCCACCTGTGGCTGTGGCAGCGCTGGGCTGGGGTTCGCTCCGCGCTGCTGATGCTTTTGTGACGAGCCACCAGGATGCGCTCCGCTCCGCTCTGTCCTGAGCGCTGTTCGAAACAAGGCGCTGAAAGCCGGGGGGTGGTGGGGGTGGTGATGTGTGTTGGGAGTCAACAGAAAGCCGTGCCTCAATGCAAGCCAAATGCTTGTTAGAAACAACTTGCTCTCCCCCTCAGCTGTGCCTTGGGGACTCCTGCAGGCACCGAAGCCGGATGCGCTGCCTCCCCCAGGGCGAGCGCAGAGGGGAACCTCTCCCGGTGGCTTGGGACAGCGGGCGATTTTAAGGAAGTGAAATACCGGCACAACGTGAACACAGACAAGTTCATTTCCGTAGGAACGAACGAGGGGAATTTCGTTGGTTGCACTAGGGAGTTTTCTTGGCGAAAACCTCTGATTAACACACATTAAAATCCAACGAACGCTTCTGTTCCCACTGTTTGGGGGGGATATAAGCTGGGGCAGCTGGAGGCCACTGAGTTTTCCAGTTATTTTCAGTGTTTCTGTCTGCGTGCCATGCTCCCTGGGAGCTGGAAATCAGCGGGTTGTTCCATGGTTAGAGTGCCTCTCTCCCTCTGCAGGGTGCTGCTCTCAGAACCAAGGCCATGCCAGACCCTAACGCACCCCTCAGAGCACTGCCTGTGTCCAAAACATACCTTGTTTTGTTAGGACCTGCCAAGAAGCTAAAGAGTTAGGGTAGAGAGATAGCTGGGCCATCACATAGGGCTCCAAAGTATCACAATAGAGAAATAGCAACATTAAGGATAAATCAATAAAGCAATCAATCAATCAATAAATAGAAACTTTGTGGACCCACTCCTGGACAACTGGCTGAATTTCAGAGCTATCCTTTTTCTCCTGCCAAGTGAACATACTGTATGCTACTTTCATTATCTGTAAAACAAGGAAATTTATCATTGCATGGCTTTGTAAAACAGATACCCTTAGTTGAAGGGGTTTGCATGTCTGAAAAATACTATTTTAGTAATCTGCGAGGTGTCAAGGGCACTGATGTCCAGCCTATTTTAAGTGAGAATTCAAGGAACTCATCTGGAGTTTATATTCCAAGAATAATGAATTATTTTATTCAGAAGAGTTTCCAAATCTGTATGGCTTAGGCCCGTGATCATGTATTAATGCTCATGCTGTAACAGAAAAGAATGCGAAAATGCTTTTCTCCACTCGGTGGTGCCAGCTGCACAGGGAAAACATTTTCCAGTGCTGGATCTGTGCAGCTCAAACTGTTCAGAAATTGTGCTCTTACAGATATAAAACACATCCAAAGCTGCAGCAATTTGAGATCAATTAAAATCTTTAGTTGCCTGCTGTATCCCTACGAGACAATATTTTTCCAAGGTGATTTCCTGGGTACTTGGAAGAAAAGCACTTGACTAGGCTTATGTATGCTCATGTGGTTCCTTTGATAAGGAAGCTGATGCCTGTGCAGTGCAGTTTTGCATGGGAACTCAGGCTCCTGGGGGGACGGGACAGGCAGCCAGCTACCTGGGTGAAGTTTTGAATAAGCACCCCAGAGGCAGAGATCTGCTAAACTTCTCAAAGAGCCTCAAATTCCTCAATAATAACAATGCATATCGTCAGGGAACAGTGCCTGCCATTTCAGGATAAGAGGAAATCAGTATGTGACTGCAGAGAGCGATTTTGATTGATACCTGGCATTGCAGCTCGACCTGCTATTTTTTTTTTTAAAAGGTCTCTCCAAATGCTAGGGAGTGAATAATAAAAGTAGGTAGGTTGTTAGGAAGTCCAAGCAAAACAGCAGAGTAGTGAGCTCAGCCATCTAATGTTCTCAGAGGTCTAGAAATGCCTCAGCCGTGACATCCTTGTCCCACACTGCCTTGGCCTGGAATGACATCTATGACTTCTGTTCTACTTTATCCTGACACTCCCATTCAGATGTTTCTGATTGGGATTTATTTCACATTAGGGTTTTGTGTGTATCAGAATCTGAGCAAGGATATCAAGATTTGTTTCTGAACCCTTTTACTTTCTCCATGCATTGCATATTCCATAAATACGTTGTTTCCTTTCTCCATACATTACTTGCTTTGGCATGAATCATTACACTGGTTTGTAGGTGCTGTTAGCCTCTCGTGTGGCACAAAGACTCAGGACTAACCATTTCTCCAAGACATCATCTAACAAGAATAGCTTGAGTCAGAATGGCTGGAAAAGGACCTGGATGTGCGGGTTGACAGTCAGCTCAAAATGAGCCAGCAGTACCCAGGTGGCCAAGAAGGCTGATGGCATTCTGGCCTGTGTCAGCAATAGTGAGGCCAGCAGGCCCAGGGAAGTGATTGTTGCTCCGTACTGGGCACTGGTGAGGCCACACCTTGAATCCTGTGCTCAGTTTTGGACCTCTCACTACAAGAAAGACATTGAAGCGCTGGGGCAATGAGACTCGTGAAAGATGTAGAGTACAGGTCTGATGCAGCTGGGGTTGTTTAGCCTGGAGAAAAGGCTCAGGGTAGACCTTATTGCTCTCTACAACTGCCTTCCTTTCAAGGGCATTGTACCAAGGTTGGGTACATAGAAAACAGGTCTTATGTGTGGAGACTGAAAACTTTCAGGGTGCTGTTGTATGACAGCATCTTTCCACTTTGAGTCAATTTTTGAGATAGTTGCTCTGTGGAAACTAAGCATGGGTTTTCTTCTTGGGCTTTCAGGAAAAAGACTCTACTGGCTACTGTTTGTGGCCACCTATGGCCCATACCTGGTGTAATACCTACCAGTTACTCAATAAGTATATAACTTTTATATTGTTGATTTGTCCTGCCTGCCCAGGGCCTTCAAGACCTCAAATACACATTACTAAAGAGGTAATATCCATGAAAATTAAATACTGGTATCAGAAGCAAGGATGTTTTGTGATCCCTGTTGTCATTCACCTAAACCTCACAAGCTTGGCTGGAGAAGTGGGACATTGGCCTTCAATAAAATAGCTTTGACGTAGAACACCAGTGTGACCAAGACTAGATTCTCCTCTCAGAGAGTTAACAATAAAGAAACCAATTATGAAACTATAAAGAAGAAAGCTAAATGCAAACTTTGTGTTAAAAAACAGTGCAGGTGCTCCTCAGAGAGAGTCTGCATACTTATCTCAGAGCCCAGGAGTCTCACACAGGACGGGCTTGTTTATATGAATTTTGTGGTTAAGCCTCATAAATTGCCAGGTGCCACCTGGATTTGAGAGTTCTGTATTGTGTTCAGTTCAAATAAGCTGTGGTTTGCACCAGTGTTGTACGGGGAACTCAGAAAGAGAGGGATAAGTGAGATAAACAGCACTGCAGTGTCTTTAAAAAGCAGAGGGAGCACAGAAAAAGTGAGAGCATGCATGAGAGAGAGCAAACAAGCTTGACATTTGGAACAAACTGGGCAGACATAGCAGCAGCTCTACAATCTGACAGCGAGCTGAAGGTAGGCTAGCAGTATTAATGACAGCATCCCAGATGCTTGTAGGACATCCCAGTGTTGGTTCCTTGTCCTGGTTTAATGGGCAGCTCAGTGATTTTATGTGTGCTTCCTCACTTCACAGGTTGTTCTGTTCATTTTGGTGAGCCTTTTTATAAAGCAGAGTCATCCTTGATGTGAACAAACGTATTGCAATCTTGCTTGTCTTCAGAAATGTATGAAATATTGTGATCTGGGGGAAAAAAGGGATTTCTTTTCCCTTTTCAAGAGAAAATGAGGCGATACTGAACACAGCTGTTTGAGTTGATTAAATAACCATGGCTGGAGATTCACGCCTGGGGTTCCCTCTGTAAGAATCTGAGTGGGGTAGGCAAGGTGAAAAAATATTGTTCAGCATGACCTCCAACTAGAATAACAGAACACAGGCACATTTTGCATGAGTAGCAGGGAATATTCCTAGCACTGGGAATATTTCTTGCTCTCCCAAGAGAGCTGCTGTAATCTCCACTGCCTGGGAGCTAGACAATTCAAAAGCGTTTAATGAGTAGCCTGTTGGCAACAATTAACTACTGCAGAAGGTGAAGGTCTGATAACCTGAGAGGGCTTCTTTGTCATTCATTTCTTCCAGGACATGTTCAATGAAAGAGAAAAAAGTAAAAAAAAGCTTGAACTTTCCTTTAGCACGGGTAAACCCTGTCTGATTCATTTGAGTTGGTGATTAGTAGCGAGAGTCAGGTCATGGGTTTGGAGATGAGTATGGCACTGCAGTGGCACTTACTCAAAGGGTTAGAAGAGCAGGAAAGTATTAAATATTTTGCATTAAATGTACTCTGTGCTGGCTGTTTCTTTACAATGACTGAGATATCATCCTGAAGAGGCATTACTCGTGGCTTAAGAGATTCTGAAGGTGCTGCTGGTGATGGTGAAATTACACAAAACTGCATTGGGTGTTATGTAGAAGAGAAGGATCTGTGGGCAGTATAGGGCAACTAAGTATTCAATTATTCTGCAGGTGATAGGAACACAGAACTATTCAGGGGAAATGGGTTACTGCTCAGAGCATAAATTTCACCAAGTTTGTCACAAGATGCAGACAAGAAAGTGAGACAGTAATAATGCTCGGAATACATCTGTGCACAGCTGCACCTCACAGATCTGTGAACGGCAGAATACAAGCACGCATGTGGCCAGGCTGGATCAGCAATGGACCACGGGGGACTGCAGTGCAGATAGAGATATTTCAGAGTACAGGCAGCTGGACGGAGCAATGTGGGCAGATGGGGACAGTGGGATGGGCAGCTTGTTCTCAGTGGGATGGAATGAAGAGAAGCTGGGAAGAAAACAAACCTAAATTTTAGTTGCCAAGCCTAATGAATGGTTTTAAAGTAAAATTCAGCTCTTCAGGAAAGAGCTAATCAGATTGGTATGTCATTTTGGATGTGGAACTTAATTAACTCATGCAGTCCTCTCCCAACAGACTCTGAAGGGCTGTATTGAAATAATGCTTTATTCAAAGGTTATAGATGAAAAAATCTCAGAAACCCAGCACTTTGGACCATGATTTGGATGTATTTCTTTATGAAGGACACCTTCTGAAAAGACACCGAACTGAGATTTCTAGCAAGTTATGTGAATTGCTAAGTGATGATATAATCAGTTAAAGAAACCACAACCATGTCATTTCTAGTTCTAGTACACTGTCTTAAGTTATAGTGTTCCTCATTTTTATTACTCACACCAATCAGATCAGTAAAACCAAAATAAGTCAGAAAACATAACTGAATTTTCTCTGTACTGTTTGTTTACCTTGTGCACTTCTCATAGCCAGGTAATGCAAAATAGGTTAGTCACTCTTGTTGTTTCTATACAATTTTATATTCTGAGTCTGATGCAGTAGCAAAAAGTTCCTGTGTTTGAGGTGAAAGTCTTGTATTTATTTTTATACACACCATATTTCCATGGAAACCACATTGATATTACTTTTGGCTTCACTTCTATGAAAGCTAAAACTGGGGTCAAATTTAAACAGACATTTTCCCATTTCCAGCACCAGTAATTCTTACAGATAGAGTTCTCAGCAAGGTACTTAATCAGACGACTAATTTACAGTGTATAAATATTCTCTCTCAATCAAATCTGCAGCCAGTGTGCATTGCTGTATCTGCTTTGGACTTCAGGGAACTGTAGTGCTTTGCATCAACAGAGGATATACTCCTCCTGTTTTAATGGAGCTACTCATATTCATTAAGCCCATGCTAAAGTACCTTACAAAACTGGGGCCTGAATAAAGTCAACACTGGGATTGAGTGGTATGTGCTGCTCTGCTCACATGGAATGCCATGGATGAAACACTTCTGACCAGGTTCAGAAGTAACAAGTAGCACGAGAGCAGTGGCTTTGCTGATTTAGATCATATAGCATGAACACACAAAATTCTACCTTTCAGACACCAACTCGGTTCAGTTTCATGTTAAAAAAATCACCAGCTTTCAGAATGTAATGCTGTTGTCTATAGTAGCTTTACTTATGGGAAGCTCAGTCGAGCGTAACAAGGAAGGGGCAGATTTGGATGTTTACTACTAGATGACTAATGGCTTCATGTAAGGTGCTTGGGTGATCAAATAAACATGCGATGCCTCAGGATCAAAGTCAAGATACATTTGGGAATTCATCTGACATATTGAGTGCACAGCCTTTTCCGGGCCTCTCCGTTCAGCAGATGTCTTGGATGAGTAATGCACTTGCAAAGTATTTCTCAGTTAAAGTGATAAGAACTGTTCTACTAAAAATCATGGAATTATTATTACTTTTGGAAAATTAGCTAACTTACTTATCTATCTTTCTATTTCTCAGGTGATCTGGTTTCTGTGGGATTGCAGAAGTCAGTAGCATCACAAATGGACCTACCTGAAGAACTTCAGCATCCGTATACAAAGTTTTCTGAATGGAAATTCAAGCTCTTTAAATTGCGATCATTTGAAAAAACACCCTCTGATGACAGCCAGCACATAAACAAAGATCAGGCAGAAGAAGCTCTTTCTTCAAACAAAGAATTCATCCTGCATAAAGATGAAGCAGTGCCAAGAGGAGAAAAGATGGAGTTAATGGGTAATAGGCAGGGACTTGAGGAAGATGCCCATGTGATGCAAACACAAGACAATAGAGCTCATCAGAACAATTTGAAGGAACTCTGCCGCATCTGTGGAGTTTCATTTAAAACTGATTGTTACAAGAGGACTTACCCAGTGCATGGGCCAGTGGATGATGAAACTCTGTGGCTTCTGAGAAAGAAAGAAAAAACAGCAACCTCTTGGCCAGACCTTATTGCTAAGGTTTTCAAGATTGATGTGCGAGGGGATGTTGATACTATCCACCCCACTCAATTTTGTCACAACTGTTGGAGTATTATACATAGAAAATTCAGTAATACTCTATGTGAAGTATATTTTCCTAGGAACAGCACAATGGAGTGGCAACCACACTCCCCAAACTGTAATGTGTGCCGTACTACCGGACGAGGAGTCAAGAGAAAAAGCCAGCCCCCAAGCGTACAACGTGGCAAACGTGTCAAAACCACTGGGGAGCGTGCTCGGCTAAACAGAGGTGTAAAGAACCAGGCACAGATAAACAACAAAAATTTAATGAAGGAGATTGTCAATTGCAAGAATATACATCTCAGCACCAAGCTGCTTGCAGTTGATTACCCAATAGATTTCATTAAATCCATTTCTTGCCAGATTTGCGATCATATTTTGGCAGATCCAGTGGAAACAACATGCAGACACTTGTTTTGCAGAACTTGCATCCTTAAATGTATCAGGGTTATGGGCAGCTATTGCCCCTCCTGCTGGTATCCTTGCTTTCCTACTGATCTGGTAACCCCAGTGAAATCCTTCCTGAACATCCTTGATAACCTGAGTATAAGATGCCCTGTAAAGGAATGTGATGAAGAGATCTTGCATGGAAAATATGGCCAACACCTCTCCAGTCACAAGGAGATGAAAGATAGAGAGCTCTATAGCTACATAAATAAAGGTGGCCGACCAAGGCAGCACCTCCTGTCTTTGACGAGGAGAGCTCAGAAACATCGTCTGAGGGAACTGAAGCGTCAAGTCAAGGCTTTTGCTGAGAAAGAAGAGGGCGGTGATATAAAGGCTGTATGCATGACTTTATTTCTGCTAGCTTTGAGAGCAAAAAATGAACACAAACAAGCAGATGAACTGGAGGCTATAATGCAAGGGAGGGGATCTGGACTTCATCCTGCTGTCTGTCTGGCCATCCGAATCAACACTTTTCTCAGCTGTAGTCAGTATCATAAAATGTATAGAACAGTAAAAGCTGTCACTGGGAGGCAGATCTTCCAGCCTTTGCATGCTCTTCGCACTGCTGAGAAAGCCCTCCTACCAGGTTATCACCCATTTGAGTGGAAACCTCCCTTGAAAAATGTATCCACTAACACAGAAGTGGGAATTATAGATGGACTATCGGGACTGCCACTCTCAATTGATGACTACCCAGTAGACACAATTGCAAAGAGATTTCGATATGATGCAGCCTTGGTTTGTGCCTTAAAGGACATGGAGGAGGAGATCCTGGAAGGCATGAAAGCAAAAAACCTGGATGACTACTTGAACGGCCCCTTCACTGTGGTAGTAAAAGAGTCCTGTGATGGAATGGGAGATGTCAGTGAGAAGCATGGAAGTGGGCCTGCTGTCCCAGAGAAGGCTGTTCGCTTTTCTTTCACAGTCATGAACATTTCTATAGCACACGGGAATGAAAACAAGAGGATCTTTGAGGAAGTAAAGCCCAATTCAGAGTTGTGCTGCAAGCCCTTGTGCCTCATGCTGGCTGATGAATCAGATCATGAAACTCTGACGGCAATCCTGAGCCCCCTCATAGCAGAAAGAGAGGCTATGAAAAACAGTGAACTGCTGCTTGAAATGGGAGGCATCCTGAGAACATTTAGATTCATCTTTAGGGGTACAGGATATGATGAGAAACTCGTGCGGGAAGTGGAAGGGCTGGAGGCCTCAGGTTCCACTTACATTTGTACGCTGTGTGATGCAACCCGCTTGGAGGCATCCCAAAATCTGGTCTTCCACTCCATAACCAGGAGCCATGCTGAAAATCTGGAGCGATATGAAATATGGAGGTCCAACCCATATCACGAATCTGTTGACGAGCTTCGTGACAGAGTGAAGGGTGTTTCAGCCAAACCTTTTATTGAGACTGTTCCCTCCATTGATGCATTGCACTGTGACATTGGCAATGCAACAGAATTCTATAGGATTTTCCAGATGGAGATTGGTGAACTTTACAAGAATCCTGATGTGTCTAAAGAGGAGAGGAAGAGGTGGCAGCTGACTCTTGACAAACACCTCAGGAAGAAGATGAACTTGAAGCCTATGTTGAAGATGAGTGGAAATTTTGCTAGAAAGCTCATGTCCAAGGAGACTGTAGAGGCCGTATGTGAATTAATAAAGTGTGAGGAAAGGCATGAAGCCCTAAAAGAACTAATGGACCTTTATCTGAAGATGAAGCCAGTGTGGCGATCCTCATGCCCTGCCAAGGAGTGCCCAGAACTGCTGTGTCAGTACAGCTACAATTCACAGCGTTTTGCGGAGCTCTTATCTACAAAGTTCAAGTACAGATATGAGGGCAAGATTACAAATTATTTCCACAAAACACTTGCTCATGTTCCTGAAATCATTGAAAGAGATGGGTCCATTGGGGCCTGGGCAAGTGAAGGAAATGAGTCTGGAAACAAACTGTTTAGGAGGTTCCGAAAAATGAATGCCAGGCAATCCAAAGTCTATGAGATGGAGGATGTCTTGAAGCACCACTGGCTATATACCTCCAAGTACCTCCAGAAGTTCATGAATGCTCATAAAACATTAAAAAGCCAGAGCTTCACCATTGAT